>NC_058082.1:495994530-496310634 GCF_014858855.1 Bufo gargarizans
TTGCTTCCTTGTGGGTTTTACTCCCGGAAACTGTCTTCCGCGGAGTGCAACTATCAGATTGGTGACAGGGAGTTATTGGCCATCGTGCAGGCCCTTAAAGAATGGAGGCACTTGCTCGAGGGCTCGGTGGTTCCGGTTCTCATCCTGACGGACCACAAGAATCTGACCTACCTCTCTGAGGCTAAGAGATTGACACCACGTCAGGCCAGATGGGCTCTGTTCTTGTCACGTTTTAATTACGTGGTCTCCTACCTACCCGGTTCCAAGAACATCAGAGCGGATGCCTTATCACGGCAGTACTCCGAGCTGTCCGGGGAGGAGTCGATTCCGACTTCGGTCATACCTCCGAATCAGATCCTGGCCGCCATTCGCACCAGCCTGACCTCTCCCCTGGGTGAGCAGATTTTGGCGGCTCAATCTGGTGCTCCCTCTGGGGGACCCAACGGCAGGTGTTTTGTGCCTGAGGAGTTGCGCACTCGGTTGTTGCGAACCTACCATAACTCCAAGGCCGCGGGGCATCCTGGAAAGAATCAGCTGTCCTGGGCTGTTTCACGTCTGTTCTGGTGGCCTTCTCTACGTTCCGACATCGCCGCATATGTAGCGGCATGCTCCGTTTGTGCCCAGAGTAAGTCCCCTCGGCACCTTCCGTTGGGCCTTTTGCAACCCATAGCCACCGGGGAGCGTCCATGGTCACACCTGGGGATGGATTTCATTGTGGACCTCCCTGCATCCCGAGGCCATACGGTCATTCTCATGATAGTGGATCGGTTTTCCAAAATGTGCCACTGTGTTCCTCTCAAGAAGTTACCCTCTGCACAAGAGTTGGCCTTGATTTTTGCCAGGGAGGTCTTCCGGTTGCACGGTTTGCCCAAGGAGATTGTGTCGGATCGGGGGAGTCAGTTTGTGTCCAGGTTCTGGCGCGCCTTCTGCTCCCAGTTGGGGATTCATCTCTCTTTCTCCTCGGCCTACCACCCTCAGTCCAATGGGGCCGCAGAACGATCCAATCAGGCCTTGGAGCAATTCCTTCGTTGCTATGTCTCCGATCACCAAGACAATTGGGTTGACCTCCTGCCTTGGGCTGAGTTTGCCAGGAACACGGCGGTGAACTCTTCCTCTGGGACGTCTCCCTTCATGGCCAATTATGGGTTCCAACCTGCCGTGTTACCGGAGGTATTCTCTCCCCAGGATATTCCGGCTGTGGAGGATCACCTTTCCGTCCTACGTGCTTCTTGGGTACAGATCCAGAGGTCCCTTGAGGTCTCTGCGCAGCGCCAGAGACTCCAGGCTGATCGCAGACGAGCGCCCGCTCCTTCCTACCAGGTCGGAGACCGCGTATGGTTGTCCACCCGCAACCTCAACCTTCGAGTGCCCACTCCCAAGCTGGCGCCTCGCTTTGTTGGTCCCTTCCGAGTGCTTCGCAGGGTAAACCCGGTAGCCTATGCCCTTGCGCTTCCTCCTGGCATGCGGATCTCCAACGTGTTTCATGTCTCCCTGTTGAAGCCACTGGTGTGTAATCGTTTCACTTCCTCGATTCCTCGGCCTCGTCCGGTCCAAGTGGGCAATCGTGAGGAGTATGAGGTGAGCAATATCCTGGACTCACGCCTGGTCCGCGGCCGGGTGCAGTTTTTGGTCCATTGGCGTGGTTATGGTCCAGAGGAGCGTTCCTGGGTTCCCTCCGCAGATGTCCATGCTCCTGCCTTGCTCCGAGCCTTCCACGCACGCTTCCCTCAGAAACCGTTCCTTACTCCGCGGAGGAGGGGCCCTTGAGGGGGAGGTACTGTCATGGTCTTACCTCCTTGCTGTTCTCCTTCGTTTGACATGTGCTGGCGGCCATCTTGGTTTCTGGGTTTTCTTGTAGCCTCCCACCCTGCGGCTCCTCCTTCCCACTGGGAGGAGCTGGATGCCTAGCTCATATATATAGGAGGTCTGTGGCTTCAGTTCCTTGCTTGGTCCTCCTGTGCTCACATGCTTCTAAGACTGCTGCTGCTTCTGGTTCCTGATCCTGGCTTCGTCTGACTACCCTGCTGATTCCTGATCCTGGCTTCGTCTGACTACCCTGCTGATTCCTGATCCTGGCTTCATCTGACTACCCTTCTGGTTCCTGATCTCTGGTTTTGCAAGACCCTGCTTCGGTTTAGCCATCCATTTGGACTTTTGCCTTACAGCTTTATTTTCAATAAAGCCTTCTTATTTCCACTCATCACTTGTTGTACGTCTGGTTCATGGTTCCATGACAAAAATTTATATTTCCTGATAGTTTTTACTTTTTAATTTTTATGGCATTCACCGTGCGGGGGAAGTAACATGACCTTTTTATAGATAAGGTCGTTATGGACGCGGCGATACCTAATATGTGTAGTGTATTATTTTTTTATTCAGTGATATGTGCTTTTTTTATCTTTACGCACGGACCGCTGTATGGAAAGGGTGAAACGGCTGACATCGCAGCGATGTCAGCCGTTTATACCAGAGTGTCAGCAATGTGCTGACACTCTAGTATAAACCACTGACCACCAATGAAAATTCAAGAGGAGGCGGGCGGGGCATCGCGATCCCGCCTGCCGCAACGCCCGGACCGCCCGTAACCCGCCCCCCCTGCACCCCGCCGACATAAAATCATTCAAGGGTGCAGGGGAGGGTTAAAAATATTTTACTTTGGCCATTTTAAAGTTTCTGATCCCCACGGTCAGGGACCGCCGGGATCAAAAACTACAGAAAGCACTGCAAACCGCAGGTCTGAATTGACGTTTGCAGCGATTGCCGATACGAGGGGGGGGGGGGGTCACAGTACCCCCCTAGGCATTGACCCTGGTTGCCTGGCTGTGTGTAACAGCCAGGCACTCAGCACTGTCACAATGTCTGCAGACATGGGGACAGTTTAATGCCATGACAAGTATACTCGCCATGAAGCGCTAAGTAGCAGTGCTCCAGGACGAGTATACTCGTCATAGGTCCTTAACGTGTTAAAGACAAAAGCAGAGTTATTTACAGTGACTTCATGTTTGGATGTCATATAACTGTTATGTATTGTGTACACAGAAGCAGAAAAGATAGTATGCCTTTAAGATTCATTATATGGATGTCAGGTAAGCTCAATGACACAGCAGAAACAACAGAAAGCATAGAGTTAAACTGTTGTTGCTGGGCAGGAGTCTAGAGTAATCACAGCCAGTCTTAAACACAGCAGGAGTTTTGACCAATTACAGCTGGCCTCACAGTTTGTGTGGGAAATTCCCCTGCAAAAGATGCTGGAATCATTATTCACCTGAGAGATAAGCTGAACAGACATTCACTCCACTAAGAGCTGTGTTTTACGGAAGCATAGAGGCCAAAACAGGTATTTAAAACAGTTATACAGTTCCCTTTGTTAATATACTGATTAGAACTGTATACTGAACCAGTTATATGTGTGTTTTCTTACAGTTCCACCAATTGCAAACCACAAATTCAATTGAAAACTATAAAGTTAACAATCCAAATTCCAATTCTATATTGCAATCCAAATTGCATACAACCATACCAGATCACACTCAACCAATCTGCAAATTGTTACTGCTAACTGCATACTGCAAATTGCGACCAAATTCAGATAGTGAACTATTAGTTAGACCTCAGATATACCTCTTAGAGAGATCATAAAGTGCTTAAATAACTTAAAGCGAGACTACAGATACTCAGAAATATATCCACCATTTTATGTTAAATGACAAGATTGAACAGTTGAACCACCATCTTACGCATGCCGCCGTTTTGTGATACTTTATTCAACATGTGTTTTGTGCATGGACTATCTGCTGCGGAGGCGGCAGTGTTATATGAAGAAAATTCGAAGTTAATAAAAAAGTTATTTCAAGCATTTGATGTGCTCTTTAAACCTACTGTTTCCATATAACGTCACTAGAGGAATTACAGAGTAACAGACAGTCTAGTTAGACTAAATGTCATAGATATCAGAATTCTTCAAATGCCACAGCGCAAAAGGCACTTCATAGTGCTGCACCTGCCACAGTGGAACTATTACCCTCAGAGGGCAAACCGATAGTGCTCCTCAACTTGCACAGTAAAGAGCGCATTAGAGCAGGGGAGTGCCAGCATATTGTCACGAGGGTGTCAAGAACCACGCCTGACTCCGTTATACCCGGGTTCAGGAAGTCGCAGCGGTTAGCTGCGCGCTCAATGTAGTAAGATAGGGCTGTTTCTTTATGGTAGCTTTCTGGGTTTGCTTTGCAACCCTTTTTGGCTCACTCAAGGATCCGTAGCTCTTTCTCCTCAGCTGTTCCTTGTCCAGCACTCCCAACCTCCTTATATTCCCCTCTCACACTTCTCTGGTTGCCAAATATAGAGCTTCCTGCCTGGACTTCTATACTGACCCACTGGAGCTGTGTTGCTGCGTTCCCTGGTTGTTGTTCCAGAACGTTACCCTCCGGATCCCTGTTGGGCCTTTGTGGTCTGCTGTTGTCGCCCACCTGGGATTATATGTTTGTCTGTATTGTCTGTCCTCTCCTTGGTGTTTTCCTTTTAGTGTCAGTGGTGCGGACTAGTGATCCCACCGCACTACCTAGGGCTCATCTTAGGGAAAGCCAGGGTTATGGCACGTGATCGGCGTACGGGTGAGGAACCCGTCTAGGGACGTCAGGGCAGTCAGGTGCCAGCCGCAAGGTGAGTCAGGGGTCACCACCTTTCCCTCTCCCTTGGGCAGGGCCTTCCCTTTTCCCTCCCTTTGCGTGACGCTGGTCATTACACATATACTGCGGCGCAGCAACTGTTCCCTGAGTAAGCAAGCAGGACACCTCAGCGGAGCTACCATAGAGGCCATAGAACATGTGCATTAGTCAAACTGCAGCCGACTCTTAAAATGTAAGAACGGCAAAGGGAAAATAGTCAGAGAAAGAGAGCAAACCCTCCTGCAATCCCTAGAGAGAGAAAGAGACGCAGGGTGGGAGGCCAAAGTCCAGAGCTAGAGTACCTGCATCGCTATCCACGGAGAGACCACGTACTGCAGCCAGCTAGTTTCTAGTGACGTCCCGAACAGTTCACGGCGAACATGGCTTGTTCGCCGCGGCGGGCGAACATATGCGATGTTCGGTCCGCCGCCTATACATCATCATTGAGCAAACTTTGACCCTGTACCTCACAGTCAGCAGACACATTCCAGCCAATCAGCAGCAGACCCTCCCTCCCAGACACTCCCACCTCCTGGACAGCATCCATTTTAGATTCATTCGGAAGCTGCATTCTTAGTGAGAGGAGGGACAGTGTAGCTGCTGCTGATTTAATAGGGAAATCGATAGCTAGGGCAGTGTTCTGTGTAACATAGTAACATAGTACATAAGGCCGAAAAAAGACATTTGTCCATCCAGTTCGGCCTGTTATCCTGCAAGTTGATCCAGAGGAAGGCAAAAAAAAAAAAAACAGACTCATCTGCTGTAAGGACAGCGTCCTGACAGCACCCCAAAAAGCCCTTTTTAGGGCTGGTACATCAGTCTGCTTTTTATATATATATATATATATATATATATATATATAGCAGTTGCCTGCCCGTGTGTGAGAGGCTGCAGGCCCACAGACTGTACTGTGTGCACACCATTCATACAGGGTGTCACAATACCTTGCAGATAAAAGAAAGTCAATTTATTTTTTCTCTGTAATAAATATAATCGCAGTTGCAAGCCAGTGTGTGTCAGGCCCACAGACTGTACTGTGGTCACTGGCCAGGCAACCACTCATACCGTTACAGGGTGTCACAATACCTTGCAGATAAAAAAAAACTCAATTTATTTTTTCTCTGTAATAAATATAATCGCAGTTGCAAGCCAGTGTGTGTCAGGCCCACACAGACTGTACGGTGCCCACTGCCCACCACTTATATAGGGTGGCACAGTACCTTGCACGCATTGCACGCAGAGGCAGGCCACCCCACAGGGGCCGTCGTGGTGCTGTGATTTCCACTGGCCCTGGAATAATGCCCAGTGTTCAGAGGCCACGTACCCTGAACCCAAAAAATTCTGAGGACATAGTTGACTGGCTTACACAGGACACCCAATCTTCAACAGCTTCCGCTAAGAACCTTGACGCACCATCCTCCTCCAGCTCAGCTTTGGTCACCTGCTCTCAAGTTACCACTCTCCCGCCCGCCGCCACCACCACCATTATCACCACAGCCACCACAGCCGCTTCACTTGATCCATCAGAGGAGTTATTTACACATCAGTTGGATGAAATTAGTGATGCGCAACCATTATTGCCAGAGAATGTAGATAACAGGGATATGTCTCAGTCGGGCAGCATTACACACATGGACGTACAGTGTGATGATGATGATGATGTTGTACCCGCTGCTGCTTCCTTTGCTGAGGTGTCAGATACAAGTGAAGCGGTTGATGATGACGATGTGTCCGTGGTTGCCACGTGGATGCCTGCTCGAAGAGAAGAAGAGGGGGAAAGTTCAGAAGGGGAGAAGGAGGAGACTAAATGGAAGCAGGGGGAGGTCGTCGCATGGAGCTAGTGGCACAGTCAGACAGCATGTATCGGCACCCGGGGTCAGCCAGACAGCACGCCAATCAACGCATGCTGTTGCCACCACCAGAATGCCATCATTGCAAAGCTCAGCAGTATGGCATTTTTTTTGTGTGTCTGCCTCTGATAACAGCAATGCCATTTGCAACCTGTGCCAAAAGAAACTGAGTCGTGGGATGTCCAACACCCACCTCGGTACAACTGCTTTGCGAAGGCACATGATCTCACATCACAAACGCCAATAGGATCAACACATGAGTACAAACAGCACACAAACTCAAAGCCACCATCCTCCTCCTGGTCCAGCATCTTCAGCCACGTCAACCACTGCTGTCCTCCTTGCCCCCTCTCAACCACCCGCCACTCTGCCTCTCACCTTCAGCAGTTCCATCTCATCTGCCCACAGTCAGGTGTCTGTCAAGGAAATGTTTGAGCTTAAGAAGCCAATGTCACAGAGTCACCCCCTTGCCCGGCATCTGACAGCTGGCTTGACGGAACTCTTAGCCCACCAGCTTTTACCATACCAGCTGGTGGAGTCTGAGGCCTTCAAAAAATTTGTCGTTATTGGGACACCACAGTGTCCCACACGGAAGAATTTTTTTTTCAAAAAATGCAATCCCAAACCTCTACTCAGTTATTGAAAAGGAAGTCATGGCATCTCTGGCATACAGTGTTGGGGCAAGGGTCCATCTGACCACTGATACCTGGTCTGCAAAGCACGGTCAGGGCAGGTATATCACGTACACTGCGCATTGGGTCAACTTGCTGACAGCTTCCAAGCATGGAATGCGTGGCTCTGCAGCAGAGTTGGTGACACCGCCACGACTTGCAGGCAGGCCTACTGCCACCTCCTCTACTCCATCCTCTTCGATAACCTCCTCGGCTGAGTCCTCTTCTGCTGCGGCGTCTGGCTGCACATCAACTGAATCCCCCCAGCTCCCCAGGGGCTATTCCACATCCCGGATACGACAGTGTCACGCTGTCTTGGGGTTGACTTGCCTGAAACCAAAGAGCCACACCGGACCAGCACTCCTGTCCGCCCTGAATGCACAGGTGGATCAGTGGCTGATCCCACACCAACTGGAGATCGGCAAAGTATTGTGTGACAATGAAAGCAATTTGTTAGCGGCATTGAATTTGGGCAAGTTGTCACATGTGCCGTGCATGGCACATGTGTTGAATATCATCGTACAACGCTTTGTGTCTAAGTACCCAGGCTTACAGGACGTCCTCAAGCAGGCCAGGAAGGTGTGTAGCCATTTCAGGCATTCCTACACGGCCATGGCGCACTTTTCAGACATTTAACATGCCAGTGAGGTGCTTGATTTGCGACAGCCCGACACGTTGGAATTCAACACTCCTAATGTTCGACCGCCTGCTCCAACAAGAAAAAGCCATCAACGAGTATTTGTATGACCGGGGCGCTAGGACAGCCTCTGCGGAGCTTGGAATTTTTTTGCCACGTTACTGGACGCTCATGCACAATGCCTGTAGGCTCATGCATCCATTTGAGGAGGTGACAAACCTATTCAGTTGCACCGAAGGCACCATCAGCGTGCCCTGGAGCGTGCCCTGCGAAGAGTGCTGGATCAGGCTGTAGATGAGCGTGACCATCACCACCAGAAACAGCCTTGTCATCATCGCTTGCCGGACCTGCGGCAACGCTGCAAGAGGAGTATGAGGAAGAGGAGTCAGAGAAGGAATGTGGCTTTGAGGAGGAGGAAGACCAACCACAGCAGGCATCCCAGAGTGCTCGTTGTTGTCACCTATCTGGGACCCGTGGTGTTTTGTACGTGGCTGGGGGGAAGAACAGACCGTCAATGACATCAGTGAGGACGAGGAACGGGAAATGAGTAGCTCGGCATCCAACCTTGTGCAAATGGGGTCTTTCATGCTGTCATGTCTGTTGAGGGACTCTCGTATAAAAAGGATGAAGGAGAACGACCTGTACTGGGTGGCCACTCTACTAGACCTCTGGTATAAGCAGAAAGTGGCGGAAATGTTACCAAAGTACTGAAAGTCGGAAAGGATGCAGCAGTTCAAAACCAAACTAAAAAAATATGCTTTACACAGCTTATAAGGGGGATGTCACAGCACAACGGGAATCTAACTGGGAAAGAGGTGAAAGTAATCCTCCTCCTTCCACGAACACGGCGGCAAGGACAGGACGCTTTACAGATGTGTTGTTGATGGAGGACATGCAGAGCTTTTTCAGTCCTACACATCGCCACAGCCCTTCGGGATCCAGCCTTAGAGAACGACTCGACCGACAGGTAGCAGACTACCTTGCCTTAACTGCAGATATCGACACTCTGAGGAGCGATGAACCCCTTGACTACTGCGTGTGCAGGCTTGACCTGTGGCCTGAGCTATCCCAGTTTGCGATAGAACTTCTGGCCTGCCTCGCTTCAAGTGTCCTGTCAGAAAGGACCTTCAGTGCAGAAGGAGGCATTGTCACTGACAAAAGAAGTTGCCTCGGTCAAAAAAGTGTTGATTACCTCACCTTCATTAAGATGAATGAGGCATGGATCCCGAAGGGACTGACAGTGGGGGATACGTTTGACTAACAAAAGGCCTGATGACATGCCTTGACCTCAAAATGGTCCCCACGCTGCTGTATTTAATGTCTGCATACCGGATGACTTTCGTGAATTCTCCGCCACCAACTAGTGTTCAAGCCGCAATGTTTTAGTCACCTTTCTGCCTGGAAAACATACATTTTTCCGGCCGCTGCTACAGCAGCTGCTGCAACAATACCTAATTTTTCAGGCATGTGCACATGCCTAAATTTTTCTGGACTCTGGTGCTGCACTGTGGCTGCAAAAACAAAACAAAAAAAAGGCACATACATGTGTCAATTCCCCTTCGTGATCGGTACCTTGTTGTGGTGAAGGGGCTTGCGTATTACAATGAAGCGATCATCACCTCTATGATTGTGCCACACCCCAGATGATAAGGCCGTTGCTTCATTATGATCAGACTAAAAGTGATTGGCTGGATAATTTTTCATAGAAAAAACGTTTTTATTTTATTTATTTTTTAAGTTGTATGGGTTTTTAATACATAAAATAAAAAATCATAATAAAGTCTCTTAATAGTTTATTAGAAATAATGCAGACAATTAAAAAAATCCCCATCAATTCCAATACAAAGCAAGTACAGAGCTCAGAACTAAATTATTTCAGGATGTCGTAATGGTTAGTTAATTCGACAATGGTTAATCAATTCGACACACATCCCCGGATTGGGGATTAAACTGATAGGAATAGTACTAGTTAAGACACCACTCATATAGGGTGTCACAGCACATTGCTCCGTGGACGCGCAGTGCCCCAACTTCGGAGTAAGAGGACCGACCAAGCTGCTTTTTCCATCTCCCGGTTCCTAAAATCAATTCAGTTTGGTGTATCAGAGTTTGGTCTGTCACTGAAGGCAGTTGAAGGTACTGATGATGAGAAGAAGGCAATCCCTGATGATGAGAAGAGAACTACAGAAAATACCACTCATATCGGGTGTGACAGTAAATTGCACGGCGCAGATGCAGTGACCGTGGATTGAAACAAAGGGGAGGGAGCCAGCGTTGTATTAACCATCTCCCTGTTCGAAAAATCAATTCAATAAATGGACCCCAGATTGGGGACGTAACAGGGATTAAACTGATGAGAAGAGAACTACAGAAAATACCACTCATATAGGGTGTGACAGTAAATCGCACGGCGCAGACACAGTGAGCGTGGATTAAAACAAAGGGGAGGGAGCCAGCGTTTTTTTTATCTATCTCCCCGTTCGAAAAATCCATTAAATAAATGGACCCCAGATTGGGGACGTAACAGGGATTAAATTGATGAGAAGAGAACTACAGAAAATAGCACTCATATCGGGTGTGAGAGTAAATTGCACGGCACAGACGCAGTGACCGTGGATTCAAACAAAGGGGAGGGAGCCAGCGTTTTTTATCCATCTTCCCGTTCGAAAAATCAATTCAATTCACCTTTCGGGGACCCTTGGTGTTGTACGTGGATGGGTGGAGGAAGAAACCTTCAATGACATCAACGGGACATGGCTAGCTTGGTATCCAACCTTGTGCAAATGGGAGTTTGCGGTTGGGCAAATGGACTGTTTGCGGTTGTTTGTAATGTTTGTGCATTATAAGGGGAGTTTGGTCTGTCAATGTCTGTGAAGCGGGCGTAACCCTTACACTACCTGATCGATACAACATCATACCTGATCGTATACACACACTGGATGTTTTAAACCACGTTGTTCAAAAAAAGTTTAGGATTGTTAGGTGATTTATGCCCTTTATGGATTAAAACCCAACTCTGCGTCAACTATGTAATTTTCCATGGGAGTTTTGCCATGGATCCCCCTCCGGTATGTCACAGTCCAGGTGTTAGTCCCCTTAAAACAACTTTTCCATCACTACTGTGGCTAGAAAGAGTCCCTGTGGGTTTTAAAATTCGCCTGCATATTGAAGTCAATGGCGGTTTGCCCGGTTTGCCAAAAATTCACGTTCGGGAACGGAAAATGTTATGTTCGCGACATCTCTACTCATCATTTTCTGGGGTTTTTCTCAAAAAACAGTATTTTCCAGATCTGCAAGTGTTAAATCCAAGTTTAATATATACAGCTTTCATATTCTGTTAGCAAAAAAAGACTTTGTTGGCAATCTACAACATCTGTATTAGTCAGTGTGCAATTTAAAGGGGTTGTCCAGGTTCAGAGCTGAACCTGGACATCCCTCCATTTTCACCCCGGCAGCCCCCCTGACATGAGCATCGGAGCAGTTCATGCTCCGATGCTCTCCTTTGCCCTGCGCTAAATCGCGCAGGGCAAAGGCATTTTTCTGAGTTCCGGTGATGTACCGGGGCTCTCTATGGGGCTGACAGGAACCCCGGTGACGTCACCGGCACTGATGGGCGGGATTTGGCTCTGCCCTAGCCAGTAAAACGGCTAGGGCAGAGCTAAAGCCCGCCCCTCAGAGCCGGTGACGTCACCGAACACACTGCTGGGCGGAAGTTACCGCCTGGCAGTGTGTTATTGTAAACACAAGAGCCTGTGCCCTGCGCGATCTAGCGCAGGGCACTGGAGCGCATCGGAGCATGAGATGCTCCGATGCCAGGCTCAGGAGGGCTGCCGGGGTGAAAATAAGGGTATGTCCGGGTTCAGCTCTGAACCCGGACAACCCCTTTAAGGTAGAAATACACCCATCATTTTCTGGGGTTTGAAAAACACACTTTTTTGACAAAAAACACTATTTTCAGGCGTTGCAGCATCAGCACGTGTGAAATTACAGGCTTATATACTGCTGTCAAATTCAGTTGTTAAACAAACACTCGTTTGGGCACAAAAAAATGAGTTGGCAGCCTTTGATGAAGATGTCATTGTGAGATACACCGTTAATACATTTGGGTTACATTCAGAGATTTTAAATACCGCCATTTGGTGCACCAATATTAAATTCAGGCCTACACTGGTTCAGGCCCTGTGAGATACACCCTCTACATACAGGAGTTTGAATCAGGCATTTGAAATACAGCCATTTAAAATACTGCCATTTTGTGCGAAGATATATTTAATTCAGGCCTACAGTGGATCAGACCGTGTGAGATACCCCCTAGGCATTTGAAATACAGCCATTTTGTGCAAATTTATATTTACTTCAGACCTACACTTGTTCAGACTGTGTGACATACCCCCTCTACATACAGGGGTTTGAATTAGGCATTTGAAATACAGCCATTTGAAATATAGCCATTTTGTGCAAAGAAATCTTTAATTCAGGCCTACACTGATTCAGGGCATGTGAGATCCCCCCTATACATATAGGGGTTTGATTCAGCCATTTGAAATACAGCCATTTTGTGCAAAGAAATCTTTCATTCAGGCCTACACTGATTCAGGGAGCGTGTGAGATCCCACCTATACATACAGGACTTTAATTCATCCATTTAAAATACAGCCATTTGAAATACAGTCATTTTGTGCAAAGAAATCTTTAATTCAGGCCTACACTGATTCAGGGCATGTGAGATCCCCCCCTATACATACAGGGTTTTGATTCAGCCATTTGAAGTACAGCCATTTGAAATACAGCAATTTTGTGCAAAGATATATTTACTTAAGGCCTACTGTCACCACCAGACATCTGAGAAGCTCTGACAGACGTCTAGAACCTCCTCCTTGAGGTTCCTTTGTTTTGCTTTCATTTTCTCATCTCGTTAGCCTCTCTCAGCTGTCATGTAGTTGCACTGATTGCATCCCTTTAAATCCTTTTCCCATAGTGCATCAGTTAGCGGTTTATACAACTTCCTGGAGTGTGTGCATGCTGTTCCTACTTCTGAGTCTTCTACAAGATAAGTTTTGTTCATTTATTTGTGTTTTTCTATTTGCTGGATCCCAGGTGACCCTGACTCACTCCGTATCTAGTGTAGTGAGCCGGTGGTCATGTCCCCTCACTATTATAGGGTGTTCAGGTGTTATACAGTCGAGGTACGAGGATATGCGATGATCTACCATTGGGATTTTCGGATAGGCTGAGCAGTCAGGGAGAGAGCCAGGTCTGATGCAGGGCTCTTCCTTTTTGTTCCTTAGTTTTGGATCCAGTCAGTCGTATATTCATTTTGTGTTTTCTAGTTTCCTGCACACCTTTCATGACATTATAAACCGCCAAAACCGTCTCAAGCATGCATCCGGTTTCACTTCTGACTGAATGCATGCAGGGTCTTTCATTGGAGGTAGCAGATCTCCGTAAGACTCTTTCTCAGTTTCAAGTGACCGGTTCAGCTTGCGTTCATGGAGCTTGTTCTGAGCCTAAGATCTTGCTCCCGGATATGTTCTCCGGGGGTAGTGAGAATTTTGTGCGTTTTAGAGAGAGGATTGCAAACTCCATTTTCGCCTACTTCCCCATTCCTCTGGTGATGAGGAACGGAGGGTGGGGATCATCATATCGCTGCTCAGGGATAACGCTCAGTCCTGGGCCTTTTCACTACCGGTGGGGGCACGGCCCCTCCGTTCAGTGGATGAATTCTTTTTAGCCCTGGGTCAGATATATGATGATCAGGATCGTGTTGCTTTGGCTGAGTCTAGACTACGTCTTTTATGTCAGGGTAAACAATCCGCAGAGATATACTGCTGCACTCCGAAGTCAATTTTGCTATGGTCTTTCAGAGGGATTGAAAGATGCATTTGCCTTTCATGAGAGGCCTACCTCCTTGGACTCTGCCATGTCTCGGGCCGTTCGTATTGACAGGCGTCTTAGAGAGAGAGGAGAGATCACTCCTTCCTGTCATACTCAATCCCAGGACAGTGCGACGGTCTCATTTTGTGCACAGGGGTCTCAGTCGCTGTCAACCCCTTCTGAGCAAGAGTCCATGCAGCTGGGTTTGATTGCCTCTAACAATAGAAGATTTAGCCCTCATGGGAAGGTTTGTTTCTGTTGTGGAGGTATAAATCATTTGGCAAATGTTTGTCCCTCTAGGAGATTCAGGCAGTTTTTTGAGAGTAATAAAGAAACAAAAAGGAAAAAATACTTTAAAAATGTTCCATCTGTTACCATTGGCAGGGTTGATGTGGAAATTGAAGGTTTTCCGTTTGCTTGTAGTTCCCGTTTTGTCCTACCTGCCAGGGTGGCGCTAGAGAGCAAGAACATTTTTTGTGAGATTTTTGTAGATAGTGGAGCAGCTGTCAATCTCATTGATAATCAATTTGCTATAACTCATGGTTTCCAGGTATGCACTTTGTGAAATAAATCATTAAAGGGCATAGTTCACAATATCCGTTTGATTGTGAGTGATGCTCATGTTGAGGATGTGTCATGTTTCGTCCTTAGCGGGTTGCCTACTCCTCTAGTGTTGGGGCTACCCTGGCTCACTAAACATAACCCCACCATTGATTGGCAAGCGAGGCAAATAAATGGTTGGAGTGACTTTTGCAGAGAGAATTGCCTCATGACATCTGTTTCTGAGGTTTCTACTAAGACTGTACCATCTTTTCTCTCAGAATTTCCGGATGTCTTCTCTGAGAGTGGTGTTCAGGACTTGCCCCCACACAGGGAGTACGATTACCCTATTAATCTCACCCCAGGCGCCAAGCTGCCTAAATCTCGTTTATACAATCTCTCCCAACCTAAAAGGGTCTCTATGCGTGCTTATATCTCTGAGAGTCTGAGAAAGGGACACATACGACCCTCGAAGTCACCTGTTGCCGCTGGTTTTTTCTTTGTTAAGAGAAAAGATGGTTCTTTAAGACCATGTCTGGATTTCAGGGAGCTGATCAGTATCACAATTCGTGACCCTTATCCGCTTCCTTTGATCCCGGACCTGTTTAACCAGAATGTTGGGGCTAAAGTTTTTTCCAAGTTGGATCTAAGAGGGGCATACAACCTGGTCAGGGTCAGAAAAGGAGACGAATGGAAGACGGCCTTCAATAACCCTGAGGGCCATTTTGAGAATTTGGTTATGCCTTTTGGTTTGATGAATGCTCCAGCCGTCTTTCAGCATTTTGTGAACAGCATTTTTTATCATTTAATGGGGAAATTTGTATTAGTGTATCTGGATGACATTTTGATTTTTTCTCCTGATTTCAAAACTCATAGGGAACACTTACGTCAGGTCTTGCTCATCCTGCGGGAGAATAAATTGTACGCTAAACTGGAGAAATGTGTGTTTGCAGTTCCAGAAATTCAATTTCTGGTGTTTTTTCTCTCTGCTTCTGGTTTTCGCATGGACCCCGAGAAGGTCCGCGCTGTGCTTGAGTGGGAGCTTCCTGAGAATCAGAAGGCGCTGATGCATTTTTTGGGCTTTGCCAATTATTACAGGAAGTTTATTTTGAATTATTCCTCTGTTGTTAAACCACTCACTGATATGACTAGAAAGGGGGTAGATTTTTCCTCCTGATAGGTAGAGGCGCTTAAGGTCTTTTCTAATATCAAGGAGAGTTTTGCTTCCGCTCCCATCTTGGTACAACCTGATATTTCTCTAAATCACAGAAGAAATGCACCAAACGGATATGCCACTGACTATACTGGCTAGTCATAAATGCAGATATTAAAAGCTGAGACTTCCGCCAACATATTCCTGTCAGGAAGACATCGGAGCCCAACATGCACCACGTCACGGTTCTCAGCATGGCAAGGGGTCCTACCACTAAGCTACCTATGGTGTGAACAAGGTCTGAAGGTGATGTAATCCAGCTCAAAGCCAAGCTTCTACACAACCGCCTAGCAGGACAACTAGTGCAATGTGAACAAAGCCAGACTGTAAGCCACACCCATATCAGACCATGTGATGGAGGTTACCAGGTGCAAAAGAGAGTGTTTGAATGCCAGGTAAAGGCACATACACTACATATAAAACAAGACAAAAACACAGAAATATAGTGGCAAATCTGGGGGAGCTGCTCAACCCCTAACACTGTAGCGTGTTTTTCATTGGGGGAGCAGCCCCACCGCATGTGGACCGCAGCAAACGACTATCCCCAGCAAAAAAAAAAAATTGCATACGGTGGAGGATGTCGGCGCGGTCCACATGCACCACAAAGGCATCCTACACAAAACGGAGCATTGTGCGGATGAAAATATAATCATATAAATCACAGAAGAAATGCACCAAACGGATATGCCACTGACTATACTGGCTAGTCATAAATGCAGATATTAAAAGCTGAGACTTCCGCCAACATATTCCTGTCAGGAAGACATCGGAGCCCAACATGCACCACGTCATGGTTCTGAGCATGGCAAGGGGTCCTACCACTAAGCTACCTATGGTGTGAACAAGGTCTGAAGGTGATGTAATCCAGCTCACAGCCAAGCTTCCACACAACCGCCTAGCAGGACAACTAGTGCAATGTGAACAAAGCCAGACTGTAAGCCACACCCATATCAGACCATGTGATGGAGGTTGATGCTTCTGAGGTGGGTGTGGGTGCGGTCTTGTCTCAGGGTCCCTCTCCTGCCAAATAGCGACCGTGTGCCTTTTTCTCGAAGAAACTCTCCTCCGCAGAGAGAAATTACGATGTGGGAGATAGGGAGTTGTTGGCCATCAAATTGGCTTTTGAGGAATGGCGCCATTGGCTAGAGGGAGCCAGACACCCTATTACCGTGTTTACAGACCATAAGAATCTGGCCTACTTGGAGGCAGCCAAGCGTCTGAACCCGAGACAGGCCAGATGGTCTTTGTTCTTTTCAAGGTTTAATTTTGTTGTCACGTTCCGCCTGGGGTTAAAAATGTGAAGGCGGATGCCCTGTCGCGTTGTTTTCCGGGTGGTGGGAATTTTGAAGACCCGGGTCCCATTTTGGCTGAAGGTGTGGTGGTCTCTGCTCTTTATCCTGAATTGGAGGCAGAGGTTCAGGTAGCCCAGTCAGAGGCTCCTGATCTTTGTCCTCCTGGGAGGTTGTTTGTGCCTCTCGCTTTAAGACACAAGATTTTTAAGGAACACTACGATACTGTCCTTGCTGGGCACCCAGGGGCAAGAGCCACAGTGGATCTCATCGCTCGGAGATTCTGGTGGCCGGCGCTTCGTAAGTCGGTTGAGGGTTTTGTGGCAGCCTGCGAGACCTGCGCTCGTGCCAAAGTCCCTCATTCACGGCCATCAGGTCCTCTCCTTCCCGTCCTTGGACACATCTATCCATGGACTTAATTACGGACCTGCCTCGTTCCTCGGGGAAGACTGTGATTCTGGTGCTGGTGGACCGTTTTAGCAAAACGGTGCATTTCATCCCTTTTCCTGGCTTGCCCAATGCTAAGACGCTGGTGCAGGCATTTATTGATCACATTGTCAAATTGCATGGTATTCCTTCAGACATAGTCTCTGATAGGGGCACGCAGTTTGTTTCCAGATTCTGGAAGGCTTTCTGTTCTCACTTGGGGGTTCGGTTGTCATTCTCTTCTGCTTTCCACCCGCAGTCGAATGGCCAGACAGAGCGCATCAATCAGAATCTGGAGACATATCTGCGCTGTTTTGTGGCGGAGAATCAGGAGGATTGGTGTTTTTTTTTGTCTCTTGCTGAATTTGCTTTAAATAACCGTCGTCAGGAGTCCTCTGATAAGTCACCATTTTTTGGTGCATATGGGTTTTATCCGCAGTTTGGGACATTCTCGGGAGAGGGGTCTTCTGGTTTACCTGATGAGGACAGATTCTCCTCGTCTTTGTCATCTATTTGTCAAAAGATTCAGGATAATCTAAAGAGCATGAGTGAGAGATATAAACGTGTGGCGGATAAGAGCCTGGTCCGGACCTGAATGTTGGTGATCTGGTGTGGTTGTCTACTAAGAATATCAAATTGAAGGTTCCCTCCTGGAAGTTGGGTCCTAAGTTTATTGGGCCTTACAAAATCTTGTCCGTCATCAATCCTGTTGCCTACCGTCTTGATCTTCCTTATTAAAACCTTATGTCCAACCCATTGTACCCTCGTCTTTGCCTCCTCCTCCGATTGTGGTTGATGGTAATCTTGAATTTCAGGTCTCTAGGATTGTGGATTCTCGTGTTGTCTGCGGTTCTCTCCAGTACCTCGTTCATTAGGAGGGTTATGGTCCTGAGGAGAGGATGTGGGTCCCAGTGACGGACATTAAGGTCACTTGTCTCATCAGGGCTTTCCATAGGTCCCATCCTGAGAAGGTGGGCTCTGAGTGTCCGGAGTACACTCGTAGAAGGAGGGGTACTGTCACCACCAGACATCTGAGAAGCTCTGACAGACGTCTAGAACCTCCTCCTTGAGGTTCCTTTGTTTTGCTTTCATTTTCTCATCTCGTTAGCCTCTCTCAGCTGTCATGTAGTTGCACTGATTGCATCCCTTTAAATCCTTTTCCCATAGTGCATCACTTTGCAGTTTATACAACTTCCTGGAGTGTGTGCATGCTGTTCCTACTTCTGAGTCTTCTACAAGTTAAGTTTTGTTCATTTATTTGTGTTTTTCTTTTTGCTGGATCCCAGGTGACCCTGACTCCCTCCGTATCTAGTGTAGGGAGCCGGTGGTCGTGTTCCCTCACTATTATAGGGTGTTCAGGTGTTATACAGTCGAGGTACGAGGATATGCGATCATCTACCATTGGGATTTTCGCATAGGCTGAGCAGTCAGGGAGAGAGCCAGGTCTGATGCAGGGCTCTTCCTTTTTGTTCCTTAGTTTTGGATCCAGTCAGTCGTATATTCATTTTGTGTTTTCTTGTTTCCTGCACACCTTCCGTGACACCTACATTGGTTCAGACCGTGTGAGATACCCCTGTACATACAGTGGTTTGAATCAGGCATTTGAAATACAGCCATTTTGGGCAAATAAATATTCACTTCAGGCCTACACTGGTTCAGACCGTGTGAGATAGCCCCCTACATACAGGAGTTTGAATCAGGCATTTGAAATACAGCCATTTAAAATACAGTTATTTTGGGCAAATAAATATTTACTTCAGGCCTACATTGGTTCAGACCGTGTGAGATACTCCCCTACATGCAGGGGTTTGAATCAGGCATTTGAAATACAGCCATTTGAAATACAGCCATTTTGTGCAAAGAAATCTTTAATTCAGGCCTACACTGATTGAGGGCATGTGAGATCCCCCCTATACATAAAGGGGTTTGATTCAGCCATTTGAAATACAGCCATTTTAAATACAGCCATTTTGTGCAAAGAAATCTTTAATTCAGGCCTACACTGATTCAGTAGCGTGTGAGATCCCCCCTATACATAAAGGGGTTTGATTCAGCCATTTGAAATACAGCCATTTTGTGCAAAGAAATCTTTAATTCAGGCCTACACTGATTCAGGGCATGTGTGATCCCCCCTATACATACAGGGGTTTGATTCAGCCATTTGAAATACAGCCATTTGAAAGTCAGCCATTTGAAATACAGCCATTTTGTCCAATTAAATATTTAATTCAGGCCTACACTGATTCAGGGCGTGTGATATCCCCCCTATACATACAGGGGTTTGATTCAGCCATTTGAAGTACAGCCATTTTATGCACAGATATATTTACTTCAAATAAGGGACATGGCCCAGGTCGTGGTGCTGCTGGTGGAGCTCCTGTTGCAGGGAGAGGATGTGGTCGATCTGTGCCAGCTACACACACAAGTGAAACCCCTTCCTCCGGTGCTAGTAGGCGACAAAACCTGCAGCGGTATTTGGTCGGGCCTTATGCTGCTCTTCAAATGGTGAGGCCTGAACAAGTACAGGCTATAGTAGATTGGGTTGCTGACATTGGATCCAGTTCCTTCACATTGTCTCCCACCCAGTCTCCTGCTGAAAGACCACAGTTGGCACCTGCAGCCGATGACCATCAGTCTTTCACCTAACCCCCTTGCAAATCAGCCAAGCAGTTTGAGCCCCTAGTAATGCTGCAGTCTCTTCTGCTTTTTGATGACTCTGTTAGCAGGGTTTCCAATGCCATCCACCTAGGCCTGCCCCAGAAGTGGAAGAGATTGAGTACACCGATGCCCAACCACTTATTTTTCAAGATGAGATGGGAGGACCATCGCAGCGCGTCTCGGAAGATGACAAAACACAGGTGCCAACTGCTGGGGTTTTCGAAAGTGTGCAGACCGACAAGGAAGTCAGGGGTGAAGACTGGGTGGAAGATGATGTGGAGGACGATGAGGTCCTCGACCCCACATGGAATCAAGGTCATGCGAGTTTCCGATGTAGTTCGGAGGAAGAGGCGGTGGTCGCACAGAGCCACCAACACAGCAGAAGAGGGTGCAAAAGCTGAGCGGCCATCCTCTAGACTAGAGTTGTTGCGATACCAATTTTTTGATTCGGTTTCGATACCATGAAAAAGTATTGCGATACTCGATACCATTCGATACCACGCGAAAAAAATAAACAAAAAAAGCCACGTGCATTCCTCATTTTTAAAAATGGCGAATCGTGCAGTTTTTATTTTATTTTTTCTGTTCCGGCATTCACCACCTAGATTTTTTTTTATATATTTTAATAGTTTGGACTTTTCTGACGTGGCGATGTAATATGTTTATTATTTAAATATTTTATATGTGAAATTGGGAAAAGGGGGTGATTTATACTTCATATTTTAGTGTTTTTTGTTTGTTTTTTTTACACTTTTTATTTAATGACTATTTTCCCCTTAGGGGCTAGAACCTGGGATCTTTCATCCCTTTTCCTATTCAGCCTGATAGATCTCTATTAGGGTGAATAGGACTCCACACTGTCCCTGCTGCTCTGTGCACACAGCATCAGGGATGTTACCATGGCAACCAGGGCTTCTGTAGCGTCCTGGCTGCCATGGTAACCGATCGGAGCCCCAGGCTTACACAGCTGGGGCTCCGATCAGAAGCTGCCACTGCACCACCAATGAGGGGGGGGGGGGAAGAGGTCCCTGTGGCCACTGCCACCAATGATTTTAATACTGGGGGGTTGAGAGGGGCCGGCACACTGTGCCACCAATGATTTTAATGGGATGGGTGGGTTGAGGGGGGGGGGGGGGCAATGATAACTACCTCTTTATACAGGAGGCGGGTACTGGCAGATCAGCGGCAGTTAACTGCCGCTGATCGCAGCTCCCTGTCAGGGGCAGGGTGCCGGCAATGCGATTCTGCTGCCGGCACCCGCCTCCTGTATGTGTTAAAGACTGACTACTGTATATGAGTCCAGACTTTCACTATCAGGCCACACAGAGCGGCGCCCAGCAATGTCCCAGCACTCACCATTAGTCCTGGGCGCCGCTCCGTTCGCCTGCAGTGCTCCATTACTGTCTCCTGTCCTGCTCCACATGCTGCTGATTACTATCGGAGCGATGGGAGGAGACATCAGATTCACTAGTGGGCGTTCCTTCTCCCTGGCTGTAGCGCTGTCCAATCGCAGCGCAGGGAGAAGGAACGCCTACTAGTGAAGCTGATGTCTCCTCCCATCGCTCCGATAGTAATCAGCAGCATGTGGAGCAGGAGAGGAGACAGTAATGGGGCACTGCAGGCGAACGGAGCGGCGCCCAGGACTAATGGTGAGTGCTGGGGCATCGCTGGGCGCAGCTCTGTGTTGAAATAATCCTATCATTGGTGGCGCAGTGCGCCCGCCCCTCCTCCGCCCCTCTCTTCTCATTGCCGGCGCCGCCCCTCCTCCGCCCCTCGCTTCTCATTGCCGGCGCTGCCCCTCCTCCGCCCCTCGCTTCTCATTGCCGGCGCTGCCCCTCCTCCGCCCCTCGCTTCTCATTGCCGGCGCTGCCCCTCCTCCGCCCCTCTCTTCTCATTGCCGGCGCCGCCCCTCCTCCGCCCCTCGCTTCTCATTGCCGGCGCTGCCCCTCCTCCGCCCCTCGCTTCTCATTGCCGGCGCTGCCCCTCCTCCGCCCCTCGCTTCTCATTGCCGGCGCTGCCCCTCCTCCGCCCCTCGCTTCTCATTGCCGCCCCTCCTCCGCCCCTCGCTTCTCATTGGTGGCAGCGGCAGCAGCAGCACAGGGGGAGGGAGGACAGCTTCCTTCTCCCCGTGCTGCTGAGAGAGAACATGAGCGCGCCGATAGCAGCGCGCTCATGTTCAGAGATACTAGACTGCGCAGAAGCGCAGCCCAGTATCGAAAAAACGGAAATCCCGGTATCGTATCGATACCGGGACAAAAGTATCGATTGGGTATCGAAATTTCGATACCCGCAACAACCCTACTCTAGACAGTACGCCTCCTACTGCCCACCGCAGCAAGGGACCGAGCACACTAAAGCCAGCTCCAAGGAGTTCCCTGGCGTGGCAGTTCTTCAGACAATGTGCTGATGACAAGACACGAGTGGTTTGCACGCTGTGCAATCAGAGCCTGAAGTTAAGGGCATAAACGTTCTCAACCTGAGCACAACCTGCATGACCAGGCATTTAAGTGCAAAGCATGAGCTGCAGTGGAGTAGACACCTCAAAAACCAAGAAAGGTCTCTGGCTACTCCTGCTTCCTCTTCTGCTGCAGTCGCAGCCTCTTCATCCACCTCTGGAGTGACAGTGCTACCTGGCACCTAACAAACAGTGGATCTGCCAGCAACACCAACACCTGGGTCACCAAGCATCTCCACAATGTCCCACGGAAGCGTTCAGCTCTCCATATCCCAAACACTGGAGAGGAAGAGGAAGTACCTCCCTACCCACCCACGATCCCTAGCCCTAAATGCCAGCATTTATAAATGACTTGCCTTTGAAATGCTGTCATTCCGTCTGGTGGAGACGGATAGTTTAAAAAGGCCTTATGGCGGTGGCTGTCCCACAGTACGTCGTGCCCAGCCGCCACTACTTTTCAAGGTGAGCCAATTGCCACCTACAATGTTAGAGACTTTAAATCTCCGGTAAAGAGAAGCCAAATCATTAACCAGCTCAACAAAGAAAAAGTCAACATGATACTTTTACAAGAAACGCACTTTAAACATGAGAAAACCCCAGAACTAGCTAGAACTAAATATAACCTTTGGTTTCATAGCACGTCCCCCTCTTCTAGTAAATCTGGCACAAGTATAGGGATACATAGAAACACAGACTTCCAACATATTAACACCATGTCAGACACAGAAGGGAAATTTATTATGGTAAAAGATAGAATTAACTCACATTTATACACCCTAGTAAACATCTATGCCCCCAATACAGCTCATAAAAAATGGTTTGACAAATTCTGGCTAGATTATTTTTTTTCTTTCAGAGAAGGGTCAGTAATAGTAGCAGGTGATTTTAACCTTACACTTAATCCCCGAGTAGATTCCTCAACAGGAAAATCAGCTGTCCCAAATAATATTTTAAACTCTATAAAAAGATCTTTACACAAAAGCTCTCTCGTGGACGTGTGGAGAGCGCTTAATCCAAAAGAAAGGAACTACACACATTTTTCCGCCCCTCATAACTCTTACCAGAGACTAGATTATATATTTTTCCCCACCACCAATCTACACCTATGTCTTGAAGTTAAGCTAGGACCCCTCATACACTCAGACCACACACCAGTGTCTCTTGTTCAAACCTCTTAACACATCTCCCAGGAACTTTAGTTGGAGATTCAATGAGACACTGCTTAGCTCAACCGATATACAATTGGCCATAAGTAAAAAACTAAAAGAATATTTTGTGTGTAACAACCAAGGAGAGACCTCCCCACATTTTGTGTGAGAAGCCCACAAAGCAGTAATCAGAGGCAAATTTATCTCTCTTGCTCCCAATTTAAAGAAAGTAAGGGCTCTTTCACACCTGCGTTCTTGTCTTCCGGCATAGAGTTCCGTCGTCGGGGCTCTATGCCGGAAGAATCCTGATCAGTTTTATCCTAATGCATTCTGAATGGAGTGAAATCCGTTCAGGATGCATCAGGATGTCTTCAGTTCCGGAACGGAACGTTTTTTGGCCGGAGAAGATACCGCAGCATGCTGCGCTTTTTGCTCCGGCCAAAAATCCTGAAGACTTGCCGCAAGGCCGGATCCGGAATTAATGCCTATTGAAAGGCATTGATCCGGATCCGGCCTTAAGCTAAACGTCGTTTTGGTGCATTGCCGGATCCGACGTTTCGCTTTTTTAGAGTGGTTACCATGGCTGCCGGGACGCTAAAGTCCTGGCAGCCATGGTAAAGTGTAGCGGGGAGCGGGGGAGCAGCATACTTACCGTCCGTGCGGCTCCGGGACGGCTCCGTGACGTCAGGGCGCCCCACGCACATGGATGACGTGCTCGCATGGCACGTCATCCATGCGCATGGGGCATGGATACCGCTCCTCCGCTCCCCGCTCCTACTATGGCAACCAGGACTTTAATAGCGTCCTGGCTGCCATAGTAACACTGAAAGCATTTTGAAGACGGATCCGTCTTCAAATGCTTTCAGTACACTTGCGTTTTTCCGGATCCGGCGTGTAATTCCGTCAAGTAGAGTACACGCCGGATCCGGACAACGCGAGTGTGAAAGAGGCCTCAGACCAAAAAAAAAATGAAGAAATACTCTCCAAGATCTCTAATCTAGAATGTGCACATAAACGCCAAAAAGAAAGAGATATTTTAGACAAACTTAATACAGCCAGAGAAGAATTAAAAAAACATCTTAATGCACAGTCTGCTAAAATATACTTGGCCACAAAACAAAAGTTCTTTGCTCACGGCAATAGACTTGCTAAATTCATGTTAGCTTTGTTATGCCAATGCAAACGCAAATCTAGAATCTCCTTTATTAAGTCAAGTAGTAAACATCTTCTTAGAGATGATGAGTTGATTGCTCAGGCTTTCCATGACTTCTATTCAGATCTTTATAATACCAACCAGACAGACTCGGGAGGGGTTAAAAAAGGAAAAAAAATTTCCTCCTTGGAGTTTCTGCAGAAATTAAACCTTCCATCTATTAGCGTAACCCAGGCAAACCGACTATGTGCTCCAATATCTGAGAAAGAAGTCTTGGAGACCCTTAAATCAATTGCCAAAGGGAAGTCACCAGGCCCTGATGGCCTTCCGGCCTTATATTACACAACATTTAAAGATATACTAGATCCTCATTTGGCCCAAGTATATAATACTGCATTAAAAGGAATTCCCTTTACTACTCAAACTTTAAGTGCACATATAAGGCTACTTTCACACTAGCGTTCGATCGGATCCGTTCTGAACGGATCCGATCATATTAATGCAGACGGAGGCTCCGTTCAGTACGGATCCGTCTGCATTAATAACATAGAAAAAATTCTAAGTGTGAAAGTAGCCTGAGCGGATCCGTTCAGACTTTCAATGTAAAGTCAATGGGGGACGGATCCGCTTGAAGATTGAGCCATATGGTGACATCTTCAAGCGGATCCGTTCTCATTGACTTACATTGTAAGTCTGAACGGATCCGCTCGCCTCCGCACGGCCAGGCGGACAGCTGAACGCTGCAAGCAGTGCGGAGGCGAGCGGAGCGGAGGCTGAACGCCGCCAGACTGATGCAGTCTGAGCGGATCCGCTCCATTCAGACTGCATCAGGGCTTCAAACGGAGCTCACGAACGGACCTATGAACGCTAGTGTGAAAGTAGCCTTACACTGATCCCAAAACCGCAAAAAGACCACCCTTCACTCTGCTCAAGTTATAGGCCTATCTCCTTATTAAATCTGGATCTTAAAATATACGCCAGAATCCGATCGGCTAGGATAAAACCCTTACATCAAGACCTGATCCACCAAGACCAATCAGGTTTCGTGCCAGGCAGAGAAGGGAAAGACGGTATGTAAAAAATTATTAACGCTATAGTTCTAGCCAAACACCGTAAATCCCCCATTGTACTACTCAGGACAGATGCAGAAAAATTGTTTGATAGAGTGGCTTGGCCCTTCATCATTAACACTTTACGTACTTTTGGGTTTCCAGACCCTTTTATCCAAGCAATCTTTTCAATGTACGCTTCTCCTACCGCTATATAAAAACAAACAATATTCTGTCCCAGGCAGTACATATTAGCAATGACACGAGACAGGGTTGTCCATTATCTCCTATCTTATTTATTCTGTCACTTGAACCCCTTCTACAATCTATAAGACAGAACACTGAGATTAATGGTCTACAATGCGGTGACTTGGAGATAAAACAAGCTGCATATGTAGACAACCTTCTTTTAGTCGTCTCAAATCCCAAACAAGCTTTTCGATACATCATAGAAACCTTTGAAAGGTTTGGTGAGATCTAAAATTTCAAAATTATTATCTCCAAGTCACAAGCAATGGGCATTCACTACTCTACCAAGGCCCTTGAGAACTTGGAAAACAACTCTGCCTTTCAATAGACTAGAAGCTCCCTGAAATTTTTGGGAGTTAATATCCCGTCAGACCTCAACAAATTATATAAGTTAAACTACATACCACTACTAAATTCTCTCCCAGGTTTGTTGAGCTCTTGGTCCCCTGCTTTTATCTCTTGGCTGGGTCGTAAGAACATGTTTAATTCCTTAATTCTCCCTAAACTCACTTACCTCATACAGGTTATACCGATTAAACTCCCGAAGCACTTCATAGAGTCCTTTAGGAAAATTTGCTCAAGATATATCTGGGACAAAGTAAAACCAAGGATTTCATACAAAATCCTCCAATTACCTCCCACCAAAGGTGGCATAGGCCTCCCATCACTTAAAGGGGTTGTCCGGGATCAATTTTTTTTTTTTTTAAACTGCTTACTCACTGTTAGTAGCCAAATCTATCTTCCTAAGATGTTTTTAGGTAGCTTTTGCACTGCTGCATGGCACCTACAGTCCCCAGCAGACTGTGTACATATCTGTTTATGTATGCCATCACTTCCTGCTGCAGTGCATTGTGGCTCCCAGTGCAGATCAGCAGCTCCTGGTTTCTACAGTGTAAGATCACCTCCCTGCACCCGCCCCCCTCATACATATTCAGCCTCCTCCATAGATCCGCCCCCCTCATACATATTCAGCCTCCTCCATAGATCCGCCCCCCTCTTTCATATTCCTCCCCCATAAATTGCTCCTTGCTCTGTCTCTTGCACTTCATGTGCTCAGTGTTTGCAGACAGTGAACTAACAGGGAGCAGCTCCATCTTTCCACAATGGTAGATCATTTTTATGTTTGTGCTAGTTACTCATGGTATACAACCTTAGGGATAGCAGACTGCAACAAACTATAAAGGCCACGCTCCCACATCTATCCATAAACATCGCTGACAGTGTCCCACTATAAGGGCCACGCTCCCGCATCTATCCATAAACATCGCTGACAGTGTCCCACTATAAGGACCACGCTCCCACATCTATCTATAAACATCGCTGACAGCGTCACACTATAAGGGCCACGCTCTCACATCTATCCATAAACATCGCTGACAGCGTCACACTATAAGGGCCACGCTCTCACATCTATCCATAAACATCGCTGACAGCGTCACACTATAAGGGCCACGCTCCCACATCTATCCATAAACATCGCTGACAGCGTCACACTATAAGGGCCACGCTCACATATAGATCCCTAAACATGACTGAGAGCTTTACACAATTATAGCAGCTTTGAAACAAAAAAATATTGTTTTAGTGTGTCCATAGTCTGAGAACCACCTTTTTTTTTTTTTTTTTTGACCGATTGTCTTAGTTAGGCTCCTTTCACACCTGCGTTCAGGTGTCCGCTCGTGAGCTCCGTTTGAAGGGGCTCACAAGCGGCCCTGAACGCAGCCATCTGGCCCTAATGCATTCTCAGTGGAGGCGGATCCACTGAGAATGCATCCGCCTGCCAGCGCTCAGCCTCCGCTCCGCTCAGTGAAAGGACACCTGAACGCTGCATACAGCGTTCGGGTGTCCGCCTGGCCGTGCGGAGGCGAGCGGATCCGTTCCGACTTATAATGGAAGTCAATGGGGACGGATCCGCTTGAAGATGACACCATATGGCTCAATCTTCAAGCAGATCCGTCCCCCATTGACTTTCAATGTAAAGTCTGAACGGATCCGCTCAGGCTACTTTCACACTTAGAAAATTTTCTAAGTTATAATGCAGACGGATCCGTTCTGAACGGAGCCACCGTCTGCATTAATATGAGCGGATCCGTTCAGAACGGATGCAAACGTCTGCATTATAGGAGCGGATCCGTCTGATGAAACATCAGACGGACCCGCTCCGAACGCTAGTGTGAAAGTAGCCTTAGGGATTCATTTTTTGCGGGTTGAGGTGACGGTTTGATTAGTACTATTTTGGGGGACATGCGCCTTTTTAAACGCTTGTTGTTGCACTTTATGTGATGTTAGGTAAAAAAAAAAGGCTTTTTTTAAAACAGTTTTTATGATATTTTTTTAAGGTGCTTTTCGGACATGGTGTGTAATGTGATATATTTATGGAGCCGGTTGTTACGGACAAGGCAATACCAAATATGTGTAGGTTTTTTTATTCATTTAACTTTTTTTATGTAATAAATGAACGGATAAAAGACAATTTTTATTTTATTTCTAATTCAAATTTTGTAAAGGGGTGCGCCCCCCCTCAATATAATAAACATTGGTGGCGCAGTGCGCCCCCCTCAATATAATAAGCATTGGTGGCGCAGTGCGCCCCCCCTCAATATAATAAGCATTGGTGGCGCAGTGCGCCCCCCTCAATATAATAAACATTGGTGGCGCAGTGAGCCCCCCTCAATATAATAAGCATTGGTGGCGCAGTGCGCCCCCCCCCTCAATATAATAAGCATTGGTGGCGCAGTGCACCCCCCCTCAATATAATAAGCATTGGTGGCGCAGTGCGCCCCCCCCCTCAATATAATAAGCATTGGTGGCGCAGTGCGCCCCTCCTCAATATAATAAGCATTGGTGGCGCAGTGCGCCCCCCCCTCAATATAATAAAGCATTGGTGGCGCAGTGCGCCCCCCTCAATACTAATAAGCATTGGTGGCGCAGTGCGCCCCCCCTCAATATAATAAACATTGGTGGCGCAGTGCGTCCCCCCTCAATATAATGAAGCATTGGTGGCGCAGTGCGTCCCCCCCTCAATATAATGAACATTGGTGGCAGCAGTGCGTCCTCCCTAAATATAATGAACATTGGTGGCGCAGTGCGTCCCCCCCTCAATATAATGAACATTGGTGGCACAGTGAGTCCCCCCTCAATATAATGAACATTGGTGGCACAGTGAGTCCCCCCTCAATATAATGAACATTGGTGGCGCAGTGCGTCCCCCCTCAGTATAATGAACATTGGTGGCACAGTGCGTCCCCACTCAGTATAATGAACATTGGTGGCACAGTGCGTCCCCCCTCAGTATAATGAACATTGGTGGCACAGTGGGCAGTGCCAATGAGGGTTAAAAAAAAAAAAAAAAAATTAACTCACCTCCTCCAATAGATCGTCTCCTGTACTTTCTTCGGGACCTGGCAAAGGACCTGTGGTGACATCACTATGCTCATCACATGATACATCACATGATCCATCACCATGGTAATGGACCATGTGATGAGCTCAGTGACGTCACCACAGGTCCTGAAGAATGAACAGGAGACCGGCAGCTACGCGATCAACTGGAGGAGGTGAGTTAATTTTTTTTAACCCTCATTGGCACTTCCCACTGAGCCACCAATGTTTCTTATACTGGGGTGTTGGGGGGGGGCACACTGTGCCACCAATGTTTCTTATACTGGGGTGTTGGGGGGGGGGGCACACTGTTTCTTATACAAATACAGGAGGCGGGTGCCGGAATCAAATAGCCGACACCCGACCTCTGTGACAGGGAGCTGCGATCAGCGACAGTTAACCCCTCAGGTACCGCACCTGAAGGGTTAACTCAACTGCAGCTGATCGCAGCTCCCTGTCACAGAGGTCGGGTGCCGGCTATTTGATTCCGGCACCGCCTCCTATATTTGTATTACAGGTCAGTTTTCTTCATTGGTGGCATTTTGGTCGCCATCTGGAGCCCTGACTAAGGCTAATCAGACCTCAGGGTCTGATTAGCCTTAGGTCCATAGCAACCAGGACGCCTTTGTTAGGCGTCCGGTTGCCATGGCAACGATCGGCCGCTGCAATCGCAGCAGCAGGGGCGCGATGGTAGAGAGAGGGAGCTCCCTCCTTCTCAGCCACATGGATCTGGATGCCGTGCACCTGTTACAGAGTGTTAGCTGTTACAGTTACAGCTAACGCTCTCTGCTGATGGCAGCGGCTCCGTTCCTGAGCCGCTGCCATCAATATCTGCACCACAAGGAGCGGACGCATGGGGGGAGTGGGCATTTGTTATATATGGGACAATGGGGGCAGAAAGGAGTGGAGCATTTTAGGGGAGGCACTTTATTTCACTTTGACGTCACCGGACTGGAGGGGCGGAGCTTAGCGCAGTCTTGGCCAGGAGAGTTACTGCCCCTCCTAGACTTTTGAATAATTAATTAGGCTGTCAGTGACGTCACCGGGCTCCCGGAGCAGCGGAAGAGGAAGCTTTCCTCCTCTGCAAGGGACCCGGTACGTCACTGACTGAAAGAAATCAGTTACTTCCTGCCATAAAGGTTTTTGGTAAAAAGAGTACTTAGAAACATGCTGAAAAGGTAGGACATGGGTGTATGTAAAGTGTGTGTATGTGCAACGCTATTAAACAATGGTCCCTAATCCCGGACAACCCCTTTAACAGATACGTTTCAACTGTTCACCTCAGCCGTATTATTGACTGGATGAGACGTCCGAAACATAAGCTTTGGATTCAGGTAGAAGAAGAAATAACTGGATACCCACTAAGAAGTTTAGTCTTCACAAATCCTCAATCAGTCCCTATCACTAAAAAAGACAACATGTTAGTTCATGCGACGTTGTCTTTATGGAGTTTAAAACTATAAGAGACATCTGCTCAAAATACCCTACTCATCTACTAAGTCTGGGGATTGTCTCCTCACAGCTGGTGAGGGCTTTAAAACTTTACCAACACAAGTAAGACATAATAGTACCCCCCCCCCCCCCCCTTGCAGATTTATTGGACCCACATGGGAGCATTCCAGATCTAAAGGCCATGGGGGAGAGGTTGGGGGCCTTACAACTTAATAGAATACATTACAACATTATATCAAATGCTTTAAGGAAAGTAATGTCACCAGACTGCCAAACAAGGGAGCCCTCCTGGTTTGAAAAGTTAATCACGCAAACTCAGACCCCCAAAAAACGTATACATAACATAAGCCAGAATCTTCTTCACCAAAAAATCCTGAGCTCGTTATACTTTCTGAGGGAATGGGAAAGAGACCTAAATATTAAATTCACAAAGGAAGACATTAAATTGATACTAATGTCACCAAAATGGTCCTCGAGATGTGTGAACATACAAGAAAACACATACAAAGTAATTTCCAGATGGTATCTCACACCGGTCAGACTAAGTCAGATGTACAGTACCACATCGGATAAATGTTGGAGATGCCTAAAAGACAGAGGCACTTTCCTACACATTTGGTGGACATGCCCCTTAATAAAATTGTTCTGGTCACAGATTTTTGACAAAATTAATTGTATTCTAGAGAAAAAACAGATGAGGATTTCCAATCGCCCAGAAATTGCCCTCTTAAATATCTTACCAAATAACCTGACCTCATATGAAAAAGGTCTACTAAGAGTCCTTCTAGCGGCAGCCAGACTGCTTATAGCTTCTAATTGGAAGACACAGGGAACTCAATCCAATAACTACTGGCTGGATAAAGTAGCCTCAATCTCCAGACTGGAAGAATTGTCACATTGGGAACTGAGGACTCATAATAAATATTAAAAAATCTGGTCTCCCTGGGTAAATTGGATATCCTCAGGATAAAACACACAGACCGTTCCCCTCTGACCAAATATAGAACAGTAACATTCACCTATGAGTTAACTGACATTAAGATGTGGATCTACTCCTACACCCAGACACTAATTTAATCTCAACAGCACCTCTTATTCAGTGGTACTTCCCCTCCTCCCCACCACCCGTTTTTCCCCTTATCCACCTTCTTTTTGTTATTCCCCTTTCTGTTTATAATGTTTCCTTTGTATTTACCTAATTTTCACATTCAGGCACTGTCCTTTAGAGCAGTCGCCATTGGAGTAGTTTTCCTCCTGCTCCCGACCTCTACATTTTCTCCTGAGTCTCTGGACAAAGGTATCCATGTGAGATGTGGGTACTTGGGTTCAGAACATGGAACTGTGCGGAGACCGGGACTAGAGGAGACTTGCTCACTTGGCATTGGGTATACCCGAAATATGATGTACTTACTAGGATTCAGTTGCTTTAATGTCTGAGGAAGATAAGAATTAGTATATCTTCAATGCTTCATGTCCTTTTGCTGACATTGTCTTCCACGGGTGTTTAAGTCCCATGTCAATGACATCGATAGCGTTTAGAACAAATGTCACCTGTTTTTCTCATTATAAATTGCCTGACTCAGCAGAAATGTCCTGCTATATGTTTGTAATTCTTCTTTTTATGAAAATTAATAAAAAAAATTGAAAAAGAAATTAAAACCAAAAACCTGTGTTGGCTATCTCGTCCTCCTCCACTGCCGCTTCCACCTACTCCGCTGCGTCCACCACCTCCTCAAACTCCTACTCCATATAGAACTCCACCTTATAAATCAATTTTTTTTTGTACATGTTTTATTTTATATAATTTCACTACTTTGTCATTTACATTTTAGGTTGAAATTCATCAATTTTGGTGTGTATAGTACCACTGCTATACCTAGTGGACCAGTAAAAAAAATAAAAAAAATAAAAAATAAAAATTGTCAGTTTTATGGTGAAATTAACTAATGTTGGGGTGTATAGTACCACTGCTATACCTAGTAGACAGGTTAAAAATAAATAAATTGTCATTTACATTTTAGGGTGAAATTCACCAATTTTGGTGTGTATAGTACCACTGCTATACCTTGTGGACCGGTAAAAAAAAAAAAAAAAAATTGTCAGTTACATTTTATGGTGAAATTAACAAATGTTTGGTTGTATAGTACCACTGCTATACCTAGTAGACAGGTTAAACAAAAAAAAAAATTGTCATTTACCTTTTCAGGTGAAATGAACAAATTTTTGGGTGTATAGTACCACTGCTATACCTAGTAGACAGGTTAAACAAAAATAAATTTGTCAGTTATATATTCTGGTGAAATTCACCAATTTTTGGGTGTGATGTACCACTCCTCTACCTAGTAGACTGAAAAAAAAAATGTCAGTTATATATTCTGGTGAAATTCACCAATTTTTAGGTGTAATGTACCCTCCTCTACCTAGTTGACAGCTTAATAAATTTCAATAATTTTTCTGTTACATTCTTGAGTTGACATTATACAATTTTAGACATGAATAAACACCTGCTATGCATAGGTGACAGGTAGAGTTGAGCGAACACCTGGATGTTCGGGTTCGAGAAGTTCGGCCGAACATCCCGGAAATGTTCGGGTTCGGGATCCGAACCCGATCCGAACTTCGTCCCGAACCCGAACCCCATTGAAGTCAATGGGGACCCGAACTTTTCGGCACTAAAAAGGCTGTAAAACAGCCCAGGAAAGAGCTAGAGGGCTGCAAAAGGCAGCAACATGTAGGTAAATCCCCTGCAAACAAATGTGGATAGGGAAATGAATTAAAATAAAAATTAAATAAATAAAAATTAACCAAAATCAATTGGAGAGAGGTTCCATAGCAGAGAATCTGGCTTCCCGTCACCCACCACTGGAACAGTCCATTCTCAGATATTTAGGCCCCGGCACCCAGGCAGAGGAGAGAGGTCCCGTAACAGAGAATCTGTCTTCATGTCAGCAGAGAATTAGTCTGCATGTCATAGCAGAGAATGAGGCTTCACGTCAGCCACCACTGCAACAGTCCATTGGCATATATTTAGGCCCAGCACCCAGGCAGAGGAGGGAGGTCCCGTAACAGAGAATCTGTCTTCATGTCAGCAGAGAATTAGTCTGCATGTCATAGCAGAGAATGAGGCTTCACGTCAGCCACCACTGCAACAGTCCATTGGCATATATTTAGGCCCAGCACCCAGGCAGAGGAGGGAGGTCCCGTAACAGAGAATCTGTCTTCATGTCAGCAGAGAATTAGTCTGCATGTCATAGCAGAGAATGAGGCTTCACGTCAGCCACCACTGCAACAGTCCATTGGCATATATTTAGGCCCAGCACACACACAGGCAGAGGAGAGAGGTCCCGTAACAGAGAATCTGGCTTCATGTCAGCAGAGAATCAGTCTGCATGTCATAGCAGAGAATGAGGCTTCACGTCAGCCACCACTGCAACAGTCCATTGGCATATATTTAGGCCCAGCACCCAGGCAGAGGAGGGAGGTCCCGTAACAGAGAATCTGTCTTCATGTCAGCAGAGAATTAGTCTGCATGTCATAGCAGAGAATGAGGCTTCACGTCAGCCACCACTGCAACAGTCCATTGGCATATATTTAGGCCCAGCACCCAGGCAGAGGAGGGAGGTCCCGTAACAGAGAATCTGTCTTCATGTCAGCAGAGAATTAGTCTGCATGTCATAGCAGAGAATGAGGCTTCACGTCAGCCACCACTGCAACAGTCCATTGGCATATATTTAGGCCCAGCACACACACAGGCAGAGGAGAGAGGTCCCGTAACAGAGAATCTGGCTTCATGTCAGCAGAGAATCAGTCTGCATGTCATAGCAGAGAATGAGGCTTCACGTCAGCCACCACTGCAACAGTCCATTGGCATATATTTAGGCCCAGCACACACACAGGCAGAGGAGAGAGGTCCCGTAACAGAGGATCTGGCTTCATGTCAGCAGAGAATCAGTCTGCATGTCATAGCAGAGAATCAGGCTTCACGTCAGCCACCACTGCAACAGTCCATTGTCATAAATTTAGGCCCAGCACCCAGGCAGAGGAGAGAGGTCCCGTAACAGACAATCTGGCTTCATGTCAGCAGAGAATTAGTCTGCATGTCATAGCAGAGAATGAGGCTTCACGTCAGCCACCACTGCAACAGTCCATTGGCATATATTTAGGCCTAGCACACAGGCAGAGGAGAGAGGTCCCGTAACAGACAATCTGGCTTCATGTCAGCAGAGAATCAGTCTGCATGTCATAGCAGAGAATGAGGCTTCACGTCACCCACCACTGCAACAGTCCATTGGCATATATTTAGGCCTAGCACACAGGCAGAGCAGAGAGGTCCCGTAACAGACAATCTGGCTTCATGACAGCAGAGAATCAGTCTGCATGTCATAGCAGAGAATGAGGCTTCACGTCACCCACCACTGCAACAGTCCATTGGCATATATTTAGGCCTAGCACACAGGCAGAGCAGAGAGGTCCCGTAACAGACGATCTGGCTTCATGTCAGCAGAGAATCAGTCTGCATGTCATAGCAGAGAATGAGGCTTCACGTCAGCCACCACTGCAACAGTCCATTGGCATATATTTAGGCCTAGCACACAGGCAGAGGAGAGAGGTCCCGTAACAGACAATCTGGCTTCATGTCAGCAGAGAATCAGTCTGCATGTCATAGCAGAGAATGAGGCTTCACGTCACCCACCACTGCAACAGTCCATTGGCATATATTTAGGCCCAGCACCCAGGCAGAGGAGGGAGGTCCCGTAACAGAGAATCTGTCTTCATGTCAGCAGAGAATTAGTCTGCATGTCATAGCAGAGAATGAGGCTTCACGTCAGCCACCACTGCAACAGTCCATTGGCATATATTTAGGCCCAGCACCCAGGCAGAGGAGGGAGGTCCCGTAACAGAGAATCTGTCTTCATGTCAGCAGAGAATTAGTCTGCATGTCATAGCAGAGAATGAGGCTTCACGTCAGCCACCACTGCAACAGTCCATTGGCATATATTTAGGCCCAGCACCCAGGCAGAGGAGGGAGGTCCCGTAACAGACAATCTGGCTTCATGTCAGCAGAGAATCAGTCTGCATGTCATAGCAGAGAATGAGGCTTCACGTCACCCACCACTGCAACAGTCCATTGGCATATATTTAGGCCCAGCACCCAGGCAGAGGAGGGAGGTCCCGTAACAGAGAATCTGTCTTCATGTCAGCAGAGAATTAGTCTGCATGTCATAGCAGAGAATGAGGCTTCACGTCAGCCACCACTGCAACAGTCCATTGGCATATATTTAGGCCCAGCACCCAGGCAGAGGAGGGAGGTCCCGTAACAGAGAATCTGTCTTCATGTCAGCAGAGAATTAGTCTGCATGTCATAGCAGAGAATGAGGCTTCACGTCAGCCACCACTGCAACAGTCCATTGGCATATATTTAGGCCCAGCACACACACAGGCAGAGGAGAGAGGTCCCGTAACAGAGAATCTGTCTTCATGTCAGCAGAGAATTAGTCTGCATGTCATAGCAGAGAATGAGGCTTCACGTCAGCCACCACTGCAACAGTCCATTGGCATATATTTAGGCCCAGCACCCAGGCAGAGGAGGGAGGTCCCGTAACAGAGAATCTGTCTTCATGTCAGCAGAGAATTAGTCTGCATGTCATAGCAGAGAATGAGGCTTCACGTCAGCCACCACTGCAACAGTCCATTGGCATATATTTAGGCCCAGCACACACACAGGCAGAGGAGAGAGGTCCCGTAACAGAGAATCTGGCTTCATGTCAGCAGAGAATCAGTCTGCATGTCATAGCAAAGAATGAGGCTTCACGTCAGCCACCACTGCAACAGTCCATTGGCATATATTTAGGCCCAGCACACACACAGGCAGAGGAGAGAGGTCCCGTAACAGAGGATCTGGCTTCATGTCAGCAGAGAATCAGTCTGCATGTCATAGCAGAGAATCAGGCTTCACGTCAGCCACCACTGCAACAGTCCATTGTCATAAATTTAGGCCCAGCACCCAGGCAGAGGAGAAAGGTCCCGTAACAGACAATCTGGCTTCATGTCAGCAGAGAATTAGTCTGCATGTCATAGCAGAGAATGAGGCTTCACGTCAGCCACCACTGCAACAGTCCATTGGCATATATTTAGGCCTAGCACACAGGCAGAGGAGAGAGGTCCCGTAACAGAGAATCTGGCTTCATGTCAGCAGAGAATCAGTCTGCATGTCATAGCAGAGAATGAGGCTTCACGTCACCCACCACTGCAACAGTCCATTGGCATATATTTAGGCCTAGCACACAGGCAGAGGAGAGGTTCATTCAACTTTGGGTAGCCTCGCAATATAATGGTAAAATGAAAATAAAAATAGGATTGAATGAGGAAGTGCCCTGGAGTCCAATAATATATGGTTATGGGGAGGTAGTTAATGTCTAATCTGGACAAGGGACGGACAGGTCCTGTGGGATCCATGCCTGGTTCATTTTTATGAACGTCAGCTTGTCCACATTGGCTGTAGACAGGCGGCTGCGTTTGTCTGTAATGACGCCCCCTGCCGTGCTGAATACACGTTCAGACAAAACGCTGGCTGCCGGGCAGGCCAGCACCTCCAAGGCATAAAAGGCTAGCTCTGGCCACGTGGACAATTTAGAGACCCAGAAGTTGAATGGGGCCGAACCATCAGTCAGTACGTGGAGGGGTGTGCACACGTACTGTTCCACCATGTTAGTGAAATGTTGCCTCCTGCTAACACGTTGCGTATCAGGTGGTGGTGCAGTTAGCTGTGGCGTGTTGACAAAAGTTTTCCACATCTCTGCCATGCTAACCCTGCCCGCAGAGGAGCTGGCCGTGACACAGCTGCCTTGGCGACCTCTTGCTCCTCCTCTGCCTTGGCCTTGGGCTTCCACTTGTTCCCCTGTGACATTTGGGAATGCTCTCAGTAGCGCGTCTACCAACGTGCGCTTGTACTCGCGCATCTTCCTATCACGCTCCAGTGCAGGAAGTAAGGTGGGCACATTGTCTTTGTAGCGTGGATCCAGCAGGGTGGCAACCCAGTAGTCCGCACAGGTTAAAATGTGGGCAACTCTGCTGTCGTTGCGCAGGCACTGCAGCATGTAGTCGCTCATGTGTGCCAGGCTGCCCAGGGGTAAGGACAAGCTGTCCTCTGTGGGAGGCGTATCGTCATCGTCCTGCCTTTCCCCCCAGCCACGCACCAGTGATGGACCCGAGCTGCATTGGGTGCCACCCCGCTGTGACCATGCTTCATCCTCATCCTCCTCCACCTCCTCCTCATCCTCGTCCTCCTCGTCCTCCAGTAGTGGGCCCTGGCTGGCCACATTTGTACCTGGCCTCTGCTGTTGCCAAAAACCTCCCTCTGAGTCACTTCGAAGAGACTGGCCTGAAAGTGCTAAAAATGACCCCTCTTCCTCCTCCTCCTCCTCCTCCTGGGCCACCTCCTCTTCCATCATCGCCCTAAGTGTTTTCTCAAGGAGACATAGAAGTGGTATTGTAACGCTGATAACGGTGTCATCGCCACTGGCCATGTTGGTGGAGTACTCGAAACAGCGCAACAGGGCACACAGGTCTCGCATGGAGGCCCAGTCATTGGTGGTGAAGTGGTGCTGTTCTGTAGTGCGACTGACCCGTGCGTGCTGCAGCTGAAACTCCACTATGGCCTGCTGCTGCTCGCACAGTCTGTCCAGCATGTGCAAGGTGGAGTTCCACCTGGTGGGCACGTCGCATATGAGGCGGTGAGCGGGAAGGCCGAAGTTACGCTGTAGCGCAGACAGGCGAGCAGCAGCAGGATGTGAACGCCGGAAGCGCGAACAGACGGCCCGCACTTTATGCAGCAGCTCTGACATGTCGGGGTAGTTGTGAATGAACTTCTGCACCACCAAATTCAGCACATGCGCCAAGCAAGGGATGTGCGTCAAATTGGCTAGTCCCAGAGCTGCAACGAGATTTCGCCCATTATCACACACCACCAGGCCGGGCTTGAGGCTCACCGGCAGCAACCACTCGTCGGTCTGTTGTTCAATACCCCGCCACAACTCCTGTGCGGTGTGGGGCCTGTCCCCCAAACATATGAGTTTCAGAATGGCCTGCTGACGTTTACCCCGGGCTGTGCTGAAGTTGGTGGTGAAGGTGTGTGGCTGACTGGATGAGCAGGTGGAAGAAGAGGAGGAGGAAGCCGAGAAGGAGGAGGTGGCAACAGGAGGCAAAGAATGTTGCCCTGCGATCCTTGGCGGCGGAAGGACGTGCGCCAAACAGCTCTCCGCCTGGGGCCCAGCTGCCACTACATTTACCCAGTGTGCAGTTAGGGAGATATAGCGTCCCTGGCCGTGCTTACTGGTCCACGTATCTGTGGTTAGGTGGACCTTGCCACAGATGGCGTTGCGCAGTGCACACTTGATTTTATCGGATACTTGGTTGTGCAGGGAAGGCACGGCTCTCTTGGAGAAGTAGTGCCGGCTGGGAACAACATACTGTGGGACAGCAAGCGACATGAGCTGTTTGAAGCTGTCTGTGTCCACCAGCCTAAATGACAGCATTTCATAGGCCAGTAGTTTAGAAATGCTGGCATTCAGGGCCAGGGATCGAGGGTGGCTAGGTGGGAATTTACGCTTTCTATCAAATGTTTGTGAGATGGAGAGCTGAACGCTGGCGTGTGACATGGTTGAGACGCTTGGTGACGGAGGTGGTGGTGGTGGTGTTGGTGGTACATCCCCTGTTTGCTGGGCGGCAGGTGCCAACGTTCCTCCAGAGGCGGAGGAAGAGGCCGAGGCGGCAGCAGCAGAATAGGCCGAGGCGGCAGCAGCAGAAGAGGTAGCAGGGGGAGCCTGAGTGACTTCCTTGGTTTTAAGGTGTTTACTCCACTGCAGTTCATGCTTTGCATGCAGGTGCCTGGTCATGCAGGTTGTGCTCAGGTTCAGAACGTTAATGCCTCGCTTCAGGCTCTGATGGCACAGCGTGCAAACCACTCGGGTCTTGTCGTCAGCACATTGTTTGAAGAAGTGCCATGCCAGGGAACTCCTTGAAGCTGCCTTTGGGGTGCTCGGTCCCAGATGGCGGCGGTCAGTAGCAGGCGGAGTCTCTTGGCGGCGGGTGTTCTGCTTTTGCCCACTGCTCCCTCTTTTGCTACGCTGTTGGCTCGGTCTCACCACTGCCTCTTCCTCCGAACTGTGAAAGTCAGTGGCACGACCTTCATTCCATGTGGGGTCTAGGACCTCATCGTCCCCTGCATCGTCTTCCACCCAGTCTTGATCCCTGACCTCCTGTTCAGTCTGCACACTGCAGAAAGACGCAGCAGTTGGCACCTGTGTTTCGTCATCATCAGAGACATGCTGAGGTGGTATTCCCATGTCCTCATCATCAGGAAACATAAGTGGTTGTGCGTCAGTGCATTCTATGTCTTTCACCGCTGGGGAAGGGCTAGGTGGATGCCCTTGGGAAACCCTGCCAGCGGAGTCTTCAAACAGCATAAGAGACTGCTGCATAACTTGAGGCTGAGACAGTTTCCCTGGTATGCATGGGGGTGATGTGACAGACTGATGGGGTTGGTTTTCAGGCGCCATCTGTGCGCTTTCTGCAGAAGACTGGGTGGGAGATAATGTGAACGTGCTGGATCCACTGTCGGCCACCCAATTGACTAATGCCTGTACCTGCTCAGGCCTTACCATCCTTAGAACGGCATTGGGCCCCACCATATATCGCTGTAAATTCTGGCGGCTACTGGGACCTGAGGTAGTTGGTACACTAGGACGTGTGGATGTGGCAGAACGGCCACGTCCTCTCCCAGCACCAGAGGGTCCACTAACACCACCACGACCATGTCCACGTCCGCGTCCCTTACTAGATGTTTTTCTCATTGTTATGGTTCACCACAACAACAAATATATTATTTGGCCCAATGTATTGTATTCAAATTCAGCGGGATATAAATTTGAGGCCTAGTATTTAGGCGCTGGGTGACAGGTATGGGTTTAGTGACAGAATTAGACTTGGAAATACACAGTAGCGGGTGTGTGTGAAGTTATTCTGAATGACCCAATGTGCACCTTGAATATTATATACCCTTTTAGGGATAGATTTCAAATAGCTCTGATATAGCAGAAACCACTAAATTATGAAATTGCTAAATTGGGAATTGTATTTCAACCCAGAACAAGAAATGTGCTTGAACGGACACTAAATAACTCGCCCAGCTACAGCACTAACGAGAGATTTAGCAGGATATAAATTTGAGGCCTAGTATTTAGGCGCTGGGTGACAGGTATGGGTTTAGTGACAGAATTAGACTTGGAAATACACAGTAGCGGGTGTGTGTGAAGTTATTCTGAATGACCCAATGTGCACCTTGAATATTATATACCCTTTTAGGGATAGATTTCAAATAGCTCTGATATAGCAGAAACCACTAAATTATGAAATTGCTAAATTGGGAATTGTATTTCAACCCAGAACAAGAAATGTGCTTGAACGGACACTAAATAACTCGCCCAGCTACAGCACTAACGAGAGATTTAGCAGGATATAAATTTGAGGCCTAGTATTTAGGCGCTGGGTGACAGGTATGGGTTTAGTGACAGAATTAGACTTGGAAATACACAGTAGCGGGTGTGTGTGAAGTTATTCTGAATGACCCAATGTGCACCTTGAATATTATATACCCTTTTAGGGATAGATTTCAAATAGCTCTGATATAGCAGAAACCACTAAATTATGAAATTGCTAAATTGGGAATTGTATTTCAACCCAGAACAAGAAATGTGCTTGAACGGACACTAAATAACTCGCCCAGCTACAGCACTAAGGACAGATTTAGCTGGATATAAATTTGAGGCCTAGTATTTAGGCGCTGGGTGACAGGTATGGGTTTAGTGACAGAATTAGACTTGGAAATACACAGTAGCGGGTGTGTGTGAAGTTATTCTGAATGTCCCTATGTGCACCTTCAATATGATCTACCCTTTTAGGGATAGATTTCAAATAGCTCTGATATAGCAGAAACCACTAAATTATGAAATTGCTAAATTGGGAATTGTATTTCAACCCAGAACAAGAAATGTGCTTGAACGGACACTAAATAACTCGCCCAGCTACAGCACTAACGAGAGATTTAGCAGGATATAAATTTGAGGCCTAGTATTTAGGCGCTGGGTGACAGGTATGGGTTTAGTGACAGAATTAGACTTGGAAATACACAGTAGCGGGTGTGTGTGAAGTTATTCTGAATGACCCAATGTGCACCTTGAATATTATATACCCTTTTAGGGATAGATTTCAAATAGCTCTGATATAGCAGAAACCACTAAATTATGAAATTGCTAAATTGGGAATTGTATTTCAACCCAGAACAAGAAATGTGCTTGAACGGACACTAAATAACTCGCCCAGCTACAGCACTAACGAGAGATTTAGCAGGATATAAATTTGAGGCCTAGTATTTAGGCGCTGGGTGACAGGTATGGGTTTAGTGACAGAATTAGACTTGGAAATACACAGTAGCGGGTGTGTGTGAAGTTATTCTGAATGACCCAATGTGCACCTTGAATATTATATACCCTTTTAGGGATAGATTTCAAATAGCTCTGATATAGCAGAAACCACTAAATTATGAAATTGCTAAATTGGGAATTGTATTTCAACCCAGAACAAGAAATGTGCTTGAACGGACACTAAATAACTCGCCCAGCTACAGCACTAAGGACAGATTTAGCTGGATATAAATTTGAGGCCTAGTATTTAGGCGCTGGGTGACAGGTATGGGTTTAGTGACAGAATTAGACTTGGAAATGCACAGTAGCGGGTGTGTGAAGTTATTCTGAATGTCCCTATGTGCACCTTCAATATGATCTACCCTTTTAGGGATAGATTTCAAATAGCTCTGATATAGCAGAAACCACTAAATTATGAAATTGCTAAATTGGGAATTGTATTTCAACCCAGAACAAGAAATGTGCTTGAACGGACACTAAATAACTCGCCCAGCTACAGCACTAAGGACAGATTTAGCTGGATATAAATTTGAGGCCTAGTATTTAGGCGCTGGGTGACAGGTATGGGTTTAGTGACAGAATTAGACTTGGAAATACACAGTAGCGGGTGTGTGTGAAGTTATTCTGAATGACCCAATGTGCACCTTGAATATTATATACCCTTTTAGGGATAGATTTCAAATAGCTCTGATATAGCAGAAACCACTAAATTATGAAATTGCTAAATTGGGAATTGTATTTCAACCCAGAACAAGAAATGTGCTTGAACGGACACTAAATAACTCGCCCAGCTACAGCACTAAGGACAGATTTAGCTGGATATAAATTTGAGGCCTAGTATTTAGGCGCTGGGTGACAGGTATGGGTTTAGTGACAGAATTAGACTTGGAAATGCACAGTAGCGGGTGTGTGAAGTTATTCTGAATGTCCCTATGTGCACCTTCAATATGATCTACCCTTTTAGGGATAGATTTCAAATAGCTCTGATATAGCAGAAACCACTAAATTATGAAATTGCTAAATTGGGAATTGTATTTCAACCCAGAACAAGAAATGTGCTTGAACGGACACTAAATAACTCGCCCAGCTACAGCACTAAGGATAGATTTAGCTGGATATAAATTTGAGGCCTAGTATTTAGGCGCTGGGTGACAGGTATGGGTTTAGTGACAGAATTAGACTTGGAAATGCACAGTAGCGGGTGTGTGAAGTTATTCTGAATGACCCTATGTGCACCTTGAATATTATATACCCTTTTAGGGATAGATTTCAAATAGCTCTGATACAGCAGAAACCACTAAATTTTTAAATTGCTAAATTGGGAATTGTATTTCAACCCAGAACAAAAAATGTGCTTTGACGGACACTAAATAACTTTCCCAGCCACAACAGGACAGCGGTAACGAGAGATTTAGCGGGATATAAATTTGAGGCCTAGTATTTAGGCGCTGGGTGACCGGTATGGATTTAGTGACAGAATTAGACTGGGATATGGCCAAAAAATAACCACACTATTGCTGGTTAAATGCACTTGGTGATGGGCGCAGCTTGCCCCTGATGTAGTATATGGCCAAAAAATGAACAGATTATTGCTGGTTAAATGCACTTGGTGTCACAGCTTGACCAACCACACTACTGAGGGTTAAATGCACTTGGTGACGGGCGCAGCTTGCCCCTGATTTAGTATATGGCCAAAAAATGAACAGACTATTGCTGGTTAAATGCACTTGGTGTGATAGCTTGACCAACCACACTACTGAGGGTTAAATGCACTTGGTGTGACAGCTTCACCCTGATGTAGGCTTTAGCCAAAAAACAACCACACCATTGAGGGTTAAATGCACTTGGTCGCAGCTTGTGCTGGCGCACCACAAGACACAAAATGGCCGCCGATCACCCCAGAAAAATGTGACTGACAAACGGTCTGGGCAGCCTAAAAACAGTGAGCAATTGAGGATCAGCAGCTCAATGATCCACAGCTGCAGATCGATCAGTTAATCAAGTCCTTTGGAGGAGTTAATCTGCCTAATCTCGCCCTACTGTCGCAGCCGCAACCTCTCCCTACGCTAATCAGAGCAGAGTGACGGGCGGCGCTATGTGACTCCAGCTTAAATAGAGGCTGGGTCACATGGTGCTCTGGCCAATCACAGCCATGCCAATAGTAGGCATGGCTGTGATGGCCTCTTGGGGCAAGTAGTATGACGCTTGTTGATTGGCTGCTTTGCAGCCTTTCAAAAAGCGCCAAGAAAGCGTCACAAAAGCGCGAAGAAAGCGACGAACACCGAACCCGAACCCGGACTTTTACGAAAATGTCCGGGTTCGGGTCCGTGTCACGGACACCCCAAAATTCGGTACGAACCCGAACTATACAGTTCGAGTTCGCTCATCCCTAGTGACAGGGAATACAATTTTATAAATTATTCCGTAATTAATGCGCACCACATCCTTACATTCAATGCTTAAACTTTGAAAAGTTTTCACACTTTTATGCTTTAATCATTCCTCCCATATTTCAACTTTAATTTTAAATTTGAAAAAATGTATCCTCCCTTGGATGTGGTCTCTCATTCTCACGCTCCCTCTCCGGCCTGGAACCCTGATTCCCCGCCACCTGTAATCACCATGGTAGGCGCATAAAAGAACATCAAAAGTTGATTGTGCAGATATCAAATTGGATCGTGAACATCACGGGGAAGTGCAACATGGTGGGGCAGTAAGTGTACACACGCCTACACGAACTGACTGACAGGGGTCAGCCCCTGCAACTTCTGGGTCTCCAAATTGGGCACATGGCCTGAGCTTGCCCTTTACCCCTTGGAGGTGCTGGCCTGCTCTGCAGCCAGTGTATTGTCTGAAAGTCTGTAAAGCATAAATGGAGGGGGTTATCACAGGTTATATTTCCCAATGTTTTAGGGTGTACCCTAATTTTAAAAATAAAATGTAAAACAAAAAAACTGTGTAGGCTTCCTCCTCCTCCACCGCCGCTTCCACCGACACCGCCACATCCACCGCCTCCTCAACCTCCTACTCCATATGGACTTGGTCCTCCTAGATCAAGATGATTCTTTTTTATTTTTACGTATTTTATGTTATTTTAAGTCATTTCCCTATCCACATTTGTTTGCAGAGCACTTGCCATGCTCTTAACCACATTTTGATGCTGTTTGCAGCCCTCTAGCCCTTTCCATGACATTTTTACAGCAATTTTAGTGCTCAAAAGTTCAGGTCCCCATTGACTTCAATGGGGTTCGGGTTCGGGGTCAAGTTCGGGTCCCGTCGAACCCGAATATCCAGGTGTCCGCTCAACTCTACCCTTTACCTTTGAGATCAGACCCCTATATCAGATCTCAGATCAGACCTCCATATCAGATCCTCAGACCCCTGTATCAGATCCCCATATCAGACCTCCTTTAGACCTTAATGACAGACCGCCATATCAGATCCTCAGACCAGACCCCCATATCAGATATCTCCTTCTCCGCTGCTGCACCCTAGGTCCAGCATTCTCTTCCTGAGGTCACCGCTCTTCGTCTTCTCAGGGCCTGCGCTGCACTGTGACCTGACTGCGTACAATGTCAGGTCATCGTACACGCACTACGTCCTGACGCTGTTTGCTGTGTGCCACTGGCAAGGGGGAGACTGGCAATTACAACTGCTTCAACCCCTATAGCAATGCTACTGGCTCCTGGATAGATGCTAGAGCAGCAGGAAGTGGTTGTGAAGTGTAATCTGCTTATACTGGAGAAAGGTCAGGACTTATTCTCTGCTGCCTGAGGTGAAAATTGACATGGCACCAACCCCATACCCAGCCCTACTGCTAAAGACATATTTGGATGGACATTACATTCTGCACTAACAAACATACAGGAGAACACAGCACTATATACCTTTCATTCAGTGATGCCACCTCTTATGCACACTACTGTCCACATCTTTTCCAGCCCAATTCAAAATGAATGGGTCTGCACCCGTTCCACATAATTGCGAAACGGATAAGGACCCATTTAACAGACATCTGAATGGACCCTTATACAATGTGCACAGATAAAGCCACCATATCCTGCACACAGTGGGATAGGGCAGCTATTAGCAATTTTTTGTCCCATAATTGCCACAGAGTCAGTGCCACTAGGCACTGTTAGAGGTGGCAGATGTCAGAAACACTGCAGTGGGTGAGAGATTAGAAGCTGCTAGAGGCTCTATGAGGGGAGTGTGTTCTGTCAGAATACTATACCTTATCAGGTACCACTTAATGCACATGCGCAAAACCGGCTAGGACACACTGGGCCTGCGCTCGGAGCCACGGCTGGGTAGGAGAGGGTGTGCATGTGCGGCTATATACCCCCGTCGGCCACACACATCAGGATTACACCACGCCTGCGCACTCAGGGGTAGGTAAATTTGGACCGGAGTATATAGCCGCACGTGCGCACCATCTCCTACCCAGCTGTGGCTCCAGGCGCAGTGTGTCCTGGCTGGTTTCGCGCATGCGCATTAAGTGGGCGCTTCTTCTTTTGACTTACCTGTGGATCTGCACTTGCGCAGCGCCGCACACCCCCTCCTCCAGCTGTTTCTTGTCACTTCTGGTGCGGCCACGTCACCGGAAGTGACGAGGGAATAGCATTCCGATAAGGAATAGTATTCTGACAGAACAGAGTGAACATAAAAGACAAAAGGTATGGAGATCTGTTATTAGAGGGAGGGTGGCAGCAGCTGGCATGGGCTCTTTTATATGAAAGGGGAAAGAAGCAGGTGGCATGGACTCTGATAGATAAGGGGGCAGAAGTTGACAAGGGCTTTGTGCTAAGGGATTGGGCACATCAAGTCCAATAGGTGATAGGGGCTCAGTTACTGATGGATGGACAGACACAGATTGGAGGAGGACAGAGGGTTCCATGGGCTTTGTGAGTGGGTGGTGGTGACAAGGAATACAAAAAGTGGCAGGGGCTCTGTTATGAGAAGGGGGCACAGGAACTGGTACAGGTTCTTTTGGTCACAGAAGGCTGCAAGGAGTCTCTGGGGACTTCAGGGAACATAGGAGATGATAGTGTCTGGGAGGCCACATATGGATGCAGGCTTGCAGCTATTCTGTGGCCTGTGGGGAGAGTAGTAGAGGGGCATACAAGAGAGGTTCTGTGGGGGCCAGGAGGGAGATAATAGGTAACAGCAGGATAGATAGAGGTGGCAGATAGCTAGTGTCCTACCTGAGATTCTTTATTGCTTCAGTATTTTTTCGTGACTGGCGTTGGGGGCATGGATTTACGGGACAGGGCGTGGCTTCATGGATGTGGGCGTGGCCTGTTAAGTTCTGTCTGCTTGAGCCTGACACGAAGGGTCGGGACATCAGCAGAGTGTGCTCTATTGTGTACAGAATTGGGGAGAGGTTCGGAGGGGGCCCTGAGCATAAAGGAAGCAAGCAGGGCCCGGCCAGAACAAGTGGGCGTGCTTCCTCAATGCCCGATAAACTGTCTGCAGATGTAGAGGGCAGGTCCTTCCATGCGCTCCGGGCACCCCCATGCCATGGGCCCCATAGCAGCTGCGTGGTCTGCCTATATGGTAGGTACGGCACTGTTGAGACTCCATGTTGTGCCTTGTACAGCCATTTTATGTTATAAGCCTTAAAAACCTTTGTGTGAGATTACCGTGACTTTAATGTCGCTCCTAGCTTCTAGCACCTCCAGTTTTGTACCAGAAAGGAATATGTACAATTATTAAAAGGACAAGTCCGTGACGAACAACCACATTTAAGATTAAAAGGACACTTCAGGTGTATAGCCAAGAAATCCCTTTTTTCAGATTGTGAGTTATGATGTAAATGCTTAATTATGTCTCCCACTTTGGAAACGATCCAGAAATTTGCCTTATAATCTCTGCTTTCTGTCAATAAAGTTTAGAGAAACTTGGTACATGGCATTGCGTGTGTGTATCAGTTATTCTCTCTGAGTACTCATATAATTAACTAATTAGGAGTCCACTGCTCATCCGGCATTGGGGTTTTTGCCCCGACAGAAACTGGCGCCCGACACATGGGGCACCACTAAGTCCTTCCTGCTGAGACCTCCAACGCCTGGACATGCCACACCAGGACAAACAGATGAAAATCAGCGTTGAGGTAAGAGCTTTTTCTTACAAGTAGTCTGTACCTCCCTGTCTGGCATTTGTCTTGTTAGAGGGTCCGGCAGAGTATAAGGTAACTTTACAGTCTGGCCTAATTTATGTTTAAGAATTTGTGACACTGATAAAGGGCTAGCAGATAAGCGCATGAGTGGTGAATGGATTTAAACCAGGATTTTAGCTGGGAATTGCTTGGGATTGTTTCTCATTGTTTATTGTGTGTGTGTGTAGAATCTGGCAGGAAGCTAGGGGAAGAAGCCAGAAGCCAAGAGAGGCTTTGGCTTTAACACGGTAGTTACACCTGGAAGGACAGGGTAGTGAAGCCACTGTGGGAGAAAATAGACGTCTAAGGTTCCACCTAGTAAGCACAGATTCAGGAATTAACAATGGGTAATCAGTACAGCGTTCCCGAAGAGTATGAGACAGCTAAACAACTAGTAAGAAAGACAGGTGGCAAAGATGGGTTAAAGAAAGTTGACAAAGTGTTGGAAAAGGCAGGTATGAAGCATGGAAAGGCAGGTATGACGCATTGAAACCTCAATGAAGCACCTACCTCAAAGAAAAGAGACTTCCTCCTGACAGGGCCTATCTCCCAGGAATCCCAAGAACACCACTCTGGGCGGAACCCCGACAGATACACTGTGGGTGTGGCCTGGTTAGGTACCCTTATTAACCCGGCCCCACTGCACCAACGCAGAGGGCGCCAGCGGGGCACGGCGGCACGCCGAATGTGCGCCAAAGGCAAGCCCGTCTTAGCAGTCACTAAGACTCCTCCATTATTGGGAAATGCTCGCCTGGTTCGATTGGAGAACTTGGGTAACACAATTGACATTTTAATGTCTTGTAGTTTTAATTTTTATTATGACTTTTACAGTAATTTTACTCCAATAACTGATTTTTTGGGATGGTTATCAATATGATGATGTACACTCGTAATGAGCTTATTGCTCTGAATGGGGCCACATTGTCACTATTGCCTGCACAAACAACGAGGAAATTGAGCACACATCATTTGTGGAAATCCGCCATCTTTCCAAAAACCCATAGGCAATTAAGAAGAAGGAAAAGCTTCCCGAAAACCATTACACCTTCGGGGCCGATTCTAACTCAGAACCAGCATTTGCTGAAAGGGGCACTTCTAAACTGCCGTTCTGCGGTTAAGAATGCAGCCAACATTTATGATTTGATTTTATCTAATAATCTAGATTATTTGTGCCTAACTGAAACGTGGTTTTCGGAGGGGGGGATCCTATGTTGGATGAATTGGTCCCCCCTTGTACAAAATTCTCCACATAGACAGGGCCACTAGAGGTGGAGGTGTTGCAATGGTCTCTCGTGAGCATCTAATGATGACAGCCCTTAAGAATGGCCCAATTTTTTAAACTTTTGAACACCTAGCTATCAAATGCCAGAAGAGTCCAGAAGAGGCCTTCTCTATCTATATTGTCTACCACCCCCCAGATTTAAAAACAGGATTTAATGATGAACTGCTGGAATTTGCCACATCGGCCTATCTAGATGGTCAAAAGAACATCATTGTGGGCGACATGAGTTGTTGGGCCGATGAAGTGTCCAACATCCAAACCCAGCAATTATTAACATCTCTTGAGACCATTGGCTTGATGCAGGAGGTGACCTCCCAGACTCACAGGGGCGGCCACATCCTGGACTGGATTCTGACATCCGGGGTGGAGATACAGGTCCAATCCATACATGATCTGGTGTGGACTGATCATAAAAATATACTTTTTAATCAAATTATCCCCCCTTTAAAAAAAAGCTCCCCATTTTCCAGTGAGAGATAAGACTCTCACCCAACTAAGAAATTTGAAAATTCTTAATTTGGAGGAATTTGGCAACAGCTTTAAGGAGAATCTGAATATAGAGTTATTCCGCTCCATAGAATCCACAGAAGCAAAGCTAATAGCTTTTAATGATTACATAGAGGCTACACTAAACACCTTAGCACCTATGAAACATAAACAGAAACCTCGTCCCCCTAATAAAAACCCGTCTTGGTTCACTGCTGAATTAAGAGAGGATAAAAAGACTACCAGAGTTCTTGAAAGGGCCTGGAGAAAAAATCCCATAGAAGACACCAAAATTAAATACTAAATAAGTATGAGAAATTACTGAGATAATATAAAAAATACTAAAAGAACATACTACTCAAATAAAATAAGCAATGTGGCTAACAACTCCAGAGAACTTTTTAAAGTGGCTAAAGAACTAGCCAATAAGATTGCACCGACAGAGCACTCTCAAGCACTGTGCCAGCAAATGGCCGACTACTTTGCTTAAAAAATTCAGAAACTTAGGGACAATATCCCAATGGTTCATAGGACGGACGAGACACTTTCTTCTTCATTTTCAACCTTAACCTATTCCTTCACAGAATTTCAGCCCACCTCTGAGGAGAGAACGATTGAAATCATTGGAGCTCTTAGATCCTCCTCCTCGCCTCTAGACCCATGCCCAGCGGCCGTGGTGAAGTCGGCCGCGGTTGCAATGGCACCATACATTCGAGACATTATAAATAGTTCCTTTTCCAGCGGTCAGGTGCCAGATATTCTGAAGCAGGCAGTGGTAACACCTCTGCCTATGAAACCGGCGCTAATTGTGACCGGTCTGAGTAACCTTAGACCGACTTCGGGACTGCAGTTCGTTGCAAAGATGGGCGAGAGGGAGGTTGTTGCACAACTGCAGGGATATGTGGAGGCCAATCACATTCTTGACGACTTCCAGTCGGGATTCCGACCCGGAAGGGATACTGAGACCGCTCTGGTCAATGTCCAGGATGATCTACTGATGGCATTAGACCAGAACGACTCCATGGTCCTAGTCCTTCTGGACCTATCATCCGCGTTTGACACTATTGACCATCAAGTGTTGTTGAACTGGTTGAAAGTGGTAGCCGGATTAGATGGAAAGACCTTGGCATGGATGGTGTCACATTTCTCCAGGACACCTTCAGCCGGCGGACGTCACGAGCGGCACCAGAGGACGGCGGGCTGGGAACTGGCCCGCACCTGCGCACTGCTCTGCCCATTATGGGCAGATGAATAGCTTTTCATATTGCGCATGCGCCGGCCAACTAAAGACAGCCGGCCGGCGCATGCGCAATATGAAAGGATGTTCCTCTGCCCATAATGGGCAGAGCAGTGCGCAGGTGCGGGCCAGTTTTCCCAGCCCACCGTCCTCTGGTGCCGCTCGTGATGTCCGCCGGCTGGAGGTGTGTTTTTCTGGGCACATCGCCCAGTAACGCCGCCCCTGGGCACCTTCAGAAGGTAATTTGCATAAGTTTAAAAAGTGTTATTTTCATTATCTGGGTGAGGGACACATAAGAGAAAGGTATGATCGTAATGAGGGTTAAAGAGTCTATAACCTGATCTGAGCGGTCTAAAACGCTCAGATTAGGTGAAAGACTCCCTTTAATGGCACCAAAACTTAATGTATTACATTCAGTGACCAGAAAATTACACCCTCAGCACCCCAATGGCTATTGTCTTTTGGACCTGTCCCTGAGACAGCCACCCAGGTCAGGGGGTTAGTACCTGCGGCTACCAGCTAAAACTTCTGGGGAGGATTTTAAAATACATAGAATCCCCGCTCAGGAAAGCCTTGGTCGGAGCAGCGATCAGCAGTCGGTTGGACTATTGTAATGCCTTGTACATGGGACTCCCTAAAAAGAACTTGCATAGACTTCAACTTGTGCAGAATACCGCAGCAAGGCTCCTAATGGGTGTTGCCCGCCGAGAGCATATCACTCCCTCTCTTAATGCCTTGCACTGGCTCCCTGTCCAACAACTGGTGATGTTCAAGATTGGATGCTTCATGCATAGGGTATTCCATGGTGTGAGGTCCTTGTACCTGCAATGTAAATTCACCAGGTACGCCCCGTTGAGGAAATTAAGGTCTAGTAACTCTGCAAATTTTAACATTGCACAAGTTAACAAGATCAGACGTGGAGGTAGATCCTTTTTGGCTCAAGGGGCCAGATTTTGGAACCACCTACCTCTGGCCCTGAAAATTATTCCCAGTCTTCACAGACGTGCACTGAAAACCTTACTTTTCAAACAGGCGTTTGATCTTCCTATATAACACTTATTTGGTTTATATAATTTGATTATTTTTCTCTTAAATCTTAGGCTACTTTCACACTAGCGTTCGATCGGATCCGTTCTGAACGGATCCGATCATATTAATGCAGACGGAGGCTCCGTTCAGAACGGATCCGTCTGCATTAAAATGGCAAAAAAAGCTAAGTGTGAAAATAGCCTCGGACGGATCCGTCCAGACTTTCAATGTAAAGTAAATGGGGGACGGATCCGCTTGAAGATTGAGCCATATTGTGGCATCTTCAAACGGATCTGTCCCCATTGACTTACATTGTAAGTCTGGACGGATCCGCACGCCTCCGCACGGCCAGGCGGACACCCGAACGCTGCAAGCAGCGTTCAGCTGTCCGCCTGTCCGTGCGGAGGCGAGCGGAGCGGAGGCTGAACGCCGCCAGACTGATGCAGTCTGAGCGGATCCGCATCCATTCAGACTGCATCAGGGCTGGACGGAAGCGTTCGGGTCCGCTCGTGAGCCCCTTCAAACGGAGCTCATGAGCGGACCGACGAACGCTAGTGTGAAAGTAGCCTTAGTCTACAAACTCACGGTTGGTAATATTCTTTTATTTTAAAGATACTTTTTCCCCACGTTTGTTAAATTGTTTTCTTCACATTCTCTATATCTCGTCCGAAACCCTTTGAACCTTCAGATCCCCCTACCTTCCTCCCCTTTTTCTTGACTCTCCATTTGATAAGTGCTAGGAAATTGGTCTCTGGAATAGGTGCCTTATTCTCTAGGCTTTTGTGGCCCATGGCAATGTGTTATGCCTTCTTTTTTTTCTCCCTGTTGAATTAGTCAGCTAAGTGCATCGAGGCCCGAAGGGTAAGACTGCCTGTACACAAAACTATACATCATCATCATCGATTTAGAGGTTTGGGAAAGGTTCAAGCACACCCACAATGCGTGGATTAAGGATCATGCATGTGAAGATGTAGTTAGCATCTGGATTAAGGTAGCAAGAGAGATAGAAACGGAAGGTTGGAAGCCACAACTTTTTAGGGGAAATTTGTACTACAAACCCCCTGAAGAGGACTGAACTGAAAAGGTTAAATCTGGAGGTCCACCACCGTATAATTCTCCAAAGGCACATGCCTCTCTCACGGCCCCTGCACAGGGACTGGAGGGATGGATATGCAGGACCTGCGGGAATCAGAATCCAGATTGGACTGAAACCTGCAGAGTGTGTGATGCCCCTAGATACAGTATTGGATTATATCAAGTGCTATTGAGAAAAGGGATGATACCACAGGTCCCTCAGTTGCCCACCGCAGATGGAGCTGGTGGTGGAGATGGCCAAGATGGCCAACAGGCAGCACTACCTCCTCAGGCTCCCCAGACTAACTGGGACTGCTGTCAAGGATACCTGACCCACTGACGCAGCCCATGCCCACATCCCAAATGTTACAACAGATACAGTCCACTTACAGAGCAACATGGGCATACTTAAATGACTTGGTTGCCCTGAAGTTAGAGGAGGCCCAGTATAGCTCGGTTAAGAATACCCTAGAGGGCGACAGAGTGAAAAATGTGGCCTGGAGGGATTGGGAGAAGACAGAACAGTCAGGGACAGAGTACTGTAGGACTTTTGATAGATGGGCCAAGACAAAGGAGGATGAGAGTTCACGGAGCCTGAAGGACGTGGTGCAGAAGGCTAAAGAGGATATAGTCTCCTTTGAGTCAGGACTAAAAACTGTTCGGACTGACATGGGGTGAGATGCCACGGGAAAAATGGGAGAAAAACTTCTCATGTCTGCCTTTATGGAAGGACTTAATTTAGGATTTGGGGTCTCAAAGTGCCTTGTGAGCCAGACCCAAATCCTGGGATTGGACTGAGACAGACCATGGGGACCATACCGAGTGAGAGAGGGAGTAGAAAAGAGACAGTAGAGATGTATGCAGCTGGTCTGCGGACAATTACAGGATGTGATTCAAATGGAGAATTGAGTGTGGAAACTTGCCTGTCCATGTATCTGTGTGACCTGTTGCCTGGTGAATATGTCGCAGAACCCGTAGGAACTCTATTTGCTGAGATAGAGAACATATGGAGACGGAAAGCTGAGTATGAAGAGTGAGAGAGAGGGGAGAATGCAGGGGCTGCTTGCAGCGGTGAGTGACGTCACGGCATTGGAATGTGTAAAAGCGAGAACACTGTCGGCAATTTTAAGAGAAAATAACAAGGCAATGTATGTGAGGTACTTAGTGTGAGTGTATGGAGCTCCAGAAAGTGTTATTTGTTAATAATTTTAAAGACTTGTGTGCGTGTTAATGTATGGGAAATATTTCTTTATGTCTGTGTGAGCAAAATCAGCTTTAATGATGGAATCATTACAAAAACACAGGAAGATGTGTGCTTTGGTTTTAGGTAAAAAAGGAGTGAAATTATTCTATTATGGATGTTATAGAAACAAAACAAAACCAAACAAAAAACAATGATGAACAGACATGGGGAAACTCACTATGTCTCCGGTTACTGTATATCTTAAGTCAGGATGTCAGCCCCCTCGAGTGAAGCAGTACCCCCCTCAGTCATGCCCAGGAGAGACCAGTAGCCAGTCAAATTGATGCTTTTCTCTAGCCCTGGGTATTCCAAAGCATGATGAGTAATTTAACCTGTTCTGTTCAGAAGTGCAGGGTCACAGTACTGCTGTGCTTACTCAGAAACATGGTTAACGTCAACGCCCAGTGGCATACTTCTCAGCTAGATTAGATCCTGTTGCTCGAGGCGCCCCCTTCTGCGTCAGGACAGTCGCGGCAGTGCAGCCAATCATTGAAAAGCCTCAGAAGTAGTGTTGGACTACCCGGTGATTGTGCAAACTCCCCATGACATACATTCTCACACAGGTGCAACCAAAACATATTTTTATGGCTAGACAACTCAGACTCCAATGTGCCCTCCTCATGCCAGACAATATTTTCTTTTAAAAGATGTACTACTCTGAATCCTGCTACTTTGTTACCAATTACAGAGTCAGAGATGGGGGAGGGTAGCACAGATAGCCTTTTGTCTGATTTAGCTGAAAATGATCCTCATGATTATATACAGTTGATGCAACAAGAAACTTCTGGATTTTCTCATGTGCATAAAAAGCCTCTTGATAACCCTGCTGTTGAGTATTTTGTAGATTAAAGCAGGTTTAAACATAGAAACATAGAATGTGTCGGCAGATAAGAACCATTTGGCCCATCTAGTCTGCCCAATATACTAAGTACTATGGATAGCCCCTGGCCCTATCTTATATGAAGGATGGCCTTATGCCTATCCCATGCATGCTTAAACTACTTCACTGTATTTGCAGCTACCACTTCTGCAGGAAGGCTATTCCATGCATCCACTTCTCTCTCAGTAAAGTAATACTTCCTGATATTACTTTTAAACCTTTGCCTTGCTAATTTAAAACTATGTCCTCTTGTAGCAGTTTTTCTTCTTTTAAATATTCTCTCCTCTTTTACCTTGTTGATTTCCTTTATGTATTTAAAGTTTCTATCATATCCCCTCTGTCTCATCTTTCTTCCAAGCTATACATGTTAAGGTCCTTTAATCTTTCCTGGTAAGTTTTATCCTGCAATCCATGTACCAGTTTAGTAGCTCTTCTCTGAACTCTCTCCAAAGTATCAATATACTTCTGGAGATATGGTCTCCAGTACTGAGCACAATACTCCATATGAGGTCTCACTAGTGCTCTGTAGAGCGGCATGAGCACCTCCCTCTTTCTACTAGTAATGCCTCTCCCTATACACCCAAGCATTCTGCTAGCATTTCCTGCTGCTCTATGACATTGTCTGCCTACCTTTAAGTCTTCTGAAATAATGACCCCTAAATCCCTTTCCTCAGATACTGAGGTTAGGACTGTATCACTGATTTTATATTCTGCTTTTGGGTTTTTACGCCCCAGGTGCATTATTTTGCACATTAAATTTTAGTTGCCAGATTTTTGACCATTCCTCTAGTTTTCCTAAATCCTTTTCCATTTGGTGTATCTCTCCAGGAACATCAACCCTGTTACAAATCTTTGTGTCATCAGCAAAAAGACACACCTTACCATCGAGGCCTTCTGCAATTTCGCTGATAAAGATATTAAACAATATGGGTCCCAGAACAGATCCCTGAGGTACCCCACTGGTAACAAGACCTTGGTCTGAATATACTCCATTGACTACAACCCTCTGTTGCCTGTCCCTCAGCCACTGCCTAATCCATTCAACAATATGGGAGTCCAAGCCCAAAGACTGCAATTTATTGATAAGCCTTCTGTGTGGGACAGTATTGAAAGCTTTACTGAAGTCTAGATAAGCGATGTCTACTGCACCTCCGGCATCTATTGTTTTAGTCATCCAATCAAAAAAATCAATAAGATTAGTTTGACATGATCTCCCTGAAGTAAACCCCTGCTGTTTTTTATCTTTCAATCCATGGGATTTTAGATGTTTCACAATCCTCTCCTTAAGTATGGTTTCCATTAATTTCCCCACTATTGATGTCAGGCTTACTGGCCTATAGTTGCCAGATTCCTCCTTACTACCTTTCTTGTGAATCGGCACAACATTTGCTAATTTCCAATCTTCTGGGACGACTCCTGTTGCCAGTGATTGGTTAAATAAATCTGTTAATGGTTTTGCTAGTTCACCGCTGAGCTCTTTTAATAGCTTTGGGTGTATCCCATCAGGCCCCTGTGACTTATTTGTATTGATTTTAGACAGCTGACTTAGAACCTCTTCCTCTGTAAAGACACATGCATCAAAAGATTCATTAGTCTTGTTTCCTAACTGAGGTCCTTTTCCTTAATTTTCCTTTGTAAAGACTGAACAGAAGTATTCATTGAGGCAGTCAGCTAGTTCTTTATCTTCTTCCATATACCTTCCTTCTTTTGTTTTTAATTTTGTAATTCCTTGTTTTAGTTTCCTTTTTTCATTTATGTATCTGAAGAATGCCTTATCACCTTTTTTCCCTGACTGAGCTCATTTCTCTTCTGCCTGTGCTTTAGAAGCTCTTATAACTTGTTTGGCCTCTCTCTGCCTAATCTTGTAAATTAGCCTGTCATCCTCGCTTTGTTTTTTTTTTTATAATTCCTAAATGCTATCTTTTTGTTTTTAATAATTTTGGCCACTTCTGCTGAGTAGCACAGTGGTCTTTTCCTTTTTTTGCTTTTACTGACAAGCCTAATGCAATTTTCTGTTGCCATCAATAGTGCCTCTTTTAAGTAGTCCCATTTCTCCTGGACTCCGATGAAACTGTTCCAATCTAATAGGGACTCGTATACCACTAATCTAATTTTGGAAAAGTCAGTTTTTCTAAAATCTAAAACTTTTGTTTTTGTGTGGTGTGACTCAGTCACTGTACTTATAGTAAACCACACTGACTGGTGATCACTAGATCCCAAGCTTTCCCCTACAGTAATATCATATACCAAATTCCCATTTGTGAATACTAAATCTAAAATGGCCTCCTTCCGGGTTGGCTCCTCAACTACTTGTTGTAGAGATAATCCCAGTAGGGAATTTAGAATATCTGTACTCCTGGCAGAACTAGCTATTTTGGTTTTCCAGTTTACATCAGGAAGATTGAAGTCTCCCATAATGATAACTTCCCCCTTCAATGTCATTTTAGCTATTTCCTCAACTAGTAGATCATCTAATTCTTTGACTTGGCTAGGTGGTCTATATATCACACCTACACGAGTTACCTTATGATTATCAAGCTGCAAGGTAACCCAAACTGACTCTAAATTGTTCTCGCTAACTTGTATCAAATTAGATTTTATGCTGTCTTTCACATACAGGGTCACCCCTCCCCCCTTCTTGCCTTCTCTGTCTTTCCTGTATATAGAGAACCCTGGTATTGATATATCCCAGTCATTACTCTCCTTGAACCACGTCTTAGTAACAGCCACTACATCTATATTCTCAGATGCCATTATAGCCTCAAGTTCATTGATCTTATTCCCTAAACTGCGAGCATTTGTAGATAAGAATCTGAGCTTGTCATTTCTTAAACTTTGTGCTACTGGCATCTTCTGGCATTGTTCCGGGGGGCAGTCGGACTGCTGGATTATCACTCTTTTGCCCCCCTTTTCTAGTTTAAATTCTCCTTAGCAAATACTTGGAACTGTTCACCGAGGACATTTGTCCTTTGAGAGAGAGATGCAAACCATCTTTCTTGTACAGTTCTTTTCCATTCCAACAAGAGCTAACATGAGACACAAAGCCAAACCCTTGGTTCCGACACCATACACCAAGCCATACATTGAATCCCTTAATGTGCATCTTCCTGTCATTCTGAAGGTTATGCACAGGCAAAACTGCAGAGAATGAAACAGTTGATGCAACCTCCCGTATATCCTTTCCAAGTGTGTGAAAAGCTTCTTTCACCTTTGAAACCTCATTGCAAGCCAGATCGTTTGTCCCCCATCCACTTCCTTTCCTGTTTTGCTTGCCTAACAATATTAAGGATCCGTCGTCTATCCCTGCTAGCGGTAGCACCAGGGAGACATCTTACAACACCATTCTCCTCAAACTTCACACCTCTTATGATGGAATCGCCCACCAACAGTTGCTTACTATCAGTCCTCATCTTCTCCTTTTTGTCTTTGGCTGCAGTCTTGCATACTTTAGGCATGGGAGATGATTGTTTCTCACCCACTGTGCTTGAGCCATCCGCCATGTTGCTCTTGCACTCTGAAAGTGCTGCAAATGAATTATGGAGAGCCACAGACTGTGGGACATGTCTTCTATCCACAACTCTCAGTCTACGGGAGAGGATGGCCGATTCCACACTGGATATGCAGTGCAGTGGTCACACAGCATGAGATAGCCGTTGCTGAACCACTCCCTCCACACATATCTGCGCAGGAGGCAGAGTTGAAGGCACTCACTGAGGTGTGTAAAATGGCCAAAGGGAAGAAGGTGAACATCTACACGGACTCCAGGTATACTTTTGGTATTGCACATGACTATGGACCCATATGGCGGGCTAGAGACTTTTTGACTTCTGCAGGTCAGCCCATTAAAAACAAAGACTCTGTGCTTGAACTAATGAACTCTTTATTGTTGCAAGAAGTTGCTTTTGTGAAAGTAAATGCTCACACTAGGTGTACCACGGCATAGGTAAAAGGCAATGACAGAGCTGATTAGGCAGCCAAGCTAGCTGTGCTCTGGCTACTGAGTTTTGATGCCACCCCGGTAAGAGCCTTAAAACCTGTGAACTATGGACTAAACAAGGGGCTGGGCCAGATGACCAAGGACTATGCAGAAACAAGGACAGAATTTGCCTGCCACGCCCTCTGTACCCGGTTATGGCTCATGGGCCTACAGATCTGTCAAAAGGTGCCATGGTAAGTGGTGTGGTAAATATTGCCTGAGTTGAGCGCACAAATGGCACATTGAAACTGAAAATACATAAGGCCATGCGGGAGACCCAGAGACCCTAGACAGAGTGTTTGCCTCTAGCCTTATATTCCATAAGAACCACTCCAAACAAGAGGTATTGTTTGGCAGTGCCCCAAGGCTAGGATTGTATTTTCCTCAACAGTTGCAGTTGCAGACTGATAGTATGGTCAGTTACATGAAGGCCCTTACTGAAAGATCACACTCATAAACAAGTGTTTGCTTCCATTCCAGACCCTGATTCAGTATATGGCATGCACCATTTTGAACCTGGAGATTGGGTGGTGATAAAGAGGGACGTGAGAAAAACCTTTGAGCACAGATTTGATGGTCCCTTCCAAGTCCTGTTAAAAACTGCAACCTTTGTAAAGGTGAGATTCTTGCACTGCTCACCATGGCTCTGAGCAATCAAGCTCTGCATGTGAACCTGAAAAGTGACTGGGACAATGCCTTATTAGTAGAGTTGAGCGAACACCTGGATGTTCGGGTTCGAGAAGTTCGGCCGAAATTCCCAGAAATGTTCGGGTTTGGGATCCGAACCCGACCCAAACTTCGTCCCGAACCCCATTGAAGTCAATGGGGACCCGAACTTTTCGGCACTAAAAAGGCTGTAAAACATCTCAGGAAAGGGCTAGAGGGCTGCAAAAGGCAGCAAAATGTAGTTAAATCCCCTGCAAACAAATGTGGATAGGGAAATGAATAAAAATAAAAATAAAATAAATAAAAATTGACCAATATCAATTGGAGAGAGGTCCCATAGCAGAGATTCAGGCTTCATGTCATAGCAGAGAATCAGGCGTCACGTCACCCAAAACTGGAACAGTCCATTGTCAGATATTTAGGCCCCGGCACCCAGACAGAGGAGAGAGGTCCCATAGCAGAGATTCTGGCTTCATGTCAGCAGAGAATCAGGCTTCATGTCATAGCAGAGAATCAGGCTTCACATCACCCACCACTGGAACAGGCCATTGTCAGATATTTAGGCCCCGGCACCCAGACAGAGGAGAGAGGTCCCATAGCAGAGAATCAGGCTTCATGTCATAGCAGAGAATCAGGCTTCACATCACCCACCACTGGAACAGGCCATTGTCAGATATTTAGGCCCCGGCACCCAGACAGAGGAGAGAGGTCCCATAGCAGAGATTCAGGCTTCATGTCAGCAGAGAATCAGTCTTCATGTCATAGCAGAGAATCAGGCTTCACGTCAGCCAAAACTGGAACAGTCCATTGTCAGATATTTAGGCCCCGGCACCCAGACAGAGGAGAGAGGTCCCATAGCAGAGGTTCAAGCTTCATATCAGCTGAGAATCAGGCTTCATGTCATAGCAGAGAATCAGGCTTCACGTCAGCCAAAATTGGAACAGTCCATTGTCAGATATTTAGGCCCCGGCACCCAGACAGAGGAGAGAGGTCCCATAGCAGAGATTCAGGCTTCATGTCAGCAGAGAATTAGTCTTCATGTCATAGCAGAGAATCAGGCTTCACGTCAGCCAAAACTGAAATAGTCCATTGTCAGATATTTAGGCCCCGGCACCCAGACAGAGGAGAGAGGTCCCATAGCAGAGATTCAGGCTTCATGTCAGCAGAGAATCAGGCTTCATGTCATAGCAGAGAATCAAGCTTCACGTCAGCCAAAATTTGAACAGTCCATTGTCAGATATTTAGGCCCACGCACCCAGACAGAGGAGAGAAGTCCCATAGCAGAGATTCAGGCTTCATATCAGCAGAGAATCAGTCTTCATGTCATAGCAGAGAATCAAGCTTCACGTCAGCCAAAACTGGAACAGTCCATTGTCAGATATTTAGGCCCCGGCACCCAGACAGAGGAGAGAGGTCCCATAGCAGAGATTCAGGCTTCATGTCAGCAGAGAATCAGGCTTTATGTCATAGCAGAGAATCAGGCTTCACGTCAGCCAAAACTGGAACACTCCATTGTCAGATATTTAGGCCCCGGCACCCAGACAGAGGAGAGAGGTCCCATAGCAGAGATTCAGGCTTCATGTCAGCAGAGAATCAGGCTTTATGTCATAGCAGAGAATCAGGCTTCACGTCAGCCAAAACTGGAACACTCCATTGTCAGATATTTAGGCCCCGGCACCCAGACAGAGGAGAGAGGTCCCATAGCAGAGAATCAGGGTTCATGTCATAGCAGAGAATCAGGCTTCACGTCAGCCAAAACTGGAACACTCCATTGTCAGATATTTAGGCCCCGGCACCCAGACAGAGGAGCGAGGTCCCATAGCAGAGATTCAGGCTTCATGTCAGCAGAGAATCAGGCTTCATGTCATAGCAGAGAATCAGGGTTCACGTCAGCCAAAACTGAAACAGTCCATTGTCCGATATTTAGGCCCCGGCACCCAGACAGAGGAGAAAGGTCCCATAGCAGAGAATCAGTCTTCATGTCATAGCAGAGAATCAGGCTTCACGTCACACAAAACTGGAACAGTCCATTGTCAGATATTTAGGCCCCAACACCCAGACAGAGGAGAGAGGTCCCATAGCAGAGATTCAGGCTTCATGTCAGCAGAGAATCAGTCTTCATGTCATAGCAGAGAATCAGGCTTCACGTCAGCCAAAACTGGAACAGTCCATTGTCAGATATTCAGACCCCGACACCCAGACAGAGGAGAGAGGTCCCATAGCAGAGATTCAGGCTTCATGTCATAGCAGAGAATCATGCTTCACATCACCCAACACTGGAACAGGCCACTGTCAGATATTTTTAGGCCCCGGCACCCAGACAGAGGAGAGGTTCATTCAACTTTGGGTTGCCCCGCAATATAATAGTAAAATGAAAATAAAAATAGGATTGAATGAGGAAGTGCCCTGGAGTACAATAATATATGGTTAAGGGGAGGTAGTTAATGTCTAATCTGCACAAGGGATGGACAGGTCCTGTGGGATCCATGCCTGGTTCATTTTTATGAACGTCAGCTTGTCCACATTGGCTGTAGACAGGCGGCTGCGTTTGTCTGTAATGACGCCCCCTGCCGTGCTGAATACACGTTCAGACAAAACGCTGGCCGCCGGGCAGGCCAGCACCTCCAAGGCATAAAAAAGGCTAGCTCTGGCCACGTGGACAATTTGGAGACCCAGAAGTTGAATGGGGCCGAACCATCAGTCAGTACGTGGAGGGGTGTGCACACGTACTGTTCCACCATGTTAGTGAAATGTTGCCTCCTGCTAACACATTCCGTATCAGGTGGTGGTGCAGTTAGCTGTGGCGTGTTGACAAAACTATTCCACATCTCTGCCATGCTAACCCTGCCCTCAGAGGAGCTGGCCGTGACACTGCTGCATTGTCGACCTCTTGCTCCTCCTCTGCCTTCGCCTTGGGCTTCCACTTGTTCCCCTGTGACATTTGGGAATGCTCTCAGTAGCGCGTCTACCAATGCGCACTTGTACTCGCGCATTTTCCTAGCACGCTCCAGTGCAGGAAGTAAGGTGGGGACATTGTCTTTGTACCGTTGATCCAGCAGGGTGGCAACCCAGTAGTCCGCACATGTTAAAATGTGGGCAACTCTGCTGTCATTGCGCAGGCACTGCAGCATGTAGTCGCTCATGTGTGCCAGGCTGCCCAGAGGTAAGGACAAGCTGTCCTCTGTGGGAGGCGTATCGTCATCGTCCTGCGTTTCCCCCCAGTCACGCACCAGTGATGGGCCTGAGCTGCGTTGGATGCCACCCCGCTGTGAACATGCTTCATCCTCATCCTCCTCCACCTCCTCCTCATCCTCGTCCTCCTCGTCCTCCAGTAGTGGGCCCTGACTGGCCACATTTGTACCTGGCCTCTGCTGTTGCAAAAAACCTCCCTCTGAGTCACTTCTAAGAGACTGGCCTGAAAGTACTATAAATTACCCCTCTTCCTCCCTCCTGGGCCACCTCCTCTTCCATCATCGCCCTAAGTGTTTTCTCAAGGAGACATAGAAGTGGTATTGTAACGCTGATAATGGCGTCATCGCCACTGGCCATGTTGGTGGAGTACTCGAAACAGCGCAACAGGGCACACAGGTCTCGCATGGAGGCCCAGTCATTGGTGGTGAAGTGGTGCTGTTCCGCAGTGCAACTGACCCGTGCGTGCTGCAGCTGAAACTCCACTATGGCCTGCTGCTGCTCGCACAGTCTGTCCAGCATTTGCAAGGTGGAGTTCCACCTGGTGGGTACGTCGCATATGAGGCGGTGAGCGGTGAACTTCTGCACCACCAAATTCAGCACATGCGGCAAGGGATGTGCGTCAAACTGGCTAGTCCCAGAGCTGCAACGAGATTTCGCCCATTATCGCACACCACCAGGCCGGGCTTGAGGCTCACCGGCAGCAACCACTCGTCGGTCTGTTGTTCTATACCCCGCCACAACTCCTGTGCGGTGTGGGGCCTGTCCCCCAAACATATGAGTTTCAGAATGGCCTGCTGACATTTACCCCGGGCTGTGCTGAAGTTGGTGGTGAAGGTGTGTGACTGGATGAGCAGGTGGAAGATGAGGAGGAGGAAGCCGAGTAGGAGGAGGAGGCAACAGGAGGCAAAGAATGTTGCCCTGCGATCCTTGGTGGCGGAAGGACTTGCGCCAAACAGCTCTCCGCATGGGGCCCAGCCGCCACTACAGTTACCCAGTGTGCAGTTAGGGAGATATAGCGTCCCTGCCGTGCTTACTGGTCCACGTATCTGTGGTTAGGTGGACCTTGCCACAGATGGCGTTGCACAGTGCACACTTGATTTTATCGGATACTTGGTTGTGCAGGGAAGGCACGACTCTCTTGGAGAAGTAGTGGCGGCTGGGAACAACATACTGTGGGACAGCAAGCGACATGAACTGTTTGAAGCTGTCTGTGTCCACCATCCTGAATGACAGCATTTCATAGGCCAGTAGTTTAGAAATGCTGGCATTCAGGGCCAGGGATCGAGGGTGGCTAGGTGGGAATTTACGCTTTCTCTCAAATGTTTGTGAAATGGAGAGCTGAACGCTGCCGTGTGACATGGTTGAGATGCTTGATGACGGAGGTGGTGGTGTTGGTGGTAAATCCCCTGTTTGCTGGGCGGCGGAAGAGGCCGAGGCGGCAGCAGCAGAAGAGGTAGCAGGGGGAGCCTGAGTGACTTCCTTGTTTTTAAGGTGTTTACTCCACTGCAGTTCATGCTTTGCATGCAGGTGCCTGGTCATGCAGGTTGTGCTAAGGTTCAGAACGTTAATGCCTCGCTTCAGGCTCTGATGGCACAGCGTGCAAACCACTTGGGTCTTGTCGTCAGCACATTGTTTGAAGAAGTGCCATGCCAGGGAACTCCTTGAAGCTGCCTTCGGGGTACTCGGTCCCAGATGGCGGCGGTCAGAAGCAGGCGGAGTCTCTTGGCGGCGGGTGTTCTGCTTTTGCCCACTGCTCCCTCTTTTGCTACGCTGTTGGCTCGGTCTCACCACTGCCTCTTCCTCCGAACTGTGAAAGTCAGTGGCATGACCTTTATTCCATGTGGGGTCTAGGACCTCATCGTCCCCTGCATCGTCTTCCACCCAGTCTTCCTCCCTGAACTCCTGTTCAGTCTGCACACTGCAGAAAGATGCAGCAGTTGGCACCTGTGTTTCGTCATCATCAGAGACGTGCTGAGGTGGTATTCCCATGTCCTCATCATCAGGAAACATAAGTGGTTGTGCGTCAGTGCATTCTATGTCTTCCACCGCTGGGGAAGGGCTAGGTGGATGCGCTTGGGAAATCCTGCCAGCAGAGTCTTCAAACAGCATAAGAGACTGCTGCATAACTTGAGGTTCAGACAGTTTCCCTGATATGCATGGGGGTGATGTGACAGACTGATGGGCTTGGTTTTCAGGCGCCATCTGTGTGCTTTCTGCAGAAGACTGGGTGGGAGATAATGTGAACGTGCTGGATCCACTGTCGGCCACCCAATTGACTAATGCCTGTACCTGCTCAGGCCTTACCACCCTTAGAACGGCATTGGGCCCCACCAAATATTGCTGTAAATTCTGGCGGCTACTGGGACCTGAGGTAGTTGGTTCACTACGACATGTGGCTGTGGCAGAACGGCCACGTCCTCTCCCAGCACCAGAGGGTCCACTAACACCACCACGACCATGTCCGCGTCCCTTACTAGATGTTTTCCTCATTGTTACTGTTCACCACAATAAGAAAAAAATTATTTGGCCCAATGTATTGAATTCAAATTCAAGCCTTTTTTTACAGACACCTAACACTATCTGGCTATCTATTTAGGTACCGTATTACACTAATACAGGCACAGCAGTTACGACAGATTTAGCTGAATATAAATTGTAGGCCTAGTATTTAGGCCCTGGATGACAGGTATACGTTTACCGACAGAATTAGACTTGGAAATGCACGGTAGCGTGTGAAGTTATTGAGGATGACCCTATCCGCACCTTCAATCTAATATACCCTTTTATGGATAGATTTAAAGTCGGCGTGATACAGCAGAAACCACTGATTTAGGGAATTGCTAAGTTGGGAATTGTATTTCAACCCAGAACAAAAATATATCCTTTGCCAGACAGCAGACAGTATTACAAATGGCTGGCCACAGCTGAAACACCAGATTTAGGGTACTGCTATTTTGGCAATTGTATTTAACCCCTCAATAAAATAGCAAGCACAGCCAAGCCCCTGATGTAGGATATAGCAAAAAAAATAACCGCACTATTGATGGTTAAATGGACTTGGTGGCAGCTTGTGCTGGCGCACCACAAGACACAAAATGGCCGCCGATCACCTCAGAAAAAAGTGACTGAAAAACGCTCTGGGCAGCCTAAAAACAGTAAGCAGTTAAATAGCAGCAGTTCAATGATCCACAGCTGTAGATCGATCACTGAATTAAGTGTTTTTGATGAGTTAATCACTGCCTAATCTCGCCCTAACGTCGCAGCTGCATCCCGTCCCTACACTGATCAGAGCAGAGTGACGGGCGGCGCTATGTGACTCCAGCTTAAATAGAGGCTGGGTCACATGCTGCACTGGCCAATCACAGCCATGCCAATAGTAGGCATGGCTGTGACGGCCTCTTGGGGCAAGTAGTATGACGCTTGTTGATTGGCTGCTTTGCAGCCTTTCAAAAAGCTCCAAGAAAGCGACGAACACCGAACCTGAACCCGGACTTTTACGAAAATGTTCGGGTTCAGGTCAGTGTCACGGACACCCCAAGATTCGGTACGAACCCAAACTTTACAGTTCGGGTTCGCTCATCCCTACTAGGCAGACATGACAAATGGTGATTCACCTCCCCTCCTTCCCCCATGCACTTACATCAATTCAAAACAACCGACTGGGTGATCAACAGAAAAGTGTCCAACCCAACCTCAGCTGCTGCAGAACACCATAAAGCATACCTCAGCTGCTGCAGAACATCATGATATACACCTTAGCTGCTGCAGAAATTTATTATAGAACTCAGCTGCCTCAAAATACATACCTCAGCTGCTACATAACCTCAAAATACACACCTCAGCTGGTGCAGAACCTCATAATACACACCTCAGCTGGTGCAGAACCTCATAATACATACCTCAGCTAGTGCAGAACCTCATAATACACACCTCAGCTGGTGCAGAACCTCATAACACACAACTCAGCTGGTGCAAAACCTCATAATACACACCTCAGCTGCTGTAGAACTTTATAATACACTCCTCAGCTGCTAAAAAACTTCATAATAACAGATCTCATGTGATATTGATGACCTACACTGACAAGCAAAAGGGTAACAATGTTTTGAATATTTGACTTTCAGATAATCATCCACTACAGCAGCGAACATGAGACTACCATAATGTTATGACATATATAAATATACAGTTGTGTTTAAAATAATAGCAGTCAGACATCACTGACCTGATTAATCACTGTTTTTGGTAGAAATTATATTTCTACATGGCAAATAATTTAGTAGAAGGTGTAGTAGAGATAGAAATCCAACAGACCCAACAGTCATGACATGCATTCTGCTAATTCTCTGTAATTCAATCACTAATTGAAATGGGCATGTTTAAAATAATAGTAGTGTGAAGTTCAATGAGTGAGGCTATTCATTCTTTGAAAATCAGGTGGCAATTATAGCCCTTATTTAAGGAAGAAAGGCAGCAAATGTTGTACATGCTGGTTACAGTGCATTTCTCTGTAAAAAATCTGAGGAAATTGGTCGTTCCAGACATTGTTCAGAAGAACAGCGTACCTTGATTAAAAAGTTGATTGGAGAGGGGAAAACATATCAAGAAGTTCAGAAAATGATAGGCTGCTCAGCTAAAATGATTGCAAATGCTTTAAAATGGCAACCAAAACCTGAAAGACGTGGAAGAAAGCGAAAAACTACCATTCGAATGGATAGAAGAATAGCCAAAATGGCAAGGGCTCACCCAACAATCAGCTCCAAGAAGATCAAAGAAGGTCCTATGTGAAGCCAAGCTATCTGCAGGAAGCCCCAGCAGAGTCCCTCTGTTGAAAAAAAAACATGTGCTGAAGAGGTTACAATTTGCCAAAGAGCACATTAACTGGCCTAAAGAGACATTTTGTGGACTGATGAAAGTAAGATTGTTCTTTTTGGGTCAAGTGGCCGGAGACAGTTTGTCAGATGACCCCCAAATACTGAATTCAAGCCATAGTACACTGTGAAGACAGTGAAGCATGATGGCGCAAGCATCATGATATGGGGATGTTTCTCATACCAAAGTGTTGGGCCTATTTATCGCATACCAGGGATCATGGATCAGTGTGAATACATCAGAATACTTGAAGAGGTCATGCTGCCTTATGCTGAAGAGGAAATGCCCTTGAATGGGTGTTCCAACAAGACAATGACCCCAAACACACCAGTAAAAGTGTAACATCTTGGTTCCAGACCAACAAGAGTGACGTTATGGAGGGGTCAGCCCAATCCTCGGATCTTAATCCAATAGAAAACTTGTGGGGTGACATAAAAAATGCAGTTTCTGAGGCAAAACCAAGAAATAGAAAATAAATATGGAATGTAGTCCAATCATCCTGGGCTGGAATATCTCACAGGTGCCAGAAGTTGGTTGACTCCATGCAACACAGACGTACAGCAGTTCTCAGAAACAGAAATGGTTGTGCGTGAAAATCCCAGTAACTGAGCAGATTGTGAAATACTCAGACCGGCCCGTCTGGCACCAACAACCATGCCACGCTCAAAATTACTTAAATCACCTTTCTTTCCCATTCTGACATTCAGTTTGGAGTTCAGGAGATTGTCTTGACCAGGACCACAACCCTACATGCATTGAAGCAACTGCCATGTGACTGGTTGACTAGATAATCGCAATAATGAGAAATAGAACAGGTGTTCCTAATACTTCTTTAGGTGAGTGTATATCCACAAGTGACTGCTAGTGACAATCATGTGCCATCATACCAGCTATCATACATCCTCATCTGTTGCCAGAATCTGCACTTTGTACTTTATACTGATGTATGTGAAAAAGTTATACTTGGCACTAAGTGAAGACAGACTGTTACACTTTTACTGCTGGCCTCATTCTTCAAACTACATTTCCACTGCTTGAATCCCCATCCCCAGGGAGCGATGGCCTGAGGGAGTACACCATGACATTACACCTCATCAGGGACAATACCATCCTCAACCTATGCACTGTCTACTCGGGGGCTTGCTGCAATTGGTTGCTATGTGCAACAAAGCCAGTTTTTCCTTTACAGTTTTCATAAATCTCTCCCACTATTTGCAGGTAGCTGGACTTTTATCATTCATTCAGCCTGGTCAAAAAGCTGGGCAGGAGCCCATTTGCAGGACAGCATTGGAGGGAAGTTATGCGAAAGTCAGGAATAAGAGGAGGACAGAGAAAGATCAGGCAAGGGGCTCCTCCTTAATAAACTATCATTACCTCAGCCAGACATCAGGATTTAGTAGTCAGCCATGTCACTGCAGTCTGCCTCCTCCTCCTTCTCCTGCCCTGACTGTCTGCCTGATATCTAGATTATCAGAGAGATGATAGGTAAGAGCGGGTGCTGGATCTAAACTAAGTTGCTGTGTGTCCTTCAGGCTCTGAAGGTTGTAAGCAAACTTGAGTTGTCCCCTTTTTAAGTCTGACTGCTCTGTTGCAGGGGACATTAGGATGGAAAGAAACTTGATCTGGAAGAACCAAGCAGAGGATAAAATAAATGTGGTACCACCAGGTCATATTATTTTTGCCTGTGTTTGCTCTGTTAATTTCTTTTAGCCTGTTAAACAACACCATGCCCTGTTAGAGTTTATTTCTAATGGGTACCTCTACTGAAAACAAGAACGGTGCAGCAGCCCTCCCTGGAGTTTTCGGCACCTATGGCTTGTAAGATCTCAGCTCTGCTTTTCCAGCATGTGGAGTACGGATCCATAGAAAGTAAGCAAGATCTGTAATCCCCATGCTGGAAAAGCAGAGTAGAGCTGAAGGTGCAGAACCCTCTGAGAAGCGCTGCTGCACCTTCTATGCTTTCAATAAAGGTTTAGGCCCCTTTAAATTAAAACATGGTCCACAAATTATCCTTTTTAGGTGGCAGATGCCTTCTTCTCCTATCAAATGGTGGTCACCATTTTCAGATATTCATCCAAATCGAATTCCAAATTTTTAGAAAAATGTAGCCAAATTTTATTTGCTTAGAATTGATTCATTCACCTCTAGTTCTGTACCTTACATATCATTGCCGCTGTACTCATCAAAATAAAAAATGTTTATGGGCAGCTATCTATAAGGGGAAGGTCCCAGCCTATATTTATTGTTTGTAGTTGACTAAATCCAGGACATCGCATACTTTGGTATTATGTCAGAAGGCTGTAGAAACATCTTAGCCCTCTCAGTCATGCTGTTGTTCAGCGATTAAGAATAGAAATGTTATTTGAGTGGAAAAGAAAAAATGGTCCAATCAGTAAGTTTTTTTTTTTTACATTCAAAAGTCACTGGCCCAGATTCAGGTAGATTTGCCCATTACTTACACCTGAGCCGCTCAGCTGAATTTCTCTGCGCTGGAGCAATTTTGCCAAATTGCCACCTGATTCAGGAATCGTTTGTTCATTTAATTTGCTCCTGTTTAAGGCAAAGCTGAGGGCGCAAGGCCGTGCAAGTCAAAGTGGGTGTGCCCCTATGTAAATGAGGAATTTTCGGCTCAGCAGAGGTTTGCTAGCATAATTTCAGGGCAAATCCTGCTCAGCTGCTTGCACTGAGCAAATAAATAGGAGCAGACTTGCGCAGGTTCTTTGCTGAATTTCATCCTGCTTTTTCCTACCCCCCCCTGAGCAAGGAAATTCAGCCCTTTTGCAAGACATGGCACCTCCCAAAGGGACCAAAATAAGGAAGGCCAACTTTGTGGCTGCAGAGATGGACATCCTGATTGCTGCACTCCAGCAGCATAAGGAAGTCCTATATGGTGCCCAGCGGGCAAACACCACCATTGCCCAAAGGAGGGCTATATATGAAGCCATTGCCCTGGACATCAATGCCCTGGGTAATGAAGTGCGTACCTGGGATGACATCCAGAAGAAATTAAATGATATGAGGCGCAGGGTCCGTGAAAAACTGGCTCTTATCAGGAAGCATACCGGTGGCACGGGAGGTGGTCCGCGATGTATGATCCGGCTCAATCAGGAGGAGCAGCTTATTGCACAAACGTTCGTGCAGGAGCAGGTGGAGGGACTTGAAGGGTACGACTCCACTGTTGGGAACTTGGGGACTGGTAAGTTATTTTTCTTTCATATCTGCTGTGCATCATGGGAGGGGGTACAAGTGAACATATGAGAAGTGTGTTGCACCAGCAAAATATGTCGTTTTGGTGTCATCCACAGGTGGTGATGAGGAAGAAGAAGCTGGGCCGTCTTCGGCTGCGGCTCGACCCAGCCCATCCAGACCAGAGCCAGGGGTCCAGTCAGGCCCCATGGACATTCTGGCTATGCTGGTCCAGGAGGAGATCATATCGGGGCCAAGTATGGAGGAGCAAGTGGTATTGGAGGAGGATTCCTTTTTCCTCATCCAGGAGGACTCTGGCTCCCTCCAGGAGGATACCACCATCCCTGTGCAACCCACCACCCCCCCGCCCAGCACGTCATCCCCCTCCAGGGCAAGCCCCTCCCTTGTGGACCCCTCCCCTTCTCCCTCTGTCCGTGGCCGAGCCTCTCCTCCCAGGAAGGCTCTGTCCAAAACGAGGCATATATCCTCCAGCCTCCGTGACGGTCTGCTGGAGGAGCAGGCCCTGCAGACCCGCCATATAGGGGCCATGGTGGGAGAGGTGCGTCGTCTGGCGGACAGCATGGCATCCACCTCCACCTCTATGCAGCATGCCCTCACCCTGCATGAGGACCGGGACAAACATGTGGCACAGAGCCTGGGGGAAATTAGTGGCAACTCTAAGGCCATAGTCACCTGCTTGGTGGCTCTGGAGACCACACCAGCTTTGTTAAGCAGGATGACAGCTGCGGTGGAGGCCAATACCGCTGCTGTGCAGGCCAACACCGCTGCAGTGCAGGAGGAGGCGAGAGTTACCCGCCGGCATCAGCGGGATACCACCACCCGCCAAATGCGGATGTTGGCCCAGACCAACACCATCCTTGCCCGCCTGGCCAACGCCATGGAGGGCATGCAGCCACCACCTGCAAGGAGTGTGGAAGTAGGGGTTGATGCTCCTCCCCCCCCTCCTCCCCCCACCCCTCCATCCCCACCCCATGCCTCCTCCGCACCACGGAGATTGAGGAGCCAGAGCCGGGGCACCCTTGGCCCAAAGAAAAAAACAAAAAAATAATTTTATGTCTACATTTTTTTGCTCAACACAATATGATTTTTTTTATTATTTTTCGATATGCTCAGGGTATGAGATTTTTTTTTTTTATATGCTCAGGATATGAGTTTTTAGATTTATTTGTAGTCCCTACACACGGTGAGGAGTGTATACTACAGTGTGACTGGTGTGTGAATGGGGGGGGGGGGGTGGCACTCCTGCTGGAAAAGGGGTGTCACCCTCTGCCATGTGAAAGGTGTATGAATGGACAGCAACATAATTGGAGCCTTGACGCGGCGTTGCTGCTCCCTAATACCATGGGGTATTGTTGGGTCTAATCCAATTGGGGGTGCATGTGTCGGGTGTGTGCTAGGGACTACAGTGGTGTACATACATGCATTATACTTGTGACAAGATCAGGGTGTGTTTAATGTGCAAAGAGACGTTCCACAAGACCATTCCGGATTGCTCTTCCCTCAGAAGATCCGGTAGTGTTTCTTGGGGGGGGGGGGGGGCTTGCGTGGTTCGGGGGTAAGGTCATTGCGTAGCTCAATGTGCATGCCCCTTCTTTGAGCTAAATTGTGGAGAATACTACATGCCCCTACGATTTGGCATACAAAGTTGGGTGAATACAATAGGGTCCCCCCTGATTTATCCAGACATCTGAATCGAGATTTAAGGATGCCAAATGTGCGCTCCACCACCGCACGGGTACGTGCATGGGCTTCGTTATATCTTTCCTCTCCTGGTGTTTGAGGGTTACGAAATGGGGTCATCATGTGAGGTCCCAGGGCATAGGCAGAGTCACCTGGAAGGGAAAAGACAGGAGGATGTTAGTCGTGCATGTGCCCCTTGTGATGTGTGCATCATGGGGGGGGGGGGGCAGTCATACCTGACACCCATGTCACTCACCAATCAGCCAGCTGTCTCCATACATGTTCTGGTCAAACTCGGTTGGGATGGGGCTGTGTCGGTAAATAAAACTGTCATGGCTTGACCCTGGGTGTTTGGCACGGACATGCCATATGAGGCCATGTGCATCCACAATCATCTGCACATTTATCGAATGCCAATGTTTCCTGTTGCAGTAGATATGCTCGAGGTGCCGGGGGGGGGGGGGGCGTAGTGCCACATGGGTACAATCTATTGCACCCACAGTGCGTGGAAATCTGGCTAATAAATAAAAATCACTGATTGCCTTCTGCCGCACGTCAGCCGTGGTTGGTTTGATAAATTGTGTGCCCATTCGTCTGAGTATTGCAGGGATCACTTGGTGCACACACCTGCTCATGCTGGATTGGGACATCCCCGCCACCACTCCACCTGTGCGCTGAAATGAGCCAGTTGCCAAAAAATGAAGGGTTGCCACTACCTTCACCAGTGGCTGCACTGCCTGTCCCCGATGGGTCGGGCTGCTGATGTCATCCTGCAGGATTGTTACCAACTCAAGGATGACTTCAGGGCTAAAGCGAAACATGCGATACACCTCAGTATCAGTCATCTGAAAAAGGTTGTAGCGCCCTCTGTAAATCCTCTCCCGTGCCCTCCTACGAGTCGGCTCAGTCAATAGAATATCAAGAACCATAGCTGCCCCTGGCATGTTGGTGCACAGATGTGAGGTCCCGAAAATGTGGGTGCTCTGCTTGTTCAGATCGTCTGTCTAGGTGCTGCTGAAGTTGCGCGCTCCTTCAGATGACATTTGGCCATCTTTTGCTAACTTGCCCCTGCTTTTAACAGGAGCAAGTTTGCCCAGGGAAAAAAGCTTGCACGCTTCCAGCGCAAGATGCGCATAACACGCGCATGTTTCTGAATCATCGGCAGTACCTAATTTGCATATTCGCTGAGGGAATTCCATGAAGGCGCAACTTACACCCCGCGCAAAATTGCACGAAAATTGCGCAGGAACAGCTAGGCTGCGTGCGCGGGAAAATGGCCGCATTTCAGGCTTAACTGGTTTACAGAATCAGCCGCAAATTTGCATAGGAGCAAATCAGTACTTGCGCGGCGCAAATCACACTTGTTCCCGCGCAAGTGCTTCTTGAATCTGGGCCACTGTGTCAATCAAAATTCATCACAAATCTACAGCCATATATGGTCCTGAAGTAGCAGCGTTTAGTGGTGTTACGTATCAGGGAAAAAACTATGTAATCGGTTATAACTTCAGTTTTTTAATGAATTTCTGCACCACACAAGAGGAAAGCTGAACAGAATCTCCAGACATGTGTATGGGCACTTAGGTGCTTCAACAGAGAAGATGATTAGATTGTAGTATAGGCATCATATGTGTTTATTACTTGTAAAAGTAAATTTTGTATCTATCTATCTAATATCTATCTCTCATAACTATCTTTTTATCTGTCAATAACAGACTTCCAGCTACAGTACCGTATATATCTCACATCCATTAATCAACCTATTTATTAGATATGTGTAGGTTCTATTATGGTATGTCCCTTATAACAATGCTAATTTATGTTGTTACATATGTAAATAATGGCAATTTTTATATTAAAAGGGGTTACATAGTTACATAGTAAATACGGTTGAAAAAAGACAAAAGTTCATCAAGTTCAACCAAGGGATAGGTGGGGATGCGAATCCCAGTAGGAAGTGAGACTCAGATTTCTACACATTTTCATAAGCATTAATGTCATTTACTTTCAAGAATTCATCTAAACCCTTTTTAAAACTGTCCCATACTGTTCCTGCTGTGACCACGTCCTGAGGAGGTCTATTCCACAGATTCACAGTTCTTACAGTAAAGAAGCTTTGACGCTTCTGGAGACTGAACTTTTTCTTCTCCAGTCGGAGGCAGGGCCCCCTTGTCTTTTGAGGGCATTTGACAGGGATCAGTTTTTCACCATATTTTTTTGTATGGCCCATTTATATATTTCTATAGGTTAATCATGTCCCCCCCTAGTCGTCTCTTCTCAAGACTAAATAAGTGTAATTCTTTTACTTTTTCTTCATAACTAAGACCCTCCATGCCTCTTATCAGTTTAGTTGCTCTCCTCTGTACTTTTCCAGCTGCAGAGCGTCCTTTCTATGGACTAGTGCCTAGAACTTAACTGCATATTCCAGACGAGGACATACCAACGCTTTGTAAAGTGGTAATATTACATCCCTGTCCCTTGAGTCCATGCCACGTTTAATGCATGACAATATCCTGGTGGCCTTAGAAGCAGCTGACTCTGCCAAAGTGACTCTGCCAATGTTACATCCCGTAGGGCAGGTGAGCCACGGAAATTATTACTACCAAGATGCATAACTTGACATTTATCCACATTGAACCTCATTTGCCATGCTGATGCCCAATCACTCAGAGTGTTCAAGTCAGCTTGTAGTTTGTGGACATCTTCAATAGACCGTACAGTACTACATAGCTTAGTGTCATCTGTAAAAATAAAAATGGTGCTATTAATCCCATCCTCGTTATCAATAATAAATAAATTAAATAATAGAGGACCCAGCACTGAACCTTGGGGTACACCACTTATGACCCGGGACCATTCTGAACAGGAATCATTGACCACAACTCTCTGGACACGGTCCTTCAACCAGTTTTAAATCGAATTACAAACTATACTTTCCAAGCCTTTAGGTTTATAATTACCTGTGGAGGATCTAGATCCTTTTTTGAAAATGGGCACTACATTTGCCTTGCGCCAATTACTTGGCACTGTACCGGTACCTAAAGAATCTTTAAAAATTATTATAAACAGGGGCACATCAATAATTTAACTTAGAGCTCTTTAAGAACTCTTGGGTGTAATCCATGTGGACCCGAAGACTTGTTCACATTTACCTTATTTAACTAAGGGTCCATTCACACGTCCGCAAAATGGGTCCGGATCCGTTCCGCAATTTTGCGCAACGGGTGCGGACCCATTCATTTTCAATGGGGCCAGAAAAGATGCGGACAGCTGTCCGCATCTGCACTTCTGTTCTGGGGCCCCGCAAAAAAATAGAACATGTCCTATTCCTGTCCGCAGAGGCGGACTCCCTAGTGGGAGCTTCTGTAAACTGGCCCATAAAGTTGTCCTGCAGCAAGTTGAGGAATCTTCTCCCCTTTGCGGTTGAGGCAGAACCATGACCCTAGTCAATGTCTGGGAAGTTAAAATCTCCCATTATGACCACTGTACCAGCCTGTGCCGCCCGCTCTATTTGGTTATACAGTTGTGTTTCTATCTATTCTGTGATGTTAGGAGGTCTATAGATTACACCAAGTATTATTGTTTCAGTTTTTATATCCCTTTGAACTTCCACCAATAAGGTTTCAACATCCTCACCATCCGCACCCACAATTGCCTCTTTCATACTTGTCTTCAGATCACTCCTCACATACAGGCACACACCAACGCCTTTTCTCTTGACCCTGTCTTTCCTAAATAGTGTAAAACCCTCAATATTAACAACCCAGTCATGTGAAGAGTCCAACCATGTCTCAGCCACGGCAACTAAAAGATAAGATATGTTGTGGTATTTGGGGAACATGTGAAGGAACTATTGAAACATCATGACATAACATTGTGCAATCCATTATTCGTCTCGCCCCTCTTAGTCAAAGACTAAAAATAGCACTTTGTGTAAGTAATTAACGTACATTGGGTGAGGTCTAATAATAAGAGTAACATGTGGGAATGGAAAGAAAAACAATGTTTCAGGTTATGCTAAATCCGCATCCACTAGTAACAATGCAAATTCTTTATAAAGGTTCCCAGATTCATCCATTTCCTTCTTCTATTAGAGATGTGCTAACACATATTATTATAGATGCAGGAACCCCCCATCACTCATCCGGTTATGTGTGTGTATTGTAGGCACGGTAGATGCTTGTCACTGGAAAATAGACAAGCTTCTTAAATATTAGTCTTCTCTGTACTAGCATATAAGGCTATGTATCCGGCATAGCCAGAGACAGATACTCACCTCCAAATCCTCAATTACTATAATTGGATCCGATGGTGATCTGGCTGCTTTACTGCAATAATGCGGGCTTTCATCTGGACAAAAATTACTGCATACAAGACTTTTTGTCCAGCCGAATTCTGACATTTATGGCAGAAAGTGGCTGGATCCCCGTCAGATCCCATTATAGTCAATGGCCCAGATTCAAGAAGCACTTGCGCGGGAACAAGTGTGATTTGCGCCGCGCAAGTACTGATTTGCTCCTATGCAAATTTGCGGCTGATTCTGTAAACCAGTTAAGCCTGAAATGCGGCCATTTTCCCGCGCACGCAGCCTAGCTGTTCCTGCGCAATTTTCGTGCAATTTTGCGCGGGGTGTAAGTTGCGCCTTCATGGAATTCCCTCAGCGAATATGCAAATTAGGTACTGCCGATGATTCAGAAACATGCGCGTGTGATGCGCATCTTGCGCTGGAAGCGTGCAAGCTTTTTTCCCTGGGCAAACTTGCTCCTGTTAAAAGCAGGGGCAAGTTAGCAAAAGATGGCCAAATGTCATCTGAAGGAGCGCGCAACTTCAGCAGCACGTAGACAGACGATCTGAACAAGCAGAGCACCCACATTTTCGGGACCTCACATCTGTGCACCAACATGCCAGGGGCAGCTATGGTTCTTGATATTCTATTGACTGAGCCGACTCGTAGGAGGGCACGGGAGAGGATTTACAGAGGGCGCTACAACCTTTTTCAGATGACTGATACTGAGGTGTATCGCATGTTTCGCTTTAGCCCTGAAGTCATCCTTGAGTTGGTAACAATCCTGCAGGATGACATCAGCAGCCCGACCCATCGGGGACAGGCAGTGCAGCCACTGGTGAAGGTAGTGGCAACCCTTCATTTTTTGGCAACTGGCTCATTTCAGCGCACAGGTGGAGTGGTGGCGGGGATGTCCCAATCCAGCATGAGCAGGTGTGTGCACCAAGTGATCCCTGCAATACTCAGACGAATGGGCACACAATTTATCAAACCAACCACGGCTGACGTGCGGCAGAAGGCAATCAGTGATTTTTATTTATTAGCCAGATTTCCACGCACTGTGGGTGCAATAGATTGTACCCATGTGGCACTACGCCCCCCCCCCCCCCCCCGGCACCTCGAGCATATCTACTGCAACAGGAAACATTGGCATTCGATAAATGTGCAGATGATTGTGGATGCACATGGCCTCATATGGCATGTCCGTGCCAAACACCCAGGGTCAAGCCATGACAGTTTTATTTACCGACACAGCCCCATCCCAACCGAGTTTGACCAGAACATGTATGGAGACAGCTGGCTGATTGGTGAGTGACATGGGTGTCAGGTATGACTGCCCCCCCCCCCCCATGATGCACACATCACAAGGGGCACATGCACGACTAACATCCTCCTGTCTTTTCCCTTCCAGGTGACTCTGCCTATGCCCTGGGACCTCACATGATGACCCCATTTCGTAACCCTCAAACACCAGGAGAGGAAAGATATAACGAAGCCCATGCACGTACCCGTGCGGTGGTGGAGCGCACATTTGGCATCCTTAAATCTCGATTCAGATGTCTGGATAAATCAGGGGGGACCCTATTGTATTCACCCAACTTTGTATGCCAAATCGTAGGGGCATGTAGTATTCTCCACAATTTAGCTCAAAGAAGGGGCATGCACATTGAGCTACGCAATGACCTTACCCCCGAACCACGCAACCCCCCCCCCCCCCCCCAAGAAACACTACCGGATCTTCTGAGGGAAGAGCAATCCGGAATGGTCTTGTGGAACGTCTCTTTGCACATTAAACACACCCTGATCTTGTCACAAGTATAATGCATGTATGTACACCACTGTAGTCCCTAGCACACACCCGACACATGCACCCCCAATTGGATTAGACCCAACAATACCCCATGGTATTAGGGAGCAGCAACGCCGCGTCAAGGCTCCAATTATGTTGCTGTCCATTCATACACCTTTCACATGGCAGAGGGTGACACCCCTTTTCCAGCAGGAGTGCCACCCCCCCCCCCCCCATTCACACACCAGTCACACTGTAGTATACACTCCTCACCGTGTGTAGGGACTACAAATAAATCTAAAAACTCATATCCTGAGCATATAAAAAAAAAATAATCTCATACCCTGAGCATATCGAAAAATAATAAAAAAATCATATTGTGTTGAGCAAAAAAATGTAGACATAAAATTATTTTTTTGTTTTTTTCTTTGGGCCAAGGGTGCCCCGGCTCTGGCTCCTCAATCTCCGTGGTGCGGAGGAGGCATGGGGTGGGGATGGAGGGGTGGGGGGAGGAGGGGGGGGAGGAGCATCAACCCCTACTTCCACACTCCTTGCAGGTGGTGGCTGCATGCCCTCCATGGCGTTGGCCAGGCGGGCAAGGATGGTGTTGGTCTGGGCCAACATCCGCATTTGGCGGGTGGTGGTATCCCGCTGATGCCGGCGGGTAACTCTCGCCTCCTCCTGCACTGCAGCGGTGTTGGCCTGCACAGCAGCGGTATTGGCCTCCACCGCAGCTGTCATCCTGCTTAACAAAGCTGGTGTGGTCTCCAGAGCCACCAAGCAGGTGACTATGGCCTTAGAGTTGCCACTAATTTCCCCCAGGCTCTGTGCCACATGTTTGTCCCGGTCCTCATGCAGGGTGAGGGCATGCTGCATAGAGGTGGAGGTGGATGCCATGCTGTCCGCCAGACGACGCACCTCTCCCACCATGGCCCCTATATGGCGGGTCTGCAGGGCCTGCTCCTCCAGCAGACCGTCACGGAGGCTGGAGGATATATGCCTCGTTTTGGACAGAGCCTTCCTGGGAGGAGAGGCTCGGCCACGGACAGAGGGAGAAGGGGAGGGGTCCACAAGGGAGGGGCTTGCCCTGGAGGGGCTTGCCCTGGAGGGGGATGACGTGCTGGGCGGGGGGGTGGTGGGTTGCACAGGGATGGTGGTATCCTCCTGGAGGGAGCCAGAGTCCTCCTGGATGAGGAAAAAGGAATCCTCCTCCAATACCACTTGCTCCTCCATACTTGGCCCCGATATGATCTCCTCCTGGACCAGCATAGCCAGAATGTCCATGGGGCCTGACTGGACCCCTGGCTCTGGTCTGGATGGGCTGGGTCGAGCCGCAGCCGAAGACGGCCCAGCTTCTTCTTCCTCATCACCACCTGTGGATGACACCAAAACGACATATTTTGCTGGTGCAACACACTTCTCATATGTTCACTTGTACCCCCTCCCATGATGCACAGCAGATATGAAAGAAAAATAACTTACCAGTCCCCAAGTTCCCAACAGTGGAGTCGTACCCTTCAAGTCCCTCCACCTGCTCCTGCATGAACGTTTGTGCAATAAGCTGCTCCTCCTGATTGAGCCGGATCATACATCGCGGACCACCTCCCGTGCCACCGGTATGCTTCCTGATAAGAGCCAGTTTTTCACGGACCCTGCGCCTCATATCATTTAATTTCTTCTGGATGTCATCCCAGGTACGCACTTCATTACCCAGGGCATTGATGTCCAGGGCAATGGCTTCATATATAGCCCTCCTTTGGGCAATGGTGGTGTTTGCCCGCTGGGCACCATATAGGACTTCCTTATGCTGCTGGAGTGCAGCAATCAGGATGTCCATCTCTGCAGCCACAAAGTTGGCCTTCCTTATTTTGGTCCCTTTGGGAGGTGCCATGTCTTGCAAAAGGGCTGAATTTCCTTGCTCAGGGGGGGGTAGGAAAAAGCAGGATGAAATTCAGCAAAGAACCTGCGCAAGTCTGCTCCTATTTATTTGCTCAGTGCAAGCAGCTGAGCAGGATTTGCCCTGAAATTATGCTAGCAAACCTCTGCTGAGCCGAAAATTCCTCATTTACATAGGGGCACACCCACTTTGACTTGCACGGCCTTGCGCCCTCAGCTTTGCCTTAAACAGGAGCAAATTAAATGAACAAACGATTCCTGAATCAGGTGGCAATTTGGCAAAATTGCTCCAGCGCAGAGAAATTCAGCTGAGCGGCTCAGGTGTAAGTAATGGGCAAATCTACCTGAATCTGGGCCAATGGGTACCCGGCAGTGTTCTGCTGTGTCCAGCTATGCCGGAGACAGCAAACTCTGGTACCCTGTTCCCCTGCCAATACAGAGTACTAAAGTTTATGCCATGTATGTGAATGTAGTCGTACACTGTCTTCAGTATGCAAACGATGGGTTACTGCAGCGGAAATACTGATGGCTCATGGCAAAAAGGGGTAATATTCTATATACAAGCTTTAGGCTGCTCATAAACCTTAGCTAACTTCTGACTTAAATGGGTAATCCCATCATAAATATCTATAGGATGTGTGCCCCGCTCTGATATCTTTTATATAATATTGTCTAACAATAAAGAGTTTTTTGTATTTGATGCGTGGTGTACCATTTGGTAATTTGTTGTTGTAAAAGTGGTGAGAATAGTGCAAAAATAAAAATAAAAAATTGGTGTACAACAATTCTCTAGCAGTACATCTGTATATACACCAGTCCATTCTCTAGCAGTACATCTGTATATACACCAGTCCATTCTCTAGCAGTACACCTGTATATACACCAGTCCATTCTCTAGCAGTAAACAGTATATACACCAGTCCATTCTCTAGCAGTATACAGTATATACACCAGTCCATTCTCTAGCAGTATACAGTATATACACCAGTCCATTCTCTAGCAGTATACAGTATATACACCAGTCCATTCTCTAGCAGTATACAGTATATACACCAGTCCATTCTCTAGCAGTATACAGTATATACACCAGTCCATTTTCTAGCAGTATACAGTATATATACCAGTCCATTCTCTAGCAGTATACAGTATATACACCAGTCCATTCTCTAGCAGTATACAGTATATACACCAGTCCATTCTCTAGCAGTATACAGTATATACACCAGTCCATTCTCTAGCAGTATACAGTATATACACCAGTCCATTCTCTAGCAGTATACAGTATATACACCAGTCCATTCTCTAGCAGTATACAGTATATACACCAGTCCATTTTCTAGCAGTATACAGTATATATACCAGTCCATTCTCTAGCAGTATACAGTATATACACCAGTCCATTCTCTAGCAGTATACAGTATATACACCAGTCCATTCTCTAGCAGTATACAGTATATACACCAGTCCATTCTCTAGCAGTATACAGTATATACACCAGTCCATTCTCTAGCAGTATACAGTATATACACCAGTCCATTCTCTAGCAGTATACAGTATATACACCAGTCCATTCTCTAGCAGTACACCTGTATATACACCAGTCCATTCTCTAGCAGTATACAGTATATAACCAGTCCATTCTCTAGCAGAAGAGCGGAAGCTGTTTTAGCTCCAAAAGGGAGGGTAACTCCATATTAAGAGTTATCCAAAGTATAAACCATGAACCCAATGACTGGGTAGCTCATATAGATTATACTTACACCACTCCCTGGCACCCACGTTGCTCCAGATCCCTGCACGGCCGCCGCTGCATCTTCCCGTCCCACAGACCAAAACATCTTTTGTGTGACAGACATAACAGACCCTAATGACATATGCTGGGGCTGAACATAACCTAATGTGCAAAATAAATTATGTATGCCAGATCCAGGATACAAATCTCATCTTTAAATAAATTGTTTTCCGGTATGTCTCTATGCTCCCAACATGTAAGCTGGTGGAGGAAAGTATTTACTAGTTGCACAGTTTGAAAATTTGTGGGGAAACACCTGTCAACATACAAAATAAAACTTCTAACACCAGTCTCCTCATTCACACTTCTGTGTCCGTCATGATATCTGTGAAGATGTCTGTGAAGGATCCGTGTATTCCCCGGACACTGCTAGGCTATGAATTAGTTTCCAGAGCATCTCCTGCAGTGATCTATAAAAACCATGGAAAAAAAACACAGATTGCATCCACGTTGTGTATGTGGTTATCATAGACTATGATGTGCATGAGAGATCCATAATCGCGGACCAAATAGGCCATGCTTCCCTGGTGTCACCACCAAACCATGGTCTGTGGAAAGCCACTGATATGTAAATAGACACATTAAAGTCAGTGGATACATGAGTAGTCTGTGGAAAACATAGCCAGCACAAGTCAGTGATCCAATGACGTGTAAAAGAGACCTAACAGATACCTCGACACACATACTATTATTAAATGAGGCAGCAATTTGCCAGAATTGGGAAATCATAGTCACGCCTTGACAGCTGCTGCACGAGCTATTTTAATGCCTATGGTGGCTCATGAATCATTTTTGTTACCTAAGCCTGAAAAAACCTTGAGTTTATTTTGGCCTCCAGGAAGATAGAACAAGTAAGATTGACAAGAAATTATAGGATTTTCCCAGCAGTCATACAAACTAATGAGTTCTGCCCCTTCCACGTTTGGGGTAATCCCTGTTTTACATTATAATGACTAGTAGAAAGTATATAAGAGTTCTGTGATCCACTTCTCTACTCTCTGAAAAGATAAACCAAAGCAACAAGCAGGTAAGGTGAAGTCTGCCCAACAGCATTCACTTGTCTTCATTTTTTTGCTTTAATCTTTCTTACATTTCTCATATATTCTTACTTCTACTTTGAATCTTTCAATTTCCGTTCCATCTAGGACCTCTAGTGTTTTCTACAGCTGAAGTATCAGTGACTTGTATGCCAACTTTTTTTGACTTTTGGCTTTTATGAGCTATGTATGTCAAACATCAGCCAATTCAACCAGTGCAAACTGCTGGTGAAAGAGAAAAAACACTAATGTGTTCATACAAATAATAATTGATAAAAGATTATACTAAAGCGGTAAAAAAAATTAAGTAAAAAGGCAATGAATGCTGGAATTATATATGTGAATATATATATATATATATATATATATATATATATATAAAATATATATATACTTTTTTTTTTTTTTAACCACTTCCAGACCAACAGTTTTACCCCCACCCCATTCCTTACCAGACACATTTAAAAGTTTTAGCCTTAATTTTACAAATAGTTTTTCTATAGCTCTACCAAGCTGCATGTATTTGGTCTTGCTTTATCAGAACATACATGTCTCCCATATTGTTTAATAAAGTAAGTGATATACAGTACAGACCAAAAGTTTGGACACACCTTCTCATTCAAAGAGTTTTCTTTATTTTCATGACTATGAAAATTGTAGATTCACACTGAAGGCATCAAAACTATGAATTAACACATGTGGAATTATATACATAACAAAAAAGTGTGAAACAACTGAAAATATGTCATATTCTAGGTTCTTCAAAGTAGCCACCTTTTGCTTTGATTACTGCTTTGCACACTCTTGGCATTCTCTTGATGAGCTTCAAGAGGTAGTCACCTGAAATAGTTTTCACTTCACAGGTGTGCCCTGTCAGCTTTAATAAGTGGGATTTCTTGCCTTATAAATGGGGTTGGGACCATCAGTTGCATTGTGGAGAAGTCAGGTAGATACACAGCTGATAGTCCTACTGAATAGACTGTTAGAATTTGTATTATGGCAAGAAAAAAGCAGCTAAGTAAATAAAAACGAATGGCCATCATTCCTTTAAGAAATGAAGGTCAGTCAGTCCAAAAATTTGGAAAACTTTGAAAAGTGTCCCCAACTGCAGTCACAAAAACCATCAAGCGCTACAAAGAAACTGGCTCACATGCGGACTGCCCCAGGAAAGGAAGACCAAGAGTCACCTCTGCTGTGGAGAATAAGTTCATCCGAGTCACCAGCCTCAGAAATTGCAGGTTAACAGCAGCTCAGATTAGAAACCAGGTCAATACCACACAGAGTTCTAGCAGCAGACACATCTCTAGAACAACTGTTAAGAGGAGACTGTGTGAATCAGGCCTTCATGGTAGAATATCTGCTAGGAAACCACTGCTAAGGACAGGCAACAAGCAGAAGAGACTTGTTTGGGCTAAAGAACACAAGGAATGGACATTAGACCAGTGGAAATCTGTGCTTTGGTCTGATGAGTCCAAATTTGAGATCTTTGGTTCCAACCACTGTGTCTTTGTGCGACGCAGAAAAGGTGAACGGATGGACTCTACATGCCTGGTTCCCACCGTGAAGCATGGAGGAGGAGGTGTGATGGTGTGGGGGTGCTTTGCTGGTGACACTGTTGGGGATTTATTCAAAATTGAAGGCATACTGAACCAGCATGGCTACCACAGCATCTTGCAGCGGCATGCTATTCCATCCGGTTTGCGTTTAGTTGGACCATCCTTTATTTTTCAATATGACAATGACCCCAAACACACCTCCAGGCTGTGTAAGGGCTATTTGACCATGAAGGAGAGTGATGGGGTGCTGCGCCAGATGACCTGGCCTCCACAGTCACCGGACCTGAACCCAATCGAGATGGTTTGGGGTGAGCTGGACCGCAGAGCGAAGGCAAAAGGGCCAACAAGTGCTAAGCATCTCTGGGAACTCCTTCAAGACTGTTGGAGGACCATTTTAGGTGACTATCTCTTGAAGCTCATCGAGAGAATGCCAAGAGTGTGAAAAGCAGTATTCAAAGCAAAAGGTGGCTACTTTGAAGAACCTAGAATATGACATATTTTCAGTTGTTTCACACTTTTTTGTTATGTATATAATTCCACATGTGTTAATTCATAGTTGTGATGCCTTCAGTGTGAATCTACAATTTTCATAGTCATGAAAATAAAGAAAACTCTTTGAATAAGAAGGTGTGTCCAAACTTTTGGTCTTTACTGTATGTATGTATATATATATATATATATATATACACAGAGGTCTCTCTAGTTACAATATTAATTGGTTCTGGGTCGACCATTGTAAGTTGAAAAAATTTGTATCTTGAGTCCATAACTTTATAAAAAAAACTAGTAATTGGTTCCTAAGGTTCCAAAAGGCTGAGGATAAAAAAAAAAAAAAAAAAAAAAAGAAAAGCAGGTAACTGAGACAGATGAAGCAAGTCCCTACACATAACAGGAATAGATGCTGGAAGCTGTAAATCACTTGCTATGTAGAGGACAAGAGCCTCTTCAGGGTCCTGTATACTACACCAAGTGTACCAGTAAAATAACATGGAGTCATCCTCCTATCGGAGACGTTTGTCCTGGCACAGGTACAGAGCCGGACAGGACATGTAGTACCTCACTGTACTGTAAACTGCAGATCCAGATATCTTTTCAAGTTATCAGACTAAACAAACCTTCAAACTAAGGGAAAAAAAAATTCTAATGTGGTAATTCAATTCAATGAAACAAATGATCTACATGGAATCATCTCAAAGGCTTAAAGGGTCCTTCAGAAAACCCCAGCAGCATGGCTTCAATAGCACATACAGGTGAAACTATTTCAGAAGCATCCTGTATAGTGCGGTATCGCCCCAGTGTCATACCACAGTGTAGTGACATGATACAGGCCACGGTCATGTAACATGACATCACCCTATAATTATCATGTCCCTACACAATGTAGTTTACACAGGACTGGCACAAGGAGGACACAGGGTGGGGAATGCAGTGGTGGTAGGGGGGCATCTACTATATAAAAGGTGCATTTAAAGTTTTTTTTTAAACTTGCTGTTGTGGCCATGATCAGATTACTCATAGCTGTGTATTTGTGATGTCACACAGGACTGTAGGTAAACATACCGCCCTGGCTGCAAACATGGTGGAGGAGTTGGTCTTCTCCTATCAGACACCTGCTCCTACAGCCCAACTCCACTGCCACCCTCCATTACGCTCACTTCATTTGAAGTACACTCTGTTCGCATCTACTCTCCCTCCAACCTTCAAGTAGCAGTCATTTACCGCCCCCCAGGCCCAGCCACCATATTTCTTGACCACTTTAACACCTGGCTACTACACTTTCTTTCTGCCGACATCCCCACTATCATCATGGGTGACTTCAACATCCCTATTGACACCTGCCACTCGGCCGCCTCTAAACTCCTGTCGCTCTCTTCCTCCTTCGGCTTATCACAGTGGTCTTCAGCTCCCACCCACAGAGATGGTCACACTCTGGATCTGATCTTTTCCCGTCTCTGCTCCCTATCTAACCTTTCTAATCTGCCTCTCCCCCTATCCGACCACAATCTACTCACCTTCTCTTCATTGGTCTCTTCTGCAGCTCCCCCAGTCCACACACTAGCACCCCCCCGCAGGAACCTCAAACAGCTTGACTTTTGCTTGCTTTCTGACTCTCTTCTCCCACTCTCTACCATCTGTTGCCTCCAAGACCCAGAAGCTGCTACCACCCTATATAACACCACATTAAGTACAGCTCTGGACACTGTTGCCCCCCTCACACACAACAAAATCCGGAAAATCAACAGACAACCCTGGCACACCAACCTGACCAAAAAACTCAGACAAGCTTCCAGGGCTGCTGAGCGGCAATGGAAGAAATCCCATTCTAAAGATCATTTCACCGCATACAAGCAATCCCTCCTCATATTCAAATCCTCACTCGCTGATGCAAAACAGGCTTACTTCTCATCTCTCATATCTTCCCTGTCCCACAGCCCTAAACAACTTTTTAGCACTTTTAATTCCCTTCTCCGTCCCCCAGCGCCCCCACCCTCTCCTCTCTTCTCAGCTGAGGACTTTGCCAAATATTTCAAACAAAAGATAGTCCACATCAGAGAAAGCTTTACTACACAGTCCCCACAGACCCTCTACACAACAGCTCGGTCCTCTTCTCCCAAAACCCACTTCTCTACCATTACAGAAGGTAAACTCTCCACTCTACTCTCCAAATCTCATCTGACCACCTGTGCACTTGACCCAATCCCATCCCACCTCATCCCTAACCTCACTGCAGTGTTTATCCCAGCCCTAACTCATCTCTTCAACCTATCACTAAACTCTGGTGTCTTCCCCTCTGATTTTAAACATGCTAGCATTACACCCATCCTCAAAAAACCTTCACTTGACCCATCTTCCTTGTCCAGTTATCGCCCCATATCACTTCTTCCGTATGCCTCAAAGCTACTTGAACAACATGTCCATTCAGAACTGTCCTCCCACCTCTCCTCCTGCTCCCTCTTTGACCGCCTACAATCTGGCTTCCGACTCCACCACTCGACCGAGACTGCCCTTACCAAAGTCACCAATGACCTACTCACAGCCAAAACCAAGAAACAATACTCTGTCCTCCTTCTCCTTGACCTGTCCTCTGCCTTCGACACTGTTGACCACTCCCTTCTGTTGCAAACGCTCTCATCTCTTGGCATCACTGACCTGGCCCTCTCCTGGATCACATCATACCTCACAGACCGGACATTCAGCGTCTCCCACTCCCGCACCACCTCCTCGTCTCATTCCCTCTCTGTTGGTGTCCCGCAAGGCTCTGTCCTAGGACCCCTGCTCTTCTCTATCTACACTTTTGGCCTGGGACAGCTCATAGAGTCCTATGGCTTTCAGTATCACTCCTACGCTGATGACACACAAATCTACCTCTCTGGTCCAGACATCACCACCTTACTATCTAGAATCCCACAATGTCTATCTTCTATATCATCCTTCTTCGCCTCTCGCTTTCTTAAACTTAACATGGATAAGACAGAATTCATAATCTTTCCCCCATCTTGTTCAACCCCCCCTACAGACCTATCTATCACGATCAATGGCTGCACACTATCCCCAGTCAACAAAGCCCGCTGCCTTGGAGTGATCTTGGATTCTGCCCTTTCCTTCCGACCGCACATCCAAGCCCTTTCCACCACCTGCCGTCTCCAACTCAAAAACATCTCCCGCATCCGCGCTTTCCTTAACTTTGAATCTGCGAAAATACTTGTACATGCCCTCATTATCTCCCGCCTAGACTACTGCAACATTCTCCTCTGTGGCCTTCCATCTAGCACTCTCGCACCCCTCCAATCTATCCTCAACTCTGCTGCCCGACTAATCCACCTCTCACCCTATTATTCCTCTGCCTCTCCCCTTTGCCAATCCCTTCACTGGCTCCCCATTGCCCAACGAATTCACTTCAAAGTACTTACAAATACATACAAGGCCGTCCATAACCTGTCCCCTCCCTACATCTCTGAGCTAATTTCCCGATACACCCCCACACGCACTCTCCGATCCTCACAAGACCTCCTTCTCTCCTCTCCTCTTATTGCCTCTTCCCACAATCGACTCCAGGATTTCTCCCGTGCATCCCCCATACTCTGGAACTCGCTACCCCAACATATCAGACTCTCACCTACAGTGGAATCCTTCAAAAGAAACCTGAAAACCCACCTCTTCAGACAAGCCTACAACCAGTGACCCTGCTGCCTCTATACCGCCACGACCTGCTTCACCCGCACCTACTGTGTCCTTCTCCCATACCATGTAGATTGTAAGCCCTCACGGGCAGGGCCCTCTCTCCTTCTGTACCAGTTTGTAACTCATTTTGTTTATGATTAGTGCAATTGTCTGTATTATGTATGTGCACCCCTTATCATATGTACAGCGCTATGGAATGAATGGCGCTTAAATAATAATAAATAATAATAATAATAATAATTTTGACTCATACCGTAACAGATTATCACCCTTGTTTCCAGCATTACAGTATGTAAGTGAAATATCCAATACAAAATCCATGTGCACCATCCATTGCTATGCCTAAGCTGATCACTGACTCACTTTACTGCACTCACAGTATATGTTGTGACTCATGACACATCCAGCTCTGCTACAACTGAATCATGTTTTATTACTCTCTCATATTTTTACGGTTGTTCTTTTTATACCTTGAGAAAGAAGCAGAGTATAGCAGAGCTCTGATAACATTCCTTCTTCCGCTTGATTGGAATGATAATGAAGAAGGAACAAGACAGGGATGTGAATATTTTCATATTGCTCCTCTGTGGACTGGAATAAGCCAATCCATCACTTTTAAACTGACAGAGCTTAAAGGGTTATACCCATCTCATACACCTATTTTAGGAGACAGTCCGAGTACTGTTTTTTTATTGTACGAAGCCCTGCACAGATATGTATCCACTGAAATGGAAACTAAGAAGGTTCTTATGGCATGACAGCAAGCAGAGATCTTAAAGACTGCAGAAACGGATTGCATAGCTTGCATAAATTGCATACATTTTCAGATCCGAGGAATTCTTTTATACTCAAAACACCAGTAGCATTAAAAACAACACTTTGGTCCTGTGTCTCATATTTTCCATATACATTAGTTACAATGCTGTACTATCCTGTAAGTTCAGATATTTGTAAGTAAATTTGATGAGTTCCAAGGAAAATAATATAGAAACGTATTATGTCCTGTAGATGTACGATGACATACACAGATGTAGCAGAGCTGGTTTTAGTTATTTCCGTAGAACCGTACAGGAAAAGGAACTCATTTGTAAATAAACAATTTAGCCCTGCTACCTATGTACATTTATTGAAATCGTCATGTGTGAACATACCCCAAAAGAATATTGCAAGAATAATATTGGGAATAATCCAAGCAATGTCAGGGACTGTGTGACTTTTTAGTAGAACTACAAGTTCCAGCTTACTAATAATATACTAAATGTAACCGATGCATGCGGACCTATCTTCATTCCATGGTTTATATAGGACGCATAGCCCATAGGTATCCTGGGACTTACAGTTCTTCCATGTCTCCCCCAGCCCTAATCAAAGTTGTAGTTTTTGTCCCATTGCCAGCATTCCCCCATACGATTTTATGGTTATAGAATTAACCCTTAGATGACCCATTTTCAGAGTCGACACTTTAACAAAAAAAGCTACACGTAGGAAACCCCTGAAGTGATAATGAGCTTTTTAGTATAATACACTTTTTACAGCAGCCCAGTGAATCTTGAAGGTCATGTATTTAAAGTGCAGAGGATGTCGCTCTCTATGACTGTGAGAAGAATAAAAACAAATTTCTGGACTAATAGCTGCAACTTTTTTTTTCTCTCAAACTTGATCCCATTTGTTTATGCAGAAGACCAGCCCCTGGAGAGACTTCTTTTTTTGCACCTCGTGTAACATCTGACTGATCAGTGATACTTGAACAATGTTGCGCCCATGGAAGCAGTTCACAAACCGAGGGCTCATTAGGAAAAAAAACACATATGATGTAACCGATCTGAACAACAATGAACCCAAAAATGAGAAGCATCTCAGGTAAGAAGAATATCGCTGTCATGTCCATTCATTGTATCATGCCCTAAGAATTCTCCTGATCAGACGGCAATCACCGTCGTCACTCTCCAGTGATATCTTACAATGATTACTCACATTTCCTCACTTGCATTCATTCTCTGACTAGTCATTCAGTAATAACCTTTCTACAGTTTATGTTTTTCTGTGTAATAACCTATGCAGGTTGAAGATATTATTTCCTATTGTTATAGGATATGTATTCTGGTATAACCTGGGCATATTATATGTTATTGTCCATATTTTATACATTCTAGGCAATAGATATGCGATTAAAATCCAGATTCATGCAGTTATGTGGACTGTGAGAAAAGGGCGATCAATGGAGTTAGGCTAGGTCTACACGACGATAATCGTCGCCCCCAATGTCGCGCAACAATTTTAATAATGGCAGTCTATGGTGTCGCACTGCAACATGCAACATGCTGCGACTGCGACGCAACAGACACCATAGACTGCCATTATAAAAATTGTTGCGCGACATTGGAGCAACAAAATGTCGAGCGACAAATGTTGCAGTGTAGTTGTGCCCTATCTGTCAAATGATATCGTGTAGACCTAGCCTTAAGCATCTCATCCCTCATTCCTTCACAAATTTGTAGCATTAGGGCTCATGTCCACGAGCGTAAGCACTCAGTACTATCTTTGGCTGCATGTTCAAGTAAAACGATGTGCACGTGGCCAGTGCCGGTGTATTGTGGACCGCTATTTTCGGTCCACAGCATGGGCATTGAGCCCTTACACTTGTGGGCATGAACCCTTACTGTCACTCAAAGTTTCCATATGGAGAAAAAAGTTGCTACCTTGCAGTTAGAGATGAGTGAGTTTCTTATAATTGTATTCGGGTTAGTTGCGATCAGAACTTTTTGGGTCCCAAATTTAGAATTGATTCCCTCATAGTTAGGCCTCATGCACACGATCGTTGTTCTGGTCCCCATCCGAGCCGCAGTTTTTGAGAAAGATGTATGGGAGATCACCCCTATATATCCAGGAATGACAGGGCCTATAATTATAGAAGTCATATACATAGAGAAAGAATCATGGAGGACCAGCCCCATGTATTTAGAGAGTACAGAGTAAACTTGTCCATTAACCTGACACTTAAAGGGACACTTCCATTAGAAAGATATATGGTTTAAGTCAATATTCATAAAAGACAATTTTTTTAAGAATTTGTGGCTTTTTCAATATTAGCCTTCTGTAGCAGTGAGTACATATTATTAGGCTTCCGAAAAAGACAGATAATCCGTTTTCTGTTTACTGCTGGTGTGAGGGGAAGATGTTATCTGAAGTGTAATCTGCATGATAATAGTAGGAATAGAATTGGGATGACAGTACAATAGCGCTGTTGTTTTATATTTGGCCTAGATGAAGATGTCCACAGAAGAGCAATACACTTAATTATGCAATGTCTGATGCTCTAATTGACTCACTACAGGGGAATGGGGCTCTCTCCGGCCGCAGTGGGAAGAGGAAAGAGGAATTTAAAGAGCCAGGACAGAAAGTAGAATACATGGAGTGTCTTCTTAATATGTTAAATACACTGATGCAGGGATGTAGCTAAAGGCTCATGGGTCCAGCTTTGTGGCCAGGGGCAGGGAAGCACATGCTGACTGAGGCAAAAATTGAAACTGCACACTCCAACCCCACATGCCAAATTCTTGAACCAAGGCCTTTCCTCCAGCCAGAGGTGTAACTTAACCAGCACAAACTTTCTACAATAGCAGTGTCTTCTTATGCGTCACAAGTGTCTTTGGGCCCCCTCAGGCTCCTGGGCTCGGTAGTGACTGCTACCTATGCACCCCTATAGCTATGCCCCTACACTGATGCATGGAGGGGCCTACACTGACCATTTCTGATTCTTCCATTACCATGTTCATCTTAGCCAAATGGACATCTTTTATTCAATAGATCTATAGAGATGAGTCATTTCTAGTCGTAGCTGGCACCGTGTACCTCTGAGGGGAAGATAAAAGGTCAGGCAAGAAAGATCCCAGACAACGCTTGACTGTGGATTTACCAGGTCTTAGACTGCCAAAGTTGCCAGGATGTAGCTACAAAATCTAAAGTCTATGTTCATCAGCTTCATACCAAGGATGGTCTGTTTTCAGTTTAAGGGGCTCGTCCATTATGAAAATCAATAACCTACTGGGGCATGAAGAAGTCATAGCAGGTGATGAGCCACCGTAAAGAGGGGATCTTGCTCTGGAGGCGCTCCGAATTCCCTTTGTGCCATGTAATTCTGCAGTTTTTGCTACCATACTGTATATTAAAGGGTTGCCTTATAAAGACAGCCCTTGTCCACGTGCCCTAATTTTGGCTGACATTCAGTCTAGAGAAGCCTCTATCCAGTTATAATACATATCTTACTGGATAAACTCCTTACTTGTGGTTATTTTGTTCGCCTGTCACTTACCATTAAGAGGTGAAAGGCTGTACCTGTGACTTACAGACAACAAAGGGGAAGCTAATATCATATGTAAATCTCATCACAGATAACATAAAACATTTGAATAAAATAAAAATAAAAATAAAAATTGTGCCTGACCATATTACTGCTACTATTAACCACCCATGATATTTTTATTTTTTTAAAGTGAGTTGAAAGAAGAGGACACCAAATCCAATGGCACAAAAAGTGATATGGCCGAAATAAAAGTAGGATTACAAGTAAGTACTAAATGATCACCTAGTTTAGTCTGAGCTGGTTGCTATAGGTGGTGGCCCTGGCATATAAGATACATTAATGACATAAAGTAATAAAATATTTGTGTTTGTATCTTGATTATTTAAACGGTTAGCCCAGTAATAATATATCTCGCCTAGCCTGTGAATATGTATACGTAAAAATAACTTGTACAGCGGCTCACCCCTCCAAAGCTGTGGATAATTAACTATGCGTTGTGTTGAGTGCCAACTAACTATATACATTTATGATTATTGGGGGAGGGTCAAATCTGGGACTTCCACCGATCACAAGAACAGTGGAACCTGAGTCTCCTTTGTGAACAGAGCGATAGTGTGCATGGGTGACCACTGCTCCATTTACTTCTATTAGAAAGACAGCGGAAACGACACAGGCACTGAATGGAGTGGTAGTTGTGCATGCACATTGCTGCTCCATTTCAATAAGTGAGACCCCTGGTTATTGTGATCCGTGGGGATCCCAGAAGTCTGGCCACCAGCAATCATTTTTCATTATCTATCCTGGATAGGTGATACATTTTGTTCCTGGCCAGCCCCTTATCTCACAAAAACTGTTACTATGCAATGAATAGGGCAATGTAAATGAATTATTGCAATATACGGTACATGCAATGAAAAATATTGTATGTGCCATTGCATTTTGATCTCTGGTAGCAACCCTTGCTATCTCTAAATAAGCAGATAACTGAGCAGAAAAAAAAGTTGTGGCATAACCCCTTTAAAAATCCTGGGAAAAAGAACAAATGTTAGGAGTTAAACTGAATACTGAATATTTTTTAGATATCGCATCCATTTCCTATGACAAACATTTGAAGGATGAATCGTTGGGAAGGTAGAGACATTTTGAGACTACCCTTTTCATCCAGGACTGGATCAGGAGGCCACTTGATCCAAAGGTGGTAGAAACCTCTGGACAGAAATTTCTAGAGTGACCCTCCTTAGTAACTGATGAGTTAGTTAAGCTGTTCATATGCATTAGATAATTTTCGCCAGATTCTGCTAAGGACGGCAGCATACACAGACAGTCTAATATACTTTGTTCATCTACAGTTGGAAACTGGAGGTTCCTTGGCGGTGGAGGCCCCTGGGCAATTGTTTGCCCACCCTACAATTATTGCTCATTTCATCTATTGTTCTTTTTGAATATTGACATTTAAAAATACCCTGATGGAAGTGACCCTTTAAAAGGAACTCACTGCCTTACATAAGTGGAACAACACATTTTCCAACATTGCCCATGATAAGATAAGATTACATCCTGATCCACCCTTATTCCACACATCAATTTAACCACCCTAAAATTCAAGCGATGCTAATCTTACTCTTCAAAGGCCATGTCTCTTCCCTAATTTGGAAATTGTGATAGTGCCACGACAGGGAAGACAATAAATCTTTCACTTATGAGCTTTCTATTAACCGTATTTGTGTCTTTCAGAAGGGTGCTCCGGAAAACCATGGTCATTCGTGCAAAAAAGTGGCTTGTCCCAAATATCTGAAGCTAAAAAACTATGAGAATGGAAAGATTTTGCAAGACACATTACATCTCAATGCAAAACAGGTAGGATGTCCTATGCCAAATTTCTCATTTCTTCCTTATTTCTTTTGACTACATTTGACATAATTGATTCAAATTGATACAGATTTGTGCACTCCATCGTGAATAGCTGATTACATGAAGAGTTATATCATGTCCCTGGGGATAAAATCAATCCTTCAGTCTTGGCGATGTTATCAATTCTGCCTTTCTCGTATGAGTTCATGTTGTAGAAACTTCTTGCACAATTCCGGGTGCCTCTGATCAACAGTATCACTTGGTATATTCCCATGGACAAATGTAGCAGGCATTCATTCTACTAAAAGGACCCAACCTATATTAGTCATTCTACTATTACCTCTTTTGGCTTTGGTGATGTTGCATTGTTGAATGTTTTTTCTGCTTTGGACAATCCCTTCCAGTTAGAAGGATCCCTTAACAATAGGTTGATCACAGGGTGATCTGTTTCTGGGTTACAAGTAATCATCTGTGATCATTGGGAGAACCAAGATGTATTCAGTCCCCCGTCAGGGCCCACCAGAGGGGAAATGAAGCATTACACAGATTTTAGTCATTCTGCTGTCTGCACAACCCCTAGGTTCTCCAGAGCAAAAAATGCTTATTGTAGCCATTCTTTTCTGTATTGGGGACTCCCCTTTATTTAATCCCTAATAAGTTAATTGAAATTGGCTTTCTAAGTAATCTCTCTCGGGAGTGGGTACCATCCAAATCCACCCAGAACATCCACCTACAAGAAGAGTACAAGGAACATGCCCCAAGCATAGTTCATGTGTGATAGATGCAGGTCCCAAAGAAAACTGGTTTGGGTCCCAGTGGTCAAACCCCTGCAAATCTAATAGTTATGCCCTATCCTGTGGCTTTAGAATAACTATCTAACCAGAAAACCCCTTTATGCCACGAACTCTCAGTCAAGCTTCAGATGTTTTCCCTTTAAGAAATTCCTCAAGTGTTATGATGATGACATAATGAATCACATTTCTCATTTACAGAGCCTCAGTTGCCAGTCATCTGTTTGTCATGGATCAATAATGAATCCTAAGTGCTACGTGCGAGGTCCAAGGGATAAGGCAATACCTCAGGATGTTCTATTACCTCAAGCAGTGGAGTTTATTAATCAATATTACAAGTCTTTCAAAGAGTAAGTTATCGTTATGAGTAGTTTGGTCCATTCTCTGTCCAGAAAGTCAGTACAGAGTCGTAACTTGAAGGTCCAGGGCTCCACTACAGTTCCTTCAACCTTCCATGTTCCATTTCTAAGACTTATGTGTCAGAGGGCAGGGTACCACTGCTACATCTGCACCGACTATATCTACACCCCTGAATAAATATAATTATATTTACTGTAAATTACATGTGTATTTAGTTTACTCTTTCATCAACCAATAAGACTACCAGGCTAAAGGAATCAGCAAGAAAAGCCCCTTAGGCCATTTCTCTATTATAATAACATGGAAATATTTAAATATCATTTTTCTCTCATTTATTTCAGGCCCCAAATAGAAAACTACCTTAATAGACTGGAAACAGTGACCAAAGATATTGAACATACGGGAACCTACCAGTTAACATACGATGAGTTGGTATTTGCATCGAAACAGGCGTGGAGAAATGCCCCCAGGTGTATAGGACGGATCCAGTGGAATAATTTGCAGGTAAATAAATCTTTAGTACTCAAGAATATGTCTTTTGGGTTCCCTTTATTATCAAATGCTAATCATTTGTGAAGATAGAACTGCCTTTGATGAGAACCTAGAAAATATCAGCAAAACAGAGACGTAATTAAAGCCCATGGACCCTGCTACAAAAGTTTGGCTTGATGCCGCCTAATACGCAGACCACCAAAATCTCACCCTGTATACATGTGTATGTATCATGTGACTAAGGGCTCATGCACACAGACATATTACGGCTTGCTTCAATTTGTATGAACCTGTAATATGGGTCCCATAACTATATTGCCGCACTGCAGTATGCCTCGTATAAGGCTTCATACACATGACTGTATCCAATTGGTGGTCTGCAAACCACGGATCTGCAAAATATAGATACCGGACCTAAGCATTCTGCTATTTTCTCAAACCTATCATTACAAATGGCTATTCTTGTCTGCAAAACGTACAAGAATAGGGCATGTTCTATAATTCGCGAAATGGCCACATAGATGCGGACAGCACACAGATGACGTCCTGAGCCTAAATTAATTCAGACCCTGGATCAGACCCCAAAATTAAAGCAGACCGTAGATCAGATCCCAAACCACACCAGACCTTAGATCAGATCCCAAATCCAGACCTCAGGCCAGATCCCTAAATTTAATGCAAACCCCAGACAAGACTCCTAAAGAATCCAGACCCCCAAACCAGACTCCAAAATCAACTTAGATTCTAGACCCCAAAAGAAATCCAGACTCACAGATCACAAAATCTGTTCAGACCCCACACCAGAACCCTCCATTTACATACAGCTGCTCATTCCCGGGTCAGGTTCTTTTCAGTTTCACGTACCAATACACTGGGTCTTGAAACTAATCTGGTAATTGTGATATTTATGCAGCATCTGAAGGAAGAGAATATCCAGCGCCAAGCATATAGATGAAATAAAAACTATTTATTGGATATACATAAAAAAACGGTGGTGCATTCCCACATAAAATTTTATGAACATCCAAATAACGTTTTTATTTCACGTTTATACTCGGCGCTGGATATGTCCTTCCTTCAGTTGCTGCAATACACCATGAATCTGGTCCAGGGTCTCTGTGCACCAAGCATCACTATGGACTTGTGAACTGGAATAAATCTAGGCGGTGAGCTTTTGTTTCCTTTTTGCTTGTTACGTGTGATATTTTTACCTAAACAAAAAATTTAAGTTTAGTATCAGCTGCATTAGGGATTTTGATTCTGCTTCCCTCCATTACATAAAAATAACAGGTATATAATCAGGAAACATTCTTAATTCGCCTCATGATGTCATGGTTGGGCATAAGATATTTAATTATTATCTGCTAAATTCCATGAATCCCATCTCATACTTTCCATTTAAGGTGTTTGATGCTCGGGACTGCAAGACAACTCAAGAAATGTTCCAGCTCATCTGTCATCATATAAAATACTCCTCAAATGGTGGTAATATAAGGTAATTTTATGTCTCCTTTTAAAATAGAGTTATCAAATTTTCTGTTGTGGTAGGTGCAATGTTTGTAAGATACGTAGCATGGTAAATATGTACCCGTCTTTGAAATTTCTTCTCTGCTGTAAAAATAGGCAATTGGTCTATAAATACAGTGATATTAAATTTATATTATATATTAAGATCTAATAGCCCTATTAATATCAATAGATTACTTAAAGGGGTTGTCCCACGAAAAATATTCAACAGTTTTCAAACCAGCACCTGGATCTGAATACTTTTCTAATTGCATTTGGTATAGCCACAGAGTTATTCAATAAAATGTATCTGTATAGCGCCATCTACTGTTTGTTCTTTTTCTTATTTCTTTGACCTGCTCACTGAGATAGCCACACATGCTCAGTTTCATCCTTCATCTGCCTCCTGAGCTGTGATAGGTAGAGCATGGACACGCCCCCTGAGCTGCAGCAGAAAGACACTCCCCATGAGCTGCCAGCTTGATATAAATCTAGCAGAGCAATGAATGGGGAGATCTCTGGATCCATGTGCTGGGTCTAGCTTTGTTAGAAAGGTGTTGTCATGGACTATACGGTGTCTGATTTGTATTTTTTACATTAATCATGGGATAACCGCTTTAAGCAAAACAGTGAAATTGGCATATATACGGTGGATGGATTTGCATACTGCCAACTGTTCAGTTTTAAGGGATCACATTTTTTTATTAATTCAGTTCATCTAAAAGAAAGAAAAATGAAGCAATTTTGTATGTTCGGTTTAAAGATCAGATTGTACAAGGTTTGTTTGTTGTATTTAACTATAGCGACAGATAGGTCTGCATAGGAGATGTGGACCCAAAAGGTAGATTTTTATTTAAAATACAGTATACATTACTATGCAAACTATGCATTGATCTATTGCTTTGTATACAGTACTTTTTGATTAAAAAATGCATAAGCCTACTCACCACGTCAAGGTGGCCTTTTTTGAGTGCGTCCCTACTCTCCATGTGGTGACTACCACCGCATCCACGGGCAGCGATACCTAGCAGTCCAACGGAGCCCTGCTGTTAGGCTAAGGACTCCTGGGCCCCACCAACCCACAGGCAAAGCCCCACAGAAACAGCAGCAACCACACAGAATTGCACCATATGCAGAGAGAATTTCTAACCAAAATGATTCCCTGAAAGTTACCTCAATTTTGGTATATGCAGCAGAGCATTATAAACATGGTTATAAAGTTGGATATACCATTTAAAGACCAAATGGACTGTGAACACTCTGGTAGAGTTCTGAATATAATGTTAAGTAACTTAGTAGTAACTTATAGTTTCCTTATATTAAGCTGTAGTAGAACTGAGTACATCTCAAATGACACAAAGATTTCTATTAATCAGTCATTTTTTAAACAATTGCAGGTAAACTACAGTATTTTCTAAAAAGGGGTTTTCTAAGGATATACTGTAGAATAGACCATCAATATCTGATCTGTAGTGGACGGAGCTGGTTACTACAATGCTGCTCCCATTCACTTCAAATGGAGAAGCGCTATAGTAAGCACCTCCGTCCACTGCTCATAATGGACAGAGATGTACGGTAGTTCTGGTGCTGACTTCTCCTGCTGGAGCTACTTCAGAACAGCTGATCGTTAGGGGTGTGGGGTCTCAAATATCAAAGGCCTATCCTGAGGATAGGCCATCAGAGTGAAAGATTGGGAAAACACCTTTAACCCGGTGGGTTCTCAAAGTGCATAAGACTCGACAAAGTCTTCAGTTATTTTGTTTTGTCTTCCCCATTCACATTCAGAGCTGCCTTTTAAGTTCAGCTGGCTAAGTCAGTAGCAAAGTGATTGATCCTAAAGGCAATGCACTATAATGCACTGTGTGAAAGTTAGTGTTTTCTCCATGAGACTATGTGTGGGGTCTGGTTTAAATGCTATATCTACCACAGTCAAACACAGCACATCCTCCTCTGCTCAGACATTGACCCAGCCAGAGGCTGGTGGAATATGTGAGGTCATGCCACCTGAAAGCCAAAAGGAAACCATGATGCTTCTCCATCTTTGATGAAACTCTTACATCTGTCAACCTGCCAATGTTCCATGAGAATGTTTCAAGATAATCATTAACCCAGTTTTCACTGAAATTCATATGAATTGTTCCATATTGTCTTTCTCTCAGGTCAGCGATTACCATATTTCCTCAGCGTACTGATGGGACACATGATTTCAGAGTCTGGAACAGCCAGCTGATTCGATATGCAGGGTATGAAATGCCCGATGGGGTAATCATTGGAGATCCTGCCAGCATAGAGTTTACAGAGGTATGTGACTGGAGGATATCTGCACACAAGAAATATTTTAGCAGTTATATTCATCCTCTGTATTACAAAAATGGAACTATAAAAATAGAAGTGATTGTCTACAGCCTTCTTCGTTCTTATTTGTGCAGCAAGAGTTTTTATTAGCTTCATGTTTTAATGCAATATTAGCGAATTGTGTAATAAGGATGGCAGCTCTACAAGGATGGCAACTGGGAAATGAGGAATAGTATTTTGAATATGGGACATCCTGATGATCTAGGGGGAAGGGTGGACCTCAAGTTTCTCGAGCTACTGTGTCCCCCTTCTGGGGGAGCCAAATATTGAACTCAGGGATGTTTTGGCAGCAACCTAGGCAATCACCAGAGCTTAGATGGGCAACCATAAGCTTGGGGCAAGAGCACTGATCTTTGATGTTTGCAGGGCCTTTAGGTCCTGACGGTTGGGGAACTGATCACAGTGGGTTTATGGTAGACTGCATCCTAGAAAAGTTTTTTTGTGATTGTCACAGGTTTTTTGCTTGTCAGTAAAAGAAAACATAATTTCTGTCCTTGGATAATTGTAAATGGGGTACTGAACACATTGCAGTTAGATTTGGTTTTAGGTTAAAGGATTGTTCAAGATTAGAACATAGGGACTTCTTTTTTGGAGAACCAGCTCCTCACATATCTATAAACTGTGTGTCTGATACTACAGTTAAGGTTCTTTTACTTGAATGAGGCCAAAATGCAATACCAAAAACTGCCCATGACCAAGAGTGGTGCTGTTTCTAGGGATAAAAAGCAAACCTCTTTATCTGATCTTTCTTCCCCTTTGTGCATTAAATTGTAGAACTGGATTTAATATTAATGTGATATTTATTATGAATTCAGTTAATTAAAAACATTAGAAGCCATTTTTTTTATGACTGAGAGGTACAGGCTTAGATTTATAAACCATTGTTTTAAGTAGTACTAATCCAGTGTATAAATATGTGGTGGGTGGGGAAGGTTTAAGGAAATACTGAAGATGACATTATGTCATACATTTCATAATTCAATCTTAACTATTTTTCTAGCTATGTATGCAGCTTGGATGGAAGCCAAAATATGAGCGATTTGAGATTCTCCCTCTGATACTGCAGGCAAATGGAGAGGATCCAGAATTATTTGAAATACCTAGAGATCTAATACCTGAAGTTATAATGGAGCACCCAAAGTAAGAGATGGTTATAATTCAAATCAGTTGAAAAACTGAATATTGTATAATTTTGTGATCAGATATATCATGTATCTATGTATGAAAGCAGAGAGATCGATATATGCCTGAATAAAGGCGTAGCACTCCATAGGCATCCTTGAATAGTGAGTATTTTTTGTTTACCCATGTGAACACTTTCACTCAGTGGAGCATTTTTTCAAGCTAGATAGATAGACAGGTAGATGATAGATAGATAGATCGATAGCTAGAGAGATAATGTCTGTGATCATAATGCCCCTGTAAAATGCTGTGGAATATGTTAGCACTATATGAGTAAATAATAATAATGATAAATAGATATAAAAAAAATTCACTGCACTCCCCAAAAAAGTTCAGTAGTAGTGTTCTTTAATAACCAGTGTATTGGTAGTTAGGAATGCTACTACTGAGCTTTTTTGGGGCGTGCCGTGTATTTTTTTCCGTATTTATTTGGAGACATGATCATGTCTGCAGCTGCTGCTACACATCTTTACTTAAACTTAGCGGTGCAACTCTGATTTTCTGTTTTTGGATAGATTGATAGATACTGGACAGTTAGATGATTGCTAGATAGATAGATGTTCTATAGACTAATCCAAAAAGGATAAGAGAAGCTCATCTGTATATGGCCCATTATATGCTCCCCCTACTCTCTATTTATTTAGGGTTCTTTATTAATGCTGCTATTATGGATTGTTGTAAACAGCCTAATTTGAGATGAATTTTTGAGTCACATTCTGTATAGAATTCTGCTAAAGTACAGTATATTAAAAGATGGACTGAATTTAAAGTGCACACAGCATGCTGTATATAATATGACTATCAGACCCTATAAGCGTCCATTGCTCAGCCCCCAGACCTGTAGTTGGGGTGTGTGGTACGCTGCCTGCTCCAAACTGTTCAATTGTTTGTTGCAGTGTGTAATAGGAATGGTAATATTTAATAGCAGCAATGTTCATCTGAGTAAGTGTTTGTCTTATTTTCAGATTTGAGTGGTTTAAGGATCTCAACCTGAGGTGGTACACGCTACCTGCAGTTTCTAACATGATGCTCGAAGTTGGAGGCATTGAATTTCACAGCCTGCCCCTTTAATGGCTGGTACATGGGGACAGAAATTGGTGTTCGAGACTTCTGTGATGTTCATCGGTACAATGTGCTGGAGGTAACTCATACGTGCATTCATACAATGGTTGGTTTGTTCTGAGGTCTGAGGTTAAGGGTTAAGCATTTCATTTTTAGAGTAAGAAACCTTTGCAGCAGAGATGACTGAGTGCGGCCATGGGAAAGTAGTCTAACAGGAACTGACACATAGTCCACCCATTTCTTGTGTGCTGTGAAACTAAGTTAGTTTTTTTTTGTCATTACTTCTGATCAGCCTGTGTCTTCAGAAAATGACCTATAGTTTAAATCACGTTTTTATGTTTAACATATTTTTAAATAATTTTTAATGATGTTATTTTAAATTTTCAATGGCAATATCTATATTTAAACAAAAAAGTTAAATCCTGCGGTTTTCGCACTGGTCACTAAGCCTAATAATAGGCGCAACTTATTGGTCTGTACAGATCACTTTACTGCAGTTACCTGCTTATCTGTCATTCTGAATCTGCCTGTAATGATATTACGTCTGAGTATAGATAACACAGGATCCAACATTCAAATAGGATTCTCAAATATTATCTACTATTCCCTTGTACAATGACCTCTGCACAGGTCACAGAGCATGCCTAGAAGACTCTCCCATAGAAGTCAATGAGGTCCCCTCCTGACCATTGTGTCTATGGTCCATGTGGCTGCCGTAAAGCTATTTCTTAATGCTTTCTAAATGCTGTTAAGAACAGCTCAGGCAAGATGGCCGCCCCAATAATCATGTTCAGTAAAATACATTTCCTTTAAATCTGCAATAGTGAAATGAAGGCACATGTAGCCTGTTATACTTTCCTGCTCCCCGCCGCTCTGATCCTTTGCACGGCCTCCTCTATGTCCATGTTACGGTCCCTTGATTATTTTCTTCCAGCGCTGCCTGGACATGGTCACATGCCCTGCTGCAGCCAATGATTCGACTTTAGAGGTGATCTAGCCATGTCACTGCTGAAGCCAGTCATTGGCTGCAGCAGAACATGTGACCATCCCAGAAGAAATCTTCTGTGTAGGGAGGCAGGCTGTGGGCACTTGGTTAAAGCTCAGCATTCTCTCATCATCATCATCTGACAATCCCACTCTTGGCAAGCCTGAGTAAAATAACTTTAAAGGGGTTATCAGAGTTATTTCGGCCAACTGCCTGTATGTTGTTAAAAAAATAATTTTAAAAATCTTTAACTCAACTCCCCGCCCCCTCCAATCCAGTGCCGCCACTTAGTCCCCTACCTGCCGGGCTGCAGCATTGAAGTCCTGTAAACCGTTGCAGTCACTGGCTTCAGCGGTTTATAGCACAAGGCTGCTGAGTTCATTACATCACTATTGCAGTCCTGCAGAGACTGGGAAGGGGAGTAAAGGATATATATTTTTTATTATTTTAATAACATCTATGCAATTAGACCATTAAGAAGCTAACTGTTGAATTATTATTCAGATCTTCTTTATGTTTGTATCTACATTTGAGAAAAATATCTAATATATAACAATGTGACTTTCCAGGAAGTTGGAAGGCGGATGGGTTTAGAAACTCACAAGCTTGCGTCTCTGTGGAAAGACTACGCAGTTGTTGAACTTAATTTAGCCGTTCTATACAGCTTTCAGGTAAGTTCTGCCATTATGGGCAAGTTCAAGTCAATATACTTTATGTATTAAGCTTAAATAATCTATTTTCCATAAAAATAAATAAAAAATTGCTGTCACTGTACAGTGTACAATTAGGATTCATGCCACAAGGCTGTGTACAAAACTACGACCTTTGGCCTATGACCGGTGAGGACTCATCTCCTAAATTGCAATGGAAAATGTAAACATAACTTTTGATTGTGCAGTAAATAAAAGCTCTTTTCATGATTATTGGGCCAATTCTCTCCCCCTTCCCCTTGTTTGCTAAGAGTCCTGCACAGGTTCTAGTTACCAAAGGGAATGGAGCTAACTCTTCTCTCCAAGGGCCCCATAGCATCCTTATAGTCTGGCTCTCACAGCCTCATTGGCATTCTGCACCTCCTTGAAAAAACAGCAACAAGGGGGTCTCTAATTATCATGTGCGTAAGACTCTTTTTTGGATAAGACATTAAGGGGGTACTCCTATATAGTAGTGAGACCCTCCTGAGTCTATTCCAAGTGAGCTGTGCTACGCTGTTTCCGTAACCCCCATTCACTTGCATGGGTGCTATGGAAGCAGCATTGCAAAGCCCACTTGGCTGCGTCCATAATTGTGACCACTGTGACCACCACTGGCTGCGACATCCAGATTAGATGGAGGTGGCTGTATTCTAGAGATAGGTGTGGGTGTCAGAGGTTGGTCCTGCATCTGTCAGACATCTATGGCGTATCATATGGATCAGATGGAGATACCCCTTTTTAGTTACGGAGTAGCCATCGGTAAGTGGTATTGTGCAGTTAGTCTTCTTCCTTTTAAAGGAAAATTATTCCCAGAAATGTCTAAAGGCTCCCTTCTTAGCTGGTTGTTCCTAGGATATGGACCACTCGGGTCATCAATTTTGACCTCATTCTAAATTGGCTTCCTGTAGCTCCCATCGTGATACAGATCGTAGAATGCATAGGCCATAAACGTCAGAAGCAGTTTGTTCCAGAAAGACTCCAAATGGATGTAAAATATACAATATGCTGTATATTTTGTATATTTGGGTAGGATGGTCAATCTTGGAAAAATCTAGCAAATCTTAATGACAGGGACAGATTGCTGAAATGATCTATCAAACGGATGCAAAGTTCTTATATAAAACAATTTCTATATTTTAGAAAAACAATGTGACCATAATGGATCATCATTCTGCTGCCGAGTCTTTCATGAAGCATATGGAGAATGAATACCGGTTAAGGGGAGGATGTCCAGCAGATTGGGTCTGGCTTGTTCCACCAATGTCAGGAAGCGTTACTAAAGCGTTTCATCAGGAAATGCTCAATTACATTCTGAATCCATTTTACTACTATCAGGTAGGAGAAAAGTCTACTCTTTTACTACTAAGAGGAACCATCACCTCTCGAGACATGTCTGTTTTAGTAACCACTTGTATTTTCCTATGTAATAACAACTCTTATTTCTTCTAAAAATTTATAAATGGATTGTCAGGAGTCTTCAATAAAGGTCCATCTGGATCTTACCATTTGGAGGGGGGGGGGGGAGGAATGGGTCCCGGCATAGTCTGACACTGGCAGCACTGATTGGATAGTTTTAGACTGTGCAGGGACACATCCACAACTAGTAACACCCAGCTGGACCTTTATTGCAATCTTCTGGCAATTCATTCAATAAGTTCTAGAAGGAATAATAGAGAAATAGCACATGAAAGTTACATGAAAATATACTCCAGAACTGTTATTACATGGGGAATGCTAATACTCAGTAAAACAGACATGTCAGGAGAGGTGACAGGTCCTCTTTAGGAAAATATATTACAGTTGTATTTACAGTAAACAACCACTGATTTTGTTCAGCAGAATCGTAGGTTGAAGCTTGTCACTTTCTACAAAATATTTACCTGTACATTTTTATTAGCTTATTGATAATGAAACGTAAAACATTTTTTCAGATTGACGCTTGGAAAACTCACAAGTGGCATGACGAGAGCCGTAAACCAACGAAGAAGGAATTCAAACTGAGTGTTATTTCCAAGTAAGAGTTACGATTTTTAACCCAGATATCTGAATAGGAACCCAGCCTTTCCACTTGTAGTGACATGAAACGCCTCTGTTACCATTTATGACAAGGGAGATTTCAATATTGTAATGATGGAGCAAGCAGGCTGCTGAAATGAGATAACTGTAAGAGCCCACTTGGTTGGTGGACATTGCAGAAGAAAACATTGCTGGACGCTTAGGAAACATCTGCTAATCCTGTTATAGAAATGGGCGATAGGTTGCTCTGACATGTTTTGCTAGTTGCATACATTATATGTTTAATGTACATTTTGTATTTGTTATTTTAGGGCAGTTCTTTTTGCTTCAGCACTTATGCGGAAAACTATGGCTGCCAGGACGAAGGCAACTATACTCTTTGCAACTGAAACTGGGAAGTCTGAGACATTTGCAAAAAAGTTGCACATGTTATTCAGCTATGCCTTTAACACTAAGGTAAGAAACCTATAGTATCCTTACATGTGCTGTTATATGGAATAATGGCATCTGTCAGCAGTTTTGTACCTATGACACTGGCTGACCTGTTACATGTGCATTTGGCAGCTGAAGGCATCTGTGTTAGTACCATTTTTATATGTACCCGCATTGCTGACAAAAGTGATGATTTAATATATGCAAATGAGCCTCAAGGAGCAACGGGGGCGTTGCCATTACACCTAGAGGCTCTGCTTTATCTGCAACTGCCGCACCCTCTCCAATTTAACAGGGCCAGGCAATGTAAACGTGATCACGACTTTCTGGTCCTGTCAATCAAAGTGCAGAAGGCATTTTTATCAGCAATGCGGGCACATATGAACCTGCTTCTTGTGACTTTCCAAGCAAATGTCTTTCTACTGTCTCCTTCCATGATCTCTCTTCATCATCCACATTAATCATTAACTGCAAATTAATAATTACCCCCTGAGCTGCTACACCTGGTATTCAAGAAGTAATGTCCATAGTGCCCATTCTGGGCAGAAATCCATGGTGGTCAGATCCATGGTGATCAGTCAAATGCAAGAAGGTTAGCTTCAACTGAAAAGAGTCTCAGCTGGTCTATTCACATGGTGATAACTGAGGAGAACCTGACAGCAAAAACGGCATGGGGTTGTACTGAAGTTACCTCTATTTCCATTTTAAGAATTAAATCACCAATAAAATCATAGATAGTTTTTGCAGCATCACAGTGTGAAGAGAGCCTTAACAGCTATTCTATAGAAATAAGATCAATATTTTAATGATCACTGTAGGAACATATTGTATAGAAGTAGTTTTAATAAAATGGTTAACATTGCAGGTGGTCTGTATGGAAGATTACAATATTGGAAACTTGGATAAAGAATCTCTTCTCCTGGTGGTTACAAGTACATTTGGGAATGGCGACTGCCCTAGCAATGGAGAGGTGGGTGTAATATATCTGGTTTAGACTTTATAGTGGAAAAATGGCCAACTCTAAGGCAATGAGGAACCCATAGGCGACAGATATTTATACCAATGCACCTACAAAAATAAGATTAGAAAAGATAGATAGATAGATAGATAGATAGATAGATAGATATGAGATAGATAGATAGATATAAAGATAGATTTTAGATATATATGAGATAGATAGATAGATAGATAGATAGATAGATAGATAGATAGATAGAAAATAGATAGAGATAAGATAGATAGATAGATAGAGATAGTAGATAGATAGATATGAAGATAGATAGATATTAGATAGATAGATATAGATAGATAGATATGAGATAGATATGAGATAGATAGATATGAGATAGATAGATAGATAGATAGATAGATATTAGATAGATAAATAGATAAGATAGATATGAGATAGATATGAGATAGATAGATAGATAGATAGACAGACACAGAGATAGAATGACAAGGACAATCTAGCTTTACATTACTGCACTAGTAATGATGTTGATTTGCCTGCTGTTCTGTCTTCATACACATTCACACAATGTGCAGTCTGACACTCAGCATAAATCATTCCTGTCTTCCAAATAAGAGGACTGTTATTTGTAGTCTAACTTGTTTATTTGTCAACAGGTCGTATATATGTGATTGATTGATTATATACAATTGATTAATTGATTGGTAAAACAGGATTGTTTGGTAAAACTACAAGAATACAAATAACATGTATAAGTATCAAGCATGGATAGCATATACTATAACATTTGCATTGACATTCAAAGCACATGGTAAAATGGCTGCCTATACATAGGATTACATGTCTAGCTAACAGTAGTAACTCTCCCTGAGTAACAAGTACAACTAACCGAACAGCTCTGCATAACATGATGTCCCTGAAACAAAGGTAGATCTCTTACCAGATATACTTTTACAAGGATGGTGGAGTTTGAGAAGGAGACATGAATAGGACAGCTCTGTAATGTGTCCTGGAGACTTCTCTTTCCCAGAATGTTTTGCACTCCCACAATGCATTGCACCTCCCACAATGCAGTAGCCTTTGTAACAGAACAAAGACTACTGCATTGATGGTGCTAGATGGTGCTATAACCACACTTCAGAAATACCAAGACTGAGGTAAACATGATCTGAAATGGTTCTCTAACCCAGCTGGGCAGAACACCTGCGCTCTCTAAATATTTTTATTTTATTTTATAGAAATTCAAGAAATCAATTTTCAACTTGAAGAAATTGCAAGACAAATTCAGGTATAAAAGCCTACAGAAACACTGCACTGGGTAAACTGCTGTAACTCCTAAACAATACAGTAATGTAGAACATATGAAGGGATAATTAGTATTATTTAGTACAGTGAAGGAACAGACAGATGTTACGACAAGCACAGACAGCCGAAACCTGCTTACCCATGGTGGTCAGTGGGTGAGCAATTTTGAAGGTAATGCCTATGTTTGAGCTGCAGAATCATACTGCGGGTGGGATGGGTTACAGTTGCCTGCGCTTGTTGAAATGTGTGCAGACAGATATATTCTCTTATAGTGTATTAGTTGAGAAATGCTTTAGCTTCCATCCTCCAGGACAATGTAAAAAGATTATCATCTCGAGGAATAGCTCATGCAGCAGTTGGTAGCCCGGCGTCTGGTGTTCTATTTTTTGCAGTGCGGACGGATCATGGACCCATTCAAGTTAAATGGTTCTGGATCCATCCGCAGAAACCGCACGGATGTTGCCCGTGCATTGGGGACCACAAGTTGTGGTCCCCAATGCATGGAATTGCCGAACAACAGCCGTGTGCATGAGTCCTAAGGGGGGAGTTCCCAGGCTCAACAGGAGCCTTCATCGGCCCAAGTGGGCTGATGCAAAGAAACATTAATGATAAATCCATGGTTTGCAGAACACATTTAAGAAACCTACTTTCATCACAGCTCAGTTTATGATGCTATGTGATATAAATTATGGTACAATTTTGGTGATGCATATAGTATATAACATTATCTACTTATCTATGTTATCTATAACATGTGTGTCTCACAGACCTCTGCTTTTACACCAGGTATGCTGTTTTTGGACTTGGCTCCAGCATGTATCCACAGTTTTGTGCATTTGCCCATACCCTAGACCAGAAACTGGCACAGCTTGGTGCCTTCCAGATCAGCCCTACAGGTGAAGGAGATGAACTTAGTGGGCAAGAGGAAGCTTTTCTGTCATGGGCCATCCACACTTTTAAGGTATGCATAGCTGTTTAACCCCTTTAAGGACCAAGCGTATTAGTTTTTTACTCCTAGCCTTCCAGAGCAATAACTTTTTTATTTTTCCATTCACGTACCAGTATTGGGGCTTGGTTTTGGTAGGACAAGTTGCACTTTCCAATGCCACCATTTGATATTGCAAACAGTATAGTGAGAAGCTGGAAAAAAAATTCTAAATGCGGTGGAACTGTAAAATAATTTGCAATTCTGCAATAGTTTTATGCATTTCATTTTTATGGTGTTTCCTTTGTGCTAAAATCAATGCATTAGCTTCATTCTCTGGGTCAATATAATTACAGCAATATCATATTTATATAGTTCGTCTTGTGTTTTAATTAAAACTTTATTAAAAAAAACTTTTCTTTGCATCGCCATGTTCTGACCCCATAACTTTTTGTTATTTACTTCTACGAAGCTGTGTGAGGGCTTTTTGCATTTTTATTTTGATTTTTTGGGGGAGGTGAAGAGACAAAAAACAACGAATCAGCCATATAATTATTATTTTTTCATTACAATGTTCACTGTATGGGATAAATACATTACTGGCATTTTAGGACATGGCAATGTCAGCAATATTTATTGTTTTTATTGGGTTTTTTATATGAAGAAAGGGGGTTACTTATTATTTTTAGCCTCACTCACTTCAAGGACTTTTGTGTGTCATACAAACGATACAGATAAACAATACACACAATTAATCATGGGCGCTTCTATCATTCTCAGGCTGCCTGTGAAGTGTTTGAGATTCGTGGCAGACAGAAAATTACCTTGCCAAAATGTTATACCTCAACAGAAGGTTGGATTCCAGAAAATTATCGTCTTGTAAATGAAGGTCAACCTTTAGATCACATCAAAGGTATGTGTCTAATGAAAATTTTATTTGAACCTAAAGGGGGTTTCTGGGCTGCAGATTTTGATGTCCTCTACTCAAGATAGGTCATCAATAGTGAGGAGCAAAATTATAAAAAATTCGATTTGGCTGCTTCGCTGAATTTCACAAAGAAATGAGATTCGTTATCAATTACTTTGTATGTAGTGAGCAGAATGCTGCCTTGTCATTGAACCCCATCATTGTAAAAATAAAACCCCAAAACATCCTCACCTTATTCATTTACTCATGGAGAGGCCGTTGTAGACATCTTGATGTCACCCATCACCGAGCACGAGTTTTCAGTGGTTTCAAGCTCAAGATGGCCACAACAATCTCTCCGCAAGGAAATTTGGCTTCAAATTTTTCCTCAAATTCGGATTGAAGTTATTTAATTTAACTTCCATTCGCTCATCTCTAGTCATCAATATCAGATGAGTGGGGGTTCAACATCTGGCACCCCACCTATCAGTGTAGTGGCCATGCTGGGTTACTGCAGCTCAGCTCCTATACAAGTAAAGCTTGACTCTGTAGCCCCTTCAAAAACAGGATATTTTCACAAATATTTCTCATCTATCAAAAAGATAGGTGATAAATATTAATTTGGTTGGGGGTCAATCACTTTGACTTCCACCAAGCACTAGATATTGGGGACCTCACCCTTCATTCCTTCAAATATTGTTGGTTACTTTTGGGTGTTAATATATGAAGTGGTGACCAGGTATTATTCTATGATTACAAACTGTATGGACAATTTAAAAACAGTTACATTCTATATAGGGATACATGTTATTTATGGAAAACCCGATTTACGGAGTTGCATAAATGGCCATTGCCTATGATAATCTTATTATCGCAGCTACTCCTTTTAGCCGTGGATATGATGCAATTCACCAACCTTACCCAACAAACCCATGAGGAGATGTAGTCTGAACACTAGGACAGACAGGCTATCAATGGTTAAAGTGTGCAATTCTGACAATAACAATGTATTTCGTAATTGCTATTTATGCAAACATATTTTCAAAAAGTAGCTCCTCAGACTTAACGCTGGGAAGAGTAAGGCTGTCAAGGCTAAGGAAGCCAGCTTTTATGTTCCCAGTTATCCTTCTCCTTCTGCATAGTACTTACATAGAGCTCATTGTTACCCAACATCTGTCTAAAAGCTGAAAACTGGAAAAGGTGTGTTCGCTATGTACTAAGGAAACAGCCTGCAAAGTGAGGTGCACATTAACATCGGTGTAAAGGGACCACTTATTCTTAAACTGTAAAACATACCGACTCTATTGTTTAATGGGAAACTGGACAGATAACTAAATGCTGGAGATAATTACTGTTATGCCTTTCATATCTGTCCAGAACATCAAATTGCCTTCTCCAAGGAAGAGTGTATTAGTGATGACTGGAGGATAATGGGCTACAGTTATCAAATCAGATGAGTCATAGCTGGGCTTTTCTTCATTTTGGGCAAATAATCAGTTAGCTGCCCTAACCTGTATATAAATACCCTGGCGAGGGCAGAGTAACTTCTGGGGGCACATCCCCAAACTAACATAGTGAAGGACATTTCATAAGGGCATTACGCCATTATTGTGGAGTGAAAAAGTTGCACATTTTTTAGAATTCCATATATGCACCATAATTTGTGACTTTTTAAGCTTCTCAACACTTTTACAAAAGTGCCAAGAAAGGGAGCGGGGCTTCATGCACCGCACCACATTTACTATACCTTAGTCTAGAAACTGGCGTCAGTTATAGCTGAAGTACATGTCGGCCCCATGGCAGGGATGGACTTCAGTTTCTGGCGTAAGCCTGTCTTTATAAATGTCCCTCAGTGTTTAGGTTCTCTATATACAATGCATATATGTTTGCTGCCAATTTTTATTTCTTTTAAACACAGCATCGCCTGTGTGTGGTGATTTTCAGGATTTTAATTTCCCATAGAATCAAGTGTAATCAGCAGTTTACAGAATGGAGTGTGTGAATGACATGCTTTACACCAGTTTCATAAATATCCCCCATAGTACAAGATTTATCAGCACCTAAATATGACATATTGTTAAAAGAAAGAAAGAAACTAAGGGGTATAGTCTGAAAGTAAGGCATGATCAGCTATTATCCACATAAATGACCAAAAGTGTTGTGTTTTTCCTTTGTGTTTAGCCCGTCTCAAAACTGCATTCAAGAAGTATCATAAAAATGACCCTAAAATCTAAAGAAAATCTGCAAAGCTCTAAATCTAGGTAAGTACCCTGAAAACAATGGCATTTATTAATAGAGCTTGGAATAAGAGGGATCCAAAGGCTAAAATTATATAGGAATAGATTCAGTCAAGTGTTCCGTAGAATAGTCTTATGATTTAGCCGTTGATTTACTCGTCTTTTGACATTTGACTAATATGTTTTACCTGTAAGCAAGTTTTCACATTTTGCTTATATCTGAGCCAACGTGATCTAAAGAACTGATGACCAAATGTGCATCATGAATCAGATTTCAATCACCCAATCACCAAAGAGCCTGACTTTGGCAGGTCCTGTAAGGAATTTGAATGAGGAAGACTGAAGACCCTCAAAATTTTAGCGTTTGTCCATTCATCTCAAATTCTGTCAAAAATGCTGGAGCACAGCACATAGCGCTATTTTGTTTAGTAAAATGATGGACAATATAGTGGATACACAAGAGCCCCCATTATAATATATAATGGGGGCTGTTCAAACACTTTTGGTGTCTGTTATATCAGAGTTTTTGCACTTCCATTTTTTGTTCTTCTCTTATGATATAGCACAGCATGCAGCACTATTTTGTCCAGTTAAATGATAGACACCATGACAGGAACATGAAAGACCCCCCAATTATAGTCGATGGAGTCCACTGGGCGCTGTTGGTGTCTATCACATCAGATATTCTGTTATTCCATTTTGTTGGGGTCCTTCAGCTCCTATGATGGAACAGAACAATGGAAATAACGATGCAGATGTCAATGCTGACTTATTGCTATATGTATGACAATAATGATAAAAAGTAGCTAACACCAAATTATCTTCTCCTATGAAAAAATTAGGAAGCTCAGTAATATAGTCAAGTCCCGCTGTAAATGAATTTGTTGATTCTGCTCAGAGGGAGGAAATCCTGTATACGTAATTAGTCCTATTATGAGTTCCTCCTTGTTGTTTTCAGCCGTGCCACCCTCCTAGTGAAACTTTCCAGTGAGAATTACCAGCAAGTTCAGTATCTGCCAGGAGAACATGTTGGTGTATTTCCTGGCAATCAGCCAGAGCTAGTTAATAGCATAATTGGACTTCTGAAGGATGCTCCCGCAATCAATCAGGACATCCGGCTGGAGACACGCAGTGAACAAGGTAAGGATCTGTTTTGTTTTGATGAACGCCTCGACTTCCTTCATGGTGTACTCAGATGCTTGTTGCGTCATTATAATACTGGACAATTACTATGTCTCTTTGATATACCGACTTCCCGACTCAAATCATCAAAGACATGCAGTTCTAACCTCTTGCAACCTTTCAAAGTGTCCTCATTGGCCGTATCGGATTTGTTTGGCATATGTAGGAATGGTAGCATTCATCACTGGGCTGTGAAAAAAAAAACCTGAGTGGTCTGAAATGCGTTTCCCAGATCTGTCCATAGCGGCAGATAAAACAATAAAGGAAATGGCTATACAAATGATTTGGATCTCATTACCAAATAAATTGAGCTATTAAGATTAAAAATGTATAAATTAGTCAGTACAGAATTTTGAATCATTTACTAAAGTTTATTAAAATTATAATTATATTTATATTATATTTTATTATATTTTGTTTATTTACCAATTGTGTTCTAATTATTGAATACTGCCGTTTCAAACAAGCAACAAAGTGCAGGGCAACAATACAAATGTACACATGTACCATGTAAAATATAACAGGCAATTAAACTCTATACTGTTTGGCCTGATCTCCATAGAGTGTAATTACATTACACAGCAATTTCTTATTTGACTTTGCTAATAGGTTAAGATACTAATCATTTTACATTAAAAGGTCATATTGCTTCATAGGGTATTTTTATTTAAAATGGTCAAAAGTATAGGCCCTTTTTTTCACTACTTTCCTTAGGCCAAATGATCTATAATTAGCGTAAGTGTGGGCTACAATTATATTGCATTGCTTAAGACTTGGGTGTGTAACAAAAGATATATTCATCCCGTAAGCAACAGCGGTTTAGATATGGGGTGCAACTGCAAGTTGGATCCTATTCTTAAATGGATGTTAATATTGATAGGACAGGATAGGCCATCAATATCAGATTGGATGGGGTCCAACACCCTGCACCCCTTCCGATCGGCTGTTTCAGAGTAACTTCGGTACATATTTCTGGCATTGGAACTATACAGCTCTGTCCATTGTGAAGTGGACAGAGCTGGTTACTGCAGCACCACCCCCATTCAAGTGAATGGGCACAGTACTGCATTCACTAGCTCTGTCCACTACCCAATGGGGCTGTGTAGTTGCAGGGCAAACTCCCTGTGCTGGAGCTACTCCCAAACAGCAGATGATAGGCCATCAAGATCCTCCAGCTGTTGCAAAAAGTCCTGGAGAAACCAGCCTCAAAAGCTTTCTATGTGATTGTAGCTGTAAAATGGGATCTGTTGGTTGTAAACTTAGACACAGCTACATGATTAATAACAATGACTGACACATATTGAAGACTGGCTTCTCTCAGCTGGGGCTGTAGATTCTTGTAGGTTCACTAAAGGTCAACCTGAACCTTGGTAAGGAACACTCATTCAGCGTCTTTCTTACCAAATATGGTCCAGGAACAATTGAAAATGAATTACCGTACTCTATTGGTTAATTTAACCACCTGCTTAGGATATGAAGGAAGGATGTGTGAAGCTGTCCAAGTTCGTGCCAGTAACAGGATTTCATGGGATTTTACGTGTCACCTTTTTAATAAAAAAATCCCCTAAATTTAGCAAAGTGGGAAAAATTTAGAAACTGACAAGAATACTTTGGATCCCATTCTAATAAATTTCCTCTCCTTCCTGTGTTTTCAGGTAACTTCTGGACAACCAGTGAGAAAATCCCTCCTTGCTCACTGTCCCAGGCATTGACTTACTTCCTCGACATAACCACCCCACCCTCCCAGCTGCTTCTGAAAAAGCTGTCTCTTCTGGCTACTGACGTGGAAGACAAACAGAGACTGGAAGACTTGAGCAAAGTACGTACATTGTTCACTCACTCGACAACTAAGATTGTGCATTAGTTTTAATGGACTGTGTCTATTTTGGACACTGTATGTTTGTGGTTTTGACCAAACTTATGAATCATTTTTGAATTTGACAAAAGAAAGAAATGCATTCTCAACATACCTTTTAAAGGGGTAGTCCAGGATTTCTCTTTGCCCCACAACTTTGAATACTTGTGGAGAAATCCATACTTTCCTGCACCCCTCGGCTCTACACTGGACTGGTCTTCAATTTATGCATGGGCCTGGTCATGTAAACTGCTAATTCAATGTTAATTGACCTCAGCATTGATGTGTCCCTAAGTAGCATTGGACCCAGTAGTGATATGACGCTCGGAATTATGTCAATGTTTAGAAAAGTCATTGGGTGCACTGGTGCACATGACCACATCTAATTTGACAGACAGGAACCACAAGTCCAGTGAAGAGATTCAGAGCGCTGGAATGGAGAGGCTTAGAGCAGATGAGTATGGATTTCTCTACAGGTATTCTAGGGTGAGGATGAAAATTTAAAGAAAAAATCTTGGACAGTCTCTTTAAGTCTTTACATATGGTCATTATCTAACACAAATTAGTATACTTTTTTACACTCCAGCAGGATGCAAAGTACTAAATAAACACATGAGAAACAAGAAACCATGCATGCATTTCTAAGACATGCATCAAAATTGAACTCTGTTTTGATGTGATTTGGTCATGCAAGTGTCACATCGCATAGGAGGCAAACTCTGCTCTTAAATAATATTTTACCATATTCCATAATTTCATTTTATATGAAAAATGTATAATGTTTTCAAAACGATCTACATTTCAACTGTGAAATGTTTGGGAAATTCAGGAAGATAGTTTAGTCAGTTGGTTAGTTGATATATTAGATATGGTTTGTGTGGTTTTTGGTGTAGGTACTGATTTATTTACACTGCACTGTGATACAACGTTTTTTGGGTATTGCTAATTTACAGTCTTGGTTTAATAAACTGTCTCTTACATCCTATAACATTTCTAGGATACAGAAACGTACAATGTATGGAAATCCTACAATTATCCATCATTCCTTGATATACTGGAGGAGTTTAAATCTCTTGAAGTAACTACTACATTTTTGCTGACTCAGTTACCAGCACTTAAGGCACGGTACTACTCTATAAGCTCCTCCAATGACATGTCACCTGGAGAGATTCACCTCACCGTCGCTGTTGTAAACTACAGAACGAAAGGTCAGTAAAAGCTTATTAGTCAAGTTTGAAGATGTATGACCTCAAAAAGAAGTTAGAGCTTTCCAATATATTGGAAAGTGAGTGGGAATCTCAATTGTTTACTTCAGAAAATCTGTCCTGGTCATGTGGTGGGCACATAGGTGCACGGCTCGTGACAAGTGACAGCTCTGATAAATATTTAGTAACTGTGACAAATCGGGCACATGTGTGATCATCACAAGACCAGGACAGACCTTCCTGACAATGAGGATTACCATTCAAAGATTACAAAATACAAAAGGCATATTAGAAAATGTCTTACTTTTTAAGAGGGTAGGCACATTCAATTTGCAATGAATAAGCTTTATTTGCTGAAAATGGAGCACCCCTTTAAGATTATATAATATTGATGAGCTCCTTTTCTGTCTCCTTAATAACCCTTCCGGATCTCCATTGTACATGTATGGTGGAAGTCTGGTCTTTAAATATGGTGATAATTCAGAAGCTAAGTGCTGCTGTTTTACACAGCTGACACCGATCACAGACATATAACCCTCGGATGCCGTGGTCATCTATTGCCATGACATTTAAGCAGCTTTTACCCAGGAGTGGTGTGCTCTCGGGGCATCAACAGCTCCCCTGCTCTGGGGAATTGTTTGTTCACTGTGGTAGCCTCTAGCCTGCTAGAGGCTCTAATGCAGGCATCCTCAAACTGCGGCCCTCCAGCTGTTGCAAAACTACAACTCCCGGCATGCCCGAACAGCCTACAGGTATCAGCGTACAGCAGGGCATTATGGGAGTTGTACTTTTACAACAGCTGGAGGGCTGCAGTTTGAGGATGTCTGCTCTAATGCTTGCCACAGAGATGTTCCTATGGAGCTCTGCTTGTGGCAGGGCTCCATAGAAATGCACTAAATCATTTGTAGCAGTTTATGGGATAAATGATTAGACAATCGCATGTTCAAGCCCCCAAGGGGACTAAAAATGTGTTTTTTTTTTATTTACCCATATTTAAAAATAAAAATAAAGTACAACTTGTCCTGAAAAAACAACCCCTAATATGGTTATGCAAACATCTCTATGAAGGGATGAATTACACATAAACAATTTATTGTATTGTATCGCAGCATTCTTTCAGTACTTTTGTAAAAATTGTATATCTTTGGTTTGTTATTGTTCTCCTCTTTAAGATATAATTTGTTTCTTTTAGGAGGCCATGGTCCACTTCACCATGGGGTTTGCACTACATGGTTTAACACTTTGAGCCAGAATGATATAGTTCCTTGTTTTATACGGAGGTATGAAAAGAATACATCACTGTATGATCTCCAACCAATCTCTGATGTAATACGGCTTTATAGTTTATAAGTGCATGCTTCTGGTATTATAGAGGTCGGTAAAACCAACCGCACTAACATATAATCTACAGCCGACCAATCAACTTTTCTTGTTCCACAAAGATACACCAAATAAGATATTGGAGAGATTTATCAAAACTGGCCCAAAGGAACCAATCAGATTCTACTTTTCATAGTTCATTTGGAAAATGAAAGGATCAATCTGATTGGTTGCTATGGACAACTAAACCAGTTTTCCTCTGCAACAGTTTGGATATATCTCCCTCATTAAGTTAGATTGACCACACCAGCTAGCTTGATGTATTTATCACCTATTCCTAGGATTGATGATGAATATTGGACTGCAGGGGGTCTGATCACTGGGAATCCCAACGATCCCTAGAAAAAGGGCACCCCTCTGTGAATGGGATGGCAGTGCGCTGTGGACTGACAGAGTGCTATGAATGGAGTGGTGAACCGTCATGTTCACTACCGCTCCATTCAGAGAGGGGACTCGAGGATACCTCGTTTTGAGGATCATGGAGCGTCCCAGCATTCTGACACCAATTCCCCCTGCAATCTAGCATTTATGACCTATCCTGTGGATGGCTCTTTGATGGAAAAAAATTGTCATGACCCTGAAGGCCTACAATACAGCAGTACTTAAAGGGGTTGTGCAAGAGCGAGGGATTTTTAGGAACCCCCCCCCCTTACCCCACCCCCATTCTGTCAGACCTGCAAAGAAAAGATGACTTCCCTGTTTTCCGGTGCTGGCTCCTTCTTCTCCCAGTCTATGCTGCTCCACTGGGCTCCATTGATGTCAACATCCAGTTTGACATCGTCAGTCACAGCCAGTCACTCACTGCAGCCGAAACTATATCCCCTTGTGACCATTTGTTTACAAGGAGAGAGCCCAGTGGAGCAACGCAGGCCAGGAGAAAGAGTGGGGAGCCGGCACTGGGAAGCAGCTAAGGAAGCTTCCCTTTACAGGTCCGGCCAAGTAGGGGGATTTGCCAAGAATGCTCCCATTCTTGCACAACCCCTTTAATGTATCAAAGAAAATGCTTATGATAAGAATATGATGATGAGCAATATTATATCTCAATATGATACCAAAAACAGATTTATTTTTACTGGAGAAAGAGAAGTAATAAAAATAAATGGATAAACTAGCCGTTATTGTGGTAGAGTGAGTGTTGGTCTAGAAATGATATCTATAACACTACAGAATAATGTCCTGTATTTAAGATGTAGAATAAAAGTATTTATTATCCAGTTTATAGACTGTATGTCAAAATAATGAACATAATCTATTATCACCCCTTATGTAATGTTTTCAGCACAAACGCATTCCATCTGCCGACAAACCCATTATCGCCATGCCTTCTGATCGGCCCAGGAAGTGGAATTTCTCCATTCAGAGCTTTCTGGCAGCAGAGATTGTATGACATTGAGAAAGGTATGAGAAACGTGAATGACATAAATGCACTGACCCTGGTGATAGACTTACGGATGTAGCAGGGTTAACACTCATGCTTTATGAGACATATTATCTAAACTAAATGCAACTAAATGCGTTAAGCAATTGCTTTTCAATGGCTTTTGTTTCAAGATAACGTGATGAGTTAAGAAATTTGTAGTTTCTTAAAATTTGAAGGCTTGTCTGATTGGACAACCCCTATGTTCAAATGACTGAATAAAAAAATAAATTATAATAATAAAAATAACATTTGGACAACTATTTCTGTATCTGCTATTGGGGACCAACATGACTGTGTAAAATTTGAAAAGTAGTTTGCGGTTGTTCAGATATGTGGTTGGGAACTGCTACACTTGCCAAAATGTACCACCTACACTTGCCAAAATGTCACACAAATCCCAGGAACAGTGGCTCGATGACTCTGTAAATCCATGAACATTATTAGAAGGAGATAGGATTCTGAAGGGATTTAAATGAAGTCTGTCAGCAGTTCTGTCTATGCAAAACTGCTGACAGCACTAGGTGGGGGCTGGGAAGAACAGAAACAACATATCTTTTATGGAGCTTATATTATTAGCAGTAGTGTGAAGATGATTTTCTTTTTTATTCTGCCAGGCATTACAAGTACTGTACGGTGCAGTAGGTCTTTGCCTGTGAAGTTCTCTCTGCATTGATCTGTTTTACAGCTCCTCCCCTTTGCTCCGATTGACTGCTGATGAATCCAACCAAGAGACCACTACAGCTGTCACTTAGAGCAGAGGGGAGAGTCTGGGAAGGAGATCAATGCAACGAGCACTTCACAATTAAGCTCTACCTCCAGGGCACTTGCAGGAGCTGGGCCCAGCAGAATAAAAGTTCACATGCACACTACTCCTGATGATAAAAGATCCACAAACGTTGTTATTCCTTCTCTCCCCAGCCCCTACCTAGCACTATCAGAGCAATTTTTATATGAATCTCTTGATTTATTGCAACTGGAAGTTTATTAATGAATTTGTTACTGGGTGTTACCAGTAAGGGGTGTGTTTCTGCATAGTCTCACAATAGCAGCACCGATTGGACAGTGCAAGGCTGTGCAGGAACACCCACACAAATGATAACCCCATATTGCAGCTTCATTAATACACTTCTAGTAGCAATAACTGAGGAATGCAACAGCATACAGTTTGTTATTGCATAGTGAATTCAATTATCTAGTAATATACTGTAGACATGTCAGGAGAGGTGACAGGTCCTCATTAAGTTAATTCTGTGATAATTTCTCCAAAACATTATCTTTCTTTAATAACATCGCATCATAATCTCCATAATACAACATGGACCTTATGTGCTAGTAGTAATGTTGTAAACCTTGTATTTTCAGGTAAAAAAGTCAACTCTATGATATTGCTAACTGGCTGCCAGCAACCTGACATTGATGAAATCTACAAAGAAGAGTTGCAATACATGAAAAGAAAAGGTGTTATGCAAGACGTGTTCACTGCTTACTCGCGAAAGCCCGGACAAGCAAAGGTGAGATATATCTTGGACACTTACAGAGGTTGTTCTGATCTCATATTGATGACCTACATGTATCATGAGGATAGGTCATCAATATTGTATCATTGCACAACCCATAGAAAATACCATGCAGTAGCTACAAAGGCTGCATTACACTTTAAATGAATGCTGGCTAAACCCATCCATCTAATGTGCATGGTGATGTCCCAACTCTCTCAAAGGCAAATGTTTCATTTCATATCTATCATTCAGTTCAATTTTTTTTTAATATGAATTACCCCTCCCTCTGCCAATTATCCACAGACATATGTCCAGCACATTCTGGAAAAAAATCTTGAAGATGAAGTGTTAAGGATTCTATTTGGAAAAGACGGCCATATCTATGTGTGTGGACATATTGAGATGGCCAGAGATGTCGCTTCAACAATTAAACTGATTATTGCAAAAAAGAAGGGTTTGAATGACGAGGAAGTGGAACAATATCTGACCCAGTTAAAGGTATATTACACATTAATCAGTGATTTGAAGTATTGCAGTTTTGAAACAAACGTAACAGTTTAAAGAGGTTCTTCGGGCTTTGAATATTGATGACTTATCCGCAGGAAAGCTTCTGATGTTCTTATTGCGGAATCTGGTGTTATCTTAACACCAGGTGTAATGGGACATGTGTCTTCCTAAAAGTTACACCTTTAACTCATCAGTCCACAGATTATTCCAAAAGTCTTGAGGGTCATCTAGATGTTTTTTGGCAATTGTGAAACAAGCCTTTATGATCATTTTGGTCAGCAGTAGTTTGTACCTTACAACTCTCCCATGGATGCCATTTTTGCCCAGTGTCTTTCTTATTGTGGAATTGTGAACACTGACCTTAACTGAGGCAAGGGAGGCCTCCAGTGTTTTTGATGTTCATCTGGGTTCTGTTGTGACCTCCTGAATGAGTCATCAAAGCTCTTTTGGTAGGCCACTCCTGGGAAGCTCTTCGGCTGTTCCAAGTTTTTCCCATTTTTGGATTTCTCACTCTGATTTTCTGGAAGCACAAAGCCTTAGCAATGATTTTTGTAACCCTTTTCAGATTGTCAAACTTTGTTTGACATCTGTATAAGTTTTTTGAGACCTTCTAGGCTGCTTCACATTACTAGACAGTACATAAAATTCAATTGAATTAAAGCATCACGTGCATGTCGCACAACTTTTGATATGTCATAGAGAGTTGAGTGCCAAGACCCTCACCGTTTTCTAGAGGTGAAAGAACACTTATGCATATTGCGTTCTGTGTCCTCTCTGGCAAGGACAGAATCAAGATGGGCTTATAGACTTCTATGGAGCCCATCTTATGCAGCGAGGAGAGAGCTTGTGATAAGCAAGGATGGTTGGGGTCTTAGCACTCAGAGCCCAACCAATCACAACTTTTGATATGTCTCTATATCATATCAAAAGTTGTGTGAAAAGTTTGTGACACTTTGTTGTATTTAGTAGCTATGTAGGACCAAACAGCATTTATCATTTAAAAACAGCATTTTGTGTATGCTTGGGTTATCTCTGTTAATATTAAAATTAGCTTGTGAATCTGAAACATTCAAGTCTGACAAATTTGCAAAAATAGAAGAAATCGGGAAGGAGGCAAACATTTCGTAGTATGTTATTATGTATAGTATACAATATTTCCCCAAAGTGCCTTATTGTCTGGAAAAGCTAATGAAGTATCTAAACATAACACTCCTCTTATTTTCCAGAGTGAAATGCGTTATCATGAAGATATATTTGGGGCAACATATAAGACACGGCAGCCCCAGAATGGAATAATATCTCCTGATATATCATATCGCTGCCATGAATCAGTTGTTCCGCAATACAGAAAATTGTAACTTTTCCTCCACATATCTTGTTTTAAATCATGAACAAGTATAGAGGAACCAATTCAAATTTAGAAAGCAAAAAAAATTCCTTCCGAGTTGATTAAAACACTTTACTTTCTGCATGGACAGTACATGGTGTGAAAAGCAAGAACCAAAACATATATCACATTTATTATTTATTTTATTGTTTCATCAGTATTAGCATGTACAAATACTGTTGGCTCCCGAAAAATTGAAGTTAAAGAATTCCAGAATATCCAGACATGTGCCTCCACAGCTCCAGATGATTGGTTTCCAATGGATCTTAATCAAACATGACTATTCTCTTTTGTAAATGTCCTGCAGCAATATGTTGGACATCAACTGTGATAACACCATGGCTAAAGAAGATTTGGAAAAAGTCTGATTTTGCATTCAGAACCCAGTGGACTAGTTGAACGGATGCTTGATAAAGACTCTTGTCATTATGAAATTGAAATTTTTTGTCAATCATTGTATATATATATCGATTTTCAATTTGGCAACACAAAATTTCATACTTATATTCATGTTTATGACATTACAATGTTTTGTATTTATGGTATAAACATTATAGAGCAGGGATGCTCAATCTGCAGCCCTCCAGCTGTACAAAACTTCAACTCCCAGCATGCACTAATAGCTGTAGGTGATCCAGGCATACTGGGAGTTGTAGTTTTGCAACAGTTGGAAGGTCGCAGATTGGGTATCCCTGTTGTAGAGGTTTTTATGCACTGTAACAGATGGGAAACTCTTGCCACTCTGGGATGTATATATTTTTTTTTGTTCTTATGGTTTTTAAGAGCCAAAATGTGTACTTAAAGGGGTATTCCGGGATTTTACTATTATTGAACTAGGCCGTCAAAATCTGATCAATGAGGAACCTTGCACCCGCACCAATCAGCTTTTTCAGAGTAGCTCTGGCATCAGCGGTGCAGTAAGCAGGTACAGTATGCCTACTGCACAAAGGACAGAGTGGTGTAGCTCCAGCACACTTCTAGCAAACAACTGATCGGCAGGGGTACAAGATGCCAGATCCCCCGTCGAGTAGATATTGTGGCCAATCCTCAGGCTAGGCCATCAATAGTAATATCTGCAACATCCCTTATTATTTAATACATGTTTACCCTTGCTCATGATGAGCAGCATCAAAATAAAATTGCAAAACATTGCAGTGGGTGAAATCTGCTTCAAATCTGAGGCATGTTTTCAAAACTGTGTGTTTTTTTCTCACTGATGTCAATGAGTTTTCTAAATGCAAGCCAATAGTATGAAATGAAGCAAGCAAGGCTCTTAAAGGGGACATACCCTTATTTTCACCCCGGCAGCCCCCCTGAGGCTAGCATCGGAGCATCTCATGCTCCGATGCGCTCTCTTGCCCTGTGCTAAATCGCACAGGGCAAGGTCTCTTTTGTTTTTAATAGCACACTGCCGGATGGAAACTTCCGCCTGGTAGTGTGTTCAGTGAAGTCACCGGCTCTGATGGGCGGGCTTTAACGCTGCCCTAGCCATTTTACTGGCTAGGGCACCGCAAAATCCCGCCTATCAGTGCCGGTGATGTCACCGGGCTTCCTGGCAGCCCCATGGAGAGCCCGGTTTGTCACCGGATTTCCCAAAAATGCCTTTGCCCTGCGCGATTTAGAGCAGGGCAAAGGAGAGCATCGGAGCATGAACTGCTCCGATGCTCATGTCAGCTCTGAACCTGGACAACCGCTTTAATAGATGTTATACCTCATGCCAGTAGATGCAGTCTTTACACCAGTAAACAGCTCTCCTTGTATGTCTGCTTCGGTAAATGCTTGCATTGCCAATGAAATAACAATACTGGAACGTCTTTTCTTAGAACTCCACATTGTGCTGTTCCCCTGTTATTTCCTCCTGGAAATGTATGAATATATTGGCAACTGGGTGATACCTTTACCCTTGGCGATAGGGCATGTCTCTACCCAGTTTGACTGTCAGCAGTAATTGTATAGTGTCCGAATGGGCAGGGACACACTCCCTAACTGGTACTACCCACCTAGACCTTCACTGCAAATTGTTAGTAATTCACAACTTCTAGCAGGAATAATATAGGAATGGCACATTATAGAGTTATAAGAAGATATACTCCATAATTGTTATTACAAGAATTATGCAAGTAGTTCCTAAAACAGACATGTCAGGAGAGGTTACAGGACCCCTTTAACTACTTAGTAATTGTCATACATAAGTGTGAGGGTCCAACCACTGGGACCCCATCAATTTTAAAAAATAGGATAATTTGTTTCCTTGTAGAAATGGAGCGGGGGTTTAGCATGTATTTCATCCCTACGGGACTGCTAAAAAGAAGTTAAAAACAGCCCTTGGCACTGTCTGTCAATCAATGGAGCAGCAGCGAACATGCTCGTGATCAGTGGAGGTCCCAGGAGTTGAACCTCGACTAAAAATATGCCCTAACCTGTAGATAGGGGCTAAGTTTAAAACTTGGCACCACCCTTTTTAACTAAAGTCTTTCTATGAGATTTATGAGAAGAATGAATACGTCAGCAAGCAAATTATGAGTATGGTATGCATCTAATACATTGGCAACTGGGTGGTACCTTTTCCCTTGACAATAGGGCATGTCTCTACGCAGTTTGACTGTCAGCACTGATTGGATAGTGTCAGAATGTGCAGGGGCACGCCCCTAATTTGTAATACCCACCCCTTTTTGTATTTATAAGGTATAATAGGTGAAGCCAATGATAAAGAAAAAAATCCGAAAAATATATAGTAAATATGAAGGTACTGTAGCAATATATCTATATGGCAAACTGAACCTTGTTTTGGCTGCTTGCCTATCACCTCCATATATTCTACATCTGTCTACCAAACTGGCATCTGTTTGGTTATTATTGAAGTATATGTTGGATAGCTGCCTGGCTGGACCAGGGGTCCAACTGTCAAACTGTTCTATAGTTTGAAACCAGATCTAACTTTTGATATTTAACCTTATTCTATTATTATTGTATCTGAATTTTATCAGAACCTATATTGTTATTTAAATCATTATATTTAATAATAGCTATATTTATATGAGTCTGTGTAGAGTATGTTTTTTGAAACTTTAGTTTACCCTGTATGATAAATGTAAAATTAAATAAAGTTAATGTATTAATTAATTCTTGCAATGCGTGAATTTTTTATGTGTGAATAGCTTTAAAATGCTTTTACTTATCCCGGCCATTCTGAGATTGTTTTTTCATCACATATTGTACTTCGTGACACTGGGAAAATGGAGTAAAAAAATGTCTTTCTTATTTATAAAAAAAATACCAAATTTACCAAAAATTTAGAAAAATTTGCAAATTTCCAAGTTTTAATTTCTCTACTTCTATAATACATAGTAATACCTCAAAAAATAGTTATTAATTTACATTACCCATATGTCTACTTCATGTTTGATTCATTTAGGGAATGCCATTTTATTTTTTGTGGACGTTAAAAGGCTTAGAAGTTTAGAAACAAATCAACTTTTTAAGGACCAGTTCAGGTCTGAAGTCACTTTGTGAGGCTTACATAATAGAAACCACATAAAAATGACCCCATTTTGGAAAATACACCACTCAAGGTATTCAAAACTGATTTTACAAATTTTGTTAACCCTTTAGGTGTTCCACAAGAGTTATTGGCAAATGGAGATGAAATTTCAGGATTTAAATTTTTGGGCACATTTTCCATTTTAATCCATTTTTTCCAGTAACAAAGCAAGGGTTAACAACCAAACAAAACTCAATATTTCATAGACAAAAAAATTCCACAGAAAAAACTAAGATAAAAACATATAAAAAAGACAAATAACCAAATCCCTCAGATGAACACAGTCAAAAAAATAAAATAAAAACGGTGTAAAAAAAGCCATTTTTTACAACGTTTTTATTTGTTTGACTGTGTTTATCTGAGGGGTTAGGTCATGTGGTATTTTTATAGTTCAGGTTCTTATGGACACGGCGATACCTAATATGTATACTTTTTTATTTATTTAAGTTTTACGAAATAATATCATTTTTGTCTGAGAGCCATAGTTTTTTTTTTCTGGGCCAAATAGAATTAAAATTGGGGAAGGGGATTATAAATTTAGTACTCCATGGAAGTGTGGTACTCCCTGAAGCAACCGAGTGGTGGTGTCCTTCCGTATCCCCCTCCTGTGACACACTCTGCACTTTTTTTTGGGACCGCCCCTTCTTTCCATTATGGGGAACCACACCTGGAAAGTGTTGGCCAGGGACTATCCAGGCACCTCCAGTTCCTGAGGTACAGAAAAGAGTTCCCGGTCAGAAAAGATTAGGGCCTTGAGGACTGCCTCATAGAACTGCAGGAATTTCCCTGTGTTGCCAGCGCTCCGGGACAGCACAAAAGAGTTGTAAAAGGCAACCTGTACCAAGTAGACCGCAACTTTTTTGGATCATGCCTGGGTTTTGCGCATGGCGTTATAAGGCTTGAGGACTTGATCAGAGATATTAACTCCTCCCATATACCAATTGTAGTTCACGATACAATCGGGCTTGAGGACCGTTGCCGCGGTACCTGGGACAGGGGTGATGCCGTTTCCGTGAATTGTGGACAGTACAAGGACATCCGTCTTGTCCTTACATCTGACCAGCAACAGGTTTCCACTGGTAAGGGCACGGGTCTCACCCCTGGGGATAGATACCTGGAGGGGGTGGATAGGGAGGCAGTGTTGATTTTTCTGCACGGTTCCACAAGCAGACGTGGATCTGGCGGCAAGGGACTGGAACAAGGGGATACTATTATAAAAGTTATCCACGTACAGGTGGTAACCCTTATCTAGCAGTGGGTGCATAAGGTCCCACACAAGTTTCCGCCTAACACCCAGAGTGGAGGGACATTCTGGGGGTTTCAATACGGGAATCTCCCCTCTCGTACACACAAAACTTGTAAGTGTACCCTGATTTTGTACAGGCGGTCATAGGCAGGATCATCTCTGGGGGAGGGGTGGGGCTGCATACTGCATTATCTGCATAATGCAGGCATTTCCGAATGGCCTCAAAACAGGAACGTGTCATGGCCATACAGTAGAGTGGGGTCTGGTAGAGGACGTCCCCACTCCAGTTCTTCCTGACACTGGTTTTTTTGACTAGGCCCATGTGCAATACAAGGCCCCAAAACGTCCTCATCTCAGCTGCACTGACCGGAGTCCAGCCACCGGACCTAGCCAAAAAGGAGCCCGAGTGTTGAGCAATGAACTGTTGGGCGAACAAGTTTGTTTGCTCCACCATCAGATTCACAAAGTGGTCACTGAAAAAAAAACTTAAAAAGTAATATTCAGTGATGCCCACTGTGGGAATCTGGATTCCTGGTTGGTCAACAAAGTCAGGAATCATGGGCTCAAAATGTTCAAAACAAGTTCACCGGTAGAGGGCTCAGGGGGACTTATTTGGTGGGCCTGAAAACTAGTACGAGCCCCAGGGCTGCTCATACTAGTGTGGGCCACAGGGTCCCTGGCATGGGGGTCTCCTTGCTCTGCCTGGCAGCATCTCCGCCGCCTTGGGGGCTCATCATCATCACTAGATGATGAGGAGGACGCGGATGACAAGAGGAAAGTGGGGTCATCCTCGTCCTCACTGGGGCTCTCGGAGTCGGAGGGAAGCAGGGCGTATGCCTCCTTGGCCGAGAACAGCTGGCGGGCCATAGGGGAGTGTGTGTGTGTGCACGTGTGTAAAACTTTATTTAGTGTGTGTGTGTATGGGGGGGGGGGGGGGGTTCACGTTCACTAACCTAACCCACCCTAAACCTAACAGAAAAATATAAATTATATACAATAGACATTGTTGTTCTGGACGGAAGTACATACATTGGAAGAGATCTGGGCAGTGGGCTTATGAGGAAGTAGCTTGTAACATCTGAGAATGAATAGACAGATGGCAACTTACTGAAACAGGGTAGGAATTTACTGCATAGGAACAAACCATTTGGTAAAATGTAGCTAAACCAGTAAGAAGAATGCTAAATTAAATTCTAAATGGAATAACAAAATAATAACAAAGACAAGTACACTCCGCGGTCTTACTAAACCCTCAAACTGATTTTAAAATTGAGAGATTACGGTGTAGGACATGTCTGAGCCCGAGCACCGCGCCAAGGTTTCTCAAGTAGCTCGGGGACCTAACACTCACCTACCTGTGCCATATGGGCAATACCAGGAGCCAGTGGGCAAATTACAGGAGCATGAGGCCGACTCACAAACAACTCACCAGTTACCTCCAGCATGTAACCATGCTAGCAATTGGAGGAGGGAGGAGTCTGTGAGTCCCACTCAAGACTGGCTGATATGGCCCAGGCCTCACAGGTGCACCTAAATGTAGCCTGTAGATCAGCGGTTCTCGACCTAGGGGTCGCGACCCTTTTGGGGGTCGATCGGCCCTTTCCGGGGGGTCGTCTGAGGCTTCCTATTAGGGCTGCACGATTGTAGCGTTACATTACCCTATTTCGTGAGATTTCCCTACCTCCTGGCTTCCCGTCGCAGGCGTTCCTGAGTTTTGACAATCTGTGCATGCGCAAACCGACAGTTTATGGAAAATCTCAGCGGAGTTCAGCTTCACACCGGGACACTGCGCATGCGCCGGCCGGAGTTAGCCGCGCTTGCCCACTGGGCCGTAATATTTCCCTACTAAGGCTCTCCTGCGCATGTGCAGTGTCCCGGTGTAAAGCTGAACTCCGCTGAGATTTTCCATAAACTGTCGGTTTGCGCATGCGCAGATCGTCAAAACTCAGGAACGCCTCCTCACGTCATTAGCAGTGCGACAGGAATTCAGGAGGTAGGGAAATCTCACGAGGTAGGGTAATGTAATGCTACAATTGTAAATAGGAGAGGGATTGTTTCACACAGGAGTAACATACTTAACACGCAAATACAGTTATGTGCGCAGTTTAGGACACATGAGGGGACACATAGGGCCATGAGGGGGACCAGCATAAGATGCTATATCTTATGCTGGCCCCCCTCATGGCCCTATGTGTCATAGCACACATCCCCTATAACAGCGTACTCCACAGATCCACCCCATAACAGTGCCATCCACAGGTCCCCCATAAGTGTCCTCCACAGATCCCCCATAACACTGTCCTCCACAGATCCCCCATAACAGCGTCCTCCACAGATCCCCCATAACAGCGTCCTCCACAGATCCCCATAACAGCGTCCTCCACAGATCCCCCATAACAGCGTCCTCCACAGATCCCCCATAACAGCGTCCTCCACAGATCCCCCATAACAGCGTCCTCCACAGAGCCCCCATAACAGCGTCCTCCACAGATCCCCCATATAACAGCATCCTCCACAGATCCCCCACATAACAGCGTCCTCCAAAGATCCCCCACAACACAGCGCCCTCCACAGATCCCCCATAACAGCGCCCTCCACAGATCCCCCATATAACAGCGTCCTCCACAGATCCCCCACATAACAGCGTCCTCCACAGATCCCCCACAACACAGCGCCCTCCACAGATCCCCCACAACACAGCGCCATCCACAGATCCCCCATATAACAGCGTCCTCCACAGATCCCCCACATAACAGCGTCCTCCACAGATCCCCCACATAACAGCGTCCTCCACAGATCCCCCACAACACAGCGCCCTCCACAGATCCCCCACAACACAGCGCCATCCACAGATCCCCCACAACACAGCGCCCTCCACAGATCCCCCATATAACAGCGTCCTCCACAGATCCCCCACATAACAGCGTCCTCCACAGATCCCCCACATAACAGCGTCCTCCACAGATCCCCCACAACACAGCGCCCTCCACAGATCTCCCACAACACAGCGCCCTCCACAGATCCCCCATATAACAGCGTCCTCCACAGATCCCCCACATAACAGCGTCCTCCACAGATCCCCCACATAACAGCGTCCTCCACAGATCCCCCACAACACAGCGCCCTCCACAGATCTCCCACAACACAGCGCCATCCACAGATCCCCACAACACAGCGCCAATTACAGAACTACCTAACACCTTGTAATAGACTGGCATACATCCTGCATATCAGATATTTACATTACAATTCATAACAGTAGCAAAATTAGTTATGACGTAGCAAGGAAAAAAATTAAATGGTTGGGGGTCACCACAACATGAGGAACTGTATTAAGGGGTCACGGCTTTAGAAAGGTTGAGAACCACTGCTGTAGATGGAAAGCAGGCACATTTAATTTGGAGTTTATACACCTGCAGGCATCTCTATATATACAAACTGAAAAGAATGACGTGGTATTAAACAAGCAGGAAGTGCTCAAACCCACATGCAGTTGTGCATATATATAGGGGAGCAAATCCTGCACTTGTGGCCCGTCATTAGCAACGGACAACAAGTGCAGCATTTGCTCCCCTATATATATGCACAACTACATGTGGGTTTGAGCACTTTCTGCTTGTTTAATACCACGCCATTCTTTTCAGTTTGTCTAAATGGAATAATGTTAATATTAATAGAAATGTAGTATTAAACCCATTGTCAATCATCAGTCAAAAACCGCTAACTCACATGGCAAAAAAGGAGGAAGCCATACTGGCCTTGCCCATATCTATACAAGAAAGAGAACGATGTAACTAGCAAATTTGTAGATCACTTCATAACAAAAAATGCCTGTATCCATCTGAATTGAAAAAAAATTGCTGTAAAATGGCCACTAGGGGTCTCACTTCCTCCTAATGCGCAGTCCTCTGCCTGCCCTGGTAACAGAGACTAAGAGAATGGCAGATAGGAAATGGCTAGCTAATAAAAACTGCTTCTGAATTCAATGGAGTGTCATGCCTTTGTGTAAGCCTTGGGTCTGGAAGAGCAGGTCTTTTGCAGCATGAACAAGCAGAGCTGATTCAGAAGGGCAGATGCAGCAGAGTTGAGAATATGATGCCAAAGGATGGTGTAGCTGTTTATGCTAAAATTGCCCTTGTTGACAAAGCTTGCATTGGTCAGACAATGTTTCATTAAAATCAAGTTGAACAAACACTGTCAATGGATTGTATATTTGTAGCAAAAAGAAACAGACGGAGGAGTGAGGAGAAATAAAGAAAAGGTTTGGCGGGACAAGTGTCCCCAAACACTTTTTTGAAAGAAAACATATGGGAATTTATCATGGTGGGTATTTTTTAAGTTATTCTTGCTTGAGTGTGTTGGCCTACTTTACAGCAAATTTATCAAATGTAGCATGTGGTTTGATCAATTTGCCTTTTTAAACCTAAGACTTTTGTCTACGATTGCAATTACAGTTTTCTTTTTTTATCCACTCCCATATGGGAGCATTTGCTAATTAACATAGCTAACCACACCACTGCCCCACTCACTTTTTAAAAGTGGTAAGGGTGGCATAAAACAGCAAAAAGTTGAGCGCTTTTTTTGCGCAAAAGGGTACTTGCAAGTTCTGGCATACAGAAATTATACATTTCCCACTAGAAGAGGTTTAATGGTCAGATATGGAGAAGATTAAAGACTAAAGAAAAGTATACTGGACTCTTTTAGCCCAAAAGAGATTGAATGAGGACTATAATTTCAATGTATATTTGTAGAGTTAGCACTTGTCATTAGTGTTTACATGAATGGTGTGCTGTCCACATGTTTTATCCACCTTAGTTTTTTTAAATACGGTATATGATAGTCATTTTTCATAAGTGTATGTGGTATTAAGAGTTGCTAACACCTCCCTCAGATCTGGGGGTCTAGACTCTTTCCAGTTTCTCACTATCACCAGTTTTGCAATCACTAAAATGTGTCCAACTGTAATTCGTTCTGATGGAGGAAATGTATTTATTTTATGCACTTATATAGCGCTGCTATATTCCACAACACGTTGCAGACATTAGCATCCAACTGTGCCCAATGTGGCTCACAATCTAAGGTCCCTATCAGTATGTCTTTGGAGTGTGGGAGGAAACCAGAGCACCTGGAGAAAACCCACACAGACATAGGGAGAACATACACACTCCATGCAGATGTTGTCCTTGGTCAGAAAAAAATGCAGTGACCATAGAATGTGGTACAAGGTTCCTCTCTGGACACAGAGTCTCCAGGGGGGCGGGATTTAGGTTTTAAGAGGAGGTGGCCGGGAGAGAGTCGGCACCATTTTGTGGAGGAAAGGAACTGAGAGGAGCTTACCGGCAAGATGTCCCACGCAATTGAGGAGATGCTGCAGCAGCTGAGGGCGGCAGCGGACGCCAGGGGACCGGACTAGCTGCAGGAGCAGGTAGCCAGCCTGTTACAGGGGGGGGGCGGCAGGTACAGCAAGCCCGCTGCCAAGCGCAACCCGGCCGCGGCGGGTACGGCCGCTGGCGCGCCTGAGCCCGGATGAAACCCCCAGGGTCCGGCGCCGTGTCAGGCGGGCCAGTGTGCAGACTCCCTCCAGGTCCTCCCGGCGCGGGAGGAATCCAGCGGTTCGGTGGGGCCCAGTGAGGGGCGGGGTGTCCAGTGCCCCATCCTCTGCAGTGTGCGCTTTGGCGGCAGGACCAGGTACTGCAGGCTCCCCCCTCTCGGTCGGGGGGGAGGGCTGCTCGGCGTGGGAGAGGCAGCAGCAGAGGGCACGAGACTGTGCACCGGGAGAGCGGGAGGGTGCACAGGCCTCTGCAGAGTGACGGACAGCATCCTGCTGGTCCTGCCCACGGGGAAGAGGAGGGTGAATCAGGTTTGGCGCGAAGCGCGTCCAGCGCGGAGGATGCTGCGATGCCTGGGCCAAGCGGGAGGATGTCGTCTGGAGTGGTCGTTCCGGTGCCTGCTGGAACTCAGCGTCAGGATTCCGGATTTTCAGCTGCGGGGTTCACAGCACCCTGGCAGCCAGGTGAGGCGGCATTGGCGGCGTTTCTTGCGCTGGCTCAGGGTGCGGGGCTGAGTGGTTTTGGCGGGGGGCAGAAGGAAATGATTGGGGGGTGTGGGTGGTTACTGTGTGGTTTAGCTAGTGTGGAGTTGGGAGGTGGTGTGCCGGGTGCAGCACCCTTGCAAGCATGGGGGATTGGGCCTGGAGGTAGTGGGGGGATGGGCAGTTCGGGCGTCACGGCAGGGGGCGCGGTGTCAGTGCAGACGCAGGCAGGTGGCGATGATGACAGGCCACGATTGGATGATGCGGCGAGGGGGGAGGTGTACGTGTGTTTTGAGGGCCCCCTGGGTGCGCATTTGAAGCAGGAGGTTAGGGATAGGATATGGCAGGGAGAATATGTAGACATTTTTTCGCTTCTCCCGTTGAAGCGTTTTAATCTCGACTTAGGTAAACGGGACAGGGCAAAGAAGCAGGAGGAGGAAAAGCGGCAGTATAAGCTGAATATAAGCACGTTTGAGAACTCGCTGCAGGTGTTATCGGAGAGAAAGCGCCGGACAGCGATAGGGGAGGCGTATAGGGTTTATGGGGGTTCTGGGTGGTTGAGATATGATGAACTGTTTTGTCAGAGGAAAGCGGTACGCCGTAGTATGCGGTGGGATCATAAAGACATAGGGTTGTGGATAAAAGTGACGGTGCCTGTGCGGTCCAGGCAGCCCTTTAGGGGGGAGCACGGGGGGACTGAGCAATCAGGGTTTGCAGCGGCAGCGGCCAAGGGCTTGTGCTTTCTCTTTAACGAAGTGTAAATTCAAGCACAAGTGTTCTTCCTGCGGGGGAGGTCATGGGGCTAGCCGTTGTTTCAGGAGAGCGAAGCAGATGAGGCTGGTGCAAAAGGGGCAGACGCTGGTACAGGTGGGCGTGATGGCGTGTTACCTAGATAGATACCCAGACAGGGGAGCGGCGGAATTTTTGAGGAAGGGTTTCACAGATGGTTTCAGTATTCCGTCTCGCCCGGGGAAACAGGTGTTGGGGGTTAGGAAGAATCTGCGTTCGGCTTTGGAGCATTTGAAGGTGGTATCAGAGAAACTGGCTAAGGAGGTGGCATTGGGTACAATTTGTGGGCCTTTTGCAGAGTTGGGGCCGGGGGCCTTATTGGCAAAAACGGACATTGAGGCGGCGTTCCGGTTGTTGCTTGTTAACCGAGATAGTTTACACTTGTTAGGTTGTTTCTGGGATGGTGGGTATTTTGTGGACAGGTGTCTGCCAATGGGGTGCTCTGTGTCCTCTGCATACTTTGAAACATTCAGTTCTTTCCTGGAATGGGTAGTGAAGGATGTGTCGGGGTGCGTGTCGCTTATCCATTACCTTGACAATTTTTTATGCTTAGGTCCGGCAGATTCGCGGGTTTGTTCGTTGTTGCTGTCCACGTTACAGTCTGTTTTTGAGTCGTTTGGGGTGCCGTTGGCGGCAGGGAAGACGGTGGGGCCCACGATGGGGTTGAGTTTTCTGGGCATTGTTATTGACTCGGTTAGGATGGAGTGTCGGTTGCCGGTGGAAAAGGTTCAGGATCTGAGGATGGTGGTGGAGAGCGCGGTGAGGTCGCCCAAGATTTGCTTGCAGGACTTGCAATCATTGTTTGGAAGTTAAATTTCGCCTGTCGAATTATTCCGATGGGGCGCATTTTTTGTAGAAGGTTGGCGTCCGCTACTGGGGGAACGGCTGCTCCGCATCATTTTATTCAGTTGGGTCGTGAGTTGAAGGGGGATTTGGTGGTTTAGGAGAGGTTTTTGAGGGATTTTAATGGTAGGGCATTGGTGTTGGGGGATGCGATGGATAGTTTTGATTTTGATTTGTATTCGGACGCTGCGGGGTGTGGTTTTTGGAGTGTTTTGTAATGGCCAGTGGTGTGCGGGACAGTGGCCTAAGTCTTGGGTGTTGAGGGGTTGGGTTCGGAACGTGGCGTTGTTGGAGTTGTTTCTGATCCTGCTGGCGGTGGTGCTCTGGAGGGACAGGTTGAGCAATAGGAAGGTTTGTTTTCACTGCGACAACCTGGGGGTGGTGCAGGCGATCAATGGTTTGCCGGTGTCATCTCCCCCTGTGGTTAAGTTATTGCAGCATTTAGTGTTACGTTGTTTAGAGATTAACGCTTGGATTATGGCAGTGTATGTGCCGGGTGTTGATTATGGGGTAGCTGACTCTCTTTCTCGTTTACAGTGGGAGCATTTTCGGCAGCTGGCCCCGGAAACAGAGGCGGGTGGGCTGGTGTGTCCCGAGTTTCTTTGGGAGCTCTTGGAGGTACAATAGCAGGGTTGTTGAGGGAGTCTTTGAGCGCGGGCACTTGGATGGCCTACGGTAAGGCATGGCGAAATTGGGAGCGGTGGTGCACTGAGTTGGGTATGGGCATTGATGAGGGTGATATTCCGTTGGTATTGTTCTTGGGGAACATGGCAGAGAATGGATGGTCGGTAGCGCAGGTGAATCGGGTTATGGCGGGTTTGGCGTTTGGGTTTAAATTACGGGGCCTCCCAAATGTTACAAAGACCTTATTGGTAAGACAGGTATTGAAGGGATGTAGAAGGGGTAAGCGAGTGGCTGATCGTAGGTGGCCGGTTTTGTTCACTTTATTGTTGCGGATTGGTGCACAGGTGGGTTTGATTTGTAGATCAGTGAGTGAGGTGCGGTTGTTTAGGTTGGCTTTTTTGTTGGCGTTTTTCGTTTGGGTGAACTAGTGTGTCCCAGTGTAAGGCAGTTTGTGTGGGGGTGATGTGGACTTGTATGGGGTTGTGGTGCGGATCCGCTTATCTAAAATGGATAGGGAGGGTAGAGGTTGTAGCGTGACACTGTTTGATGTGCCGGGGCATCTGTTGTGTCCGGTGCGCTGCTTAAGGGAATACAGGGAGGGGGTGAGTTTTGAGGAGATGGGACCCCTGCTACGGCACGAGGACAGGTCGTTTCTGTCATGTTTTCAGTTCGTGGCAGCGTTTAAAAAATGTTTGGGGGCATTAGGAATGGACTCTAGGTATTTAACGGGTCATTCCTTCAGGATTGGGGCGGCAACGGAGGCGGCCAGGTTGGGTTTGAGTGAGGAGGTGATTAAGAAGTTTTAAATTTTATGTTCGTGGGTGGTTGGTGATTGGTGGAGTTGTTAATAATTTCCATTTGTTTGTGTTGCAGGTGCGGTTTTGGTGTGGATTCTTGGCACTCTTTTGTTTTTTGAGGTGCGACCACAAGGACGGCAGCTTGGTTTCAGTAGGGATGAAATGGTGTTACGGTGGCTGGGGTGTAGGGGTATGTTATGGGGGAGCGTGTTGAGGGAGGTGCACCGTTTTGCGAGGTTAGATCGAGCCCCCGATATATTAGTGTTGCATGTCGGGGGTAATGATTTGGGAGTCAGGCCTTGCAGGGAATTGATAAAGGATATAAAGTTCGACCTTTTGAGATTGTGGTCCATGTTTCCGGGTCTGGTAACTGTTTGGTCTGACATAGTGGCTCGTAAGACCTGGAGGGAAGCACGTTCGGTGGAGCGCATTAACAAGGCCAGCGTGAAGGTGAATAGGGCAATTGGGAGGTTTATGGCGCGCAATAGGGCAGTGGCGGTCAGGCATACTGATTTGGAGTCGGGGAGTGGAGGATTTTGGAGAGCGGATGGGGTTCATTTGAATGCTGTGGGCATTGATTTGTGGGCCCTGGATTTGCAGGGTGGAATCAAACAGGCTTTGCGTTTGTGGAGGAACACGCAGGCTTGAGGGAAGTCTTTAGGGTTCAAGCTGCACGTCGTTGGTGGTGGGAGATCCTAGAAGCTCGTGGTATATGACGGTATTGGAAATGGGAGGGCCTCAATGATGGGGCTGGACTCTCATAGTTTCAGCCATTTGGTTGGTTTGGAGAGGCGACCATCAGTTGGTGTCTCCGAGCTGGTGTTTTACGGCTGGAGGCAAGATGGAATTGCCATGTTGGCTTCTTATGGATGGTAAAATTTTAGGGCTTCTACAATCTCCCTCGTCAGGGGTTAATGTTAAGATTAATGTTATTTATGGATGTATTTATTTTTTTATTAAAATGGCTGCTGTGGCCGATTTAATCCAAGCAGAGTGTGTGGTGTCTTATTGGGAAGGTATTGGGGGAGGTGAAGGTGTGAGGATTAGGGGGAGGCCCTGAGTAATTAACCAATAACCTATTCATGAGATTGTCTAATGTTAAGAGAAGTTTACTGATCAGCAGTTTCTGGTTGAAGCTATTTTCTGCTTTCATCGTCTTCATAAGTTTTTGGTGCAATTTTTCTGCAGTTTTGCATATTTAGTGCTGTTTTTCGCAGTCAAAACAGCAGCTCAAGAAATTAGCTGAAGGTGTACGGGAAATATGAGATGCAGGACACACAAGCATATTTTCTCAACTTTTGATCATTAGTTGGCATTTTTTGTATTCTTGGCTCCTTTCAAACCAAAACCTTCTCTATACGGGGAAAAACAACATGAAGAAAATGCTAGTGATGAAAAAAATGGCAGAAAAACACCACAAAAAACGCAGCAAAAACAGCTGGTGGCCACAAAAAAACACCCGCTTTTATTTTTTTACATTTTTTTACGGGTATAAGAGAGCCAAATTCATGTGTGCAAGGACCCTAAAGCGGTTATCTGAGACCTATGCAAAATGAGAGAGGGCCAGAGAAGTTTTAAAACAGCACATAGTTCATCGCTGTGGCTCCCGTCCCCACCGTTCGGAAATGATGATGTTCTATATAGACTCCAGGGACCGTCGTCAGCTAATCAGCAGTCGTATGCCGTTCATTGACACGTCATCACAGAAGGCAATGATCAAGGAAGTGTATATGGAATGTCAGAATTTCCAGTCTGTTGGGGACAGAAGCTGGAATGGCAAGACTGATCCAAAGAGTCACATATGAATATGTGACAGTTTAAAGGGGTTCCCCGTTTTGGACAATCCCTATTTGTTAGAAGTAATCTACAATGATAATTTGATGGAAGGGTGCCGCATTGCACTGATCAGCTGTGATTTGTAGAGGAAACCAACTATAAGGGCAGAATTAGGGCTCATGCACATGAACGTATTTTCTTTCCACTTCTGTTTAGTTTTTTTTTTGCGGACCGTATGTAGAACCATTCACTTCAATGGGTCCGCAAAAACAACTAAAATTACTCCGTGTGCATTCAGTTTCCGTATTTCCGTTCCGCAAAAAAGTAGTGCATGTCCTATTGTTGTCCGCAAATCACGGTCCAAGGCCCCATTCAAGTCAATGGGTCCGCAAAAAATATGGAACACACACGGAACAAATCCCTATGTCATCCGTATTTTGCGAATCCATACTGTAGAAATGCTATGCCCAGCCCATATTGCTCATGTGTTTGGTTATTAATAAGTTACTGTTTCCGTTTCGCAAAAAACGGTTCAAATACGGAAACCATAAGGATATGTTTTGTGCAATAACGGAACGGAAGAGGACTTAAATCAGAGGGAAAAACAAACCTCAGACATGGAACAACGGATCCGTGAAAAACGGACCGCAGAAGAACAACGGTCATGTGCATGAGCCCTTAACCTGCAGCGCCAACCAGGATAAGGATAGATAAATGAAGGGCTATGCATTTCTCATTGAAATCAGTGGACTGTCTGTGTAATACATAAGCATGCTGGTTCCTCCAAAACAAGAGACGCATTTCTAGCCGCTCTTCTCTTTAGCTTTTAGTGGGGGTCCTGGATTTGAAAATAACAACTATGATGTATATTTGGTCATGGATGAGCATTACAGTCCCCTTCATTCTGGCAATCAGTGAGGATCCCAGCTCACGGACACCACTGATGTAACCTTCTAACATATCATGCAAAGAATCAAAGGCAGAGGTACACTTTGTATACTGTCAGTGTATGTTCTTTATTTCTCTGGGTGAAGGAATTAGAGGAGTTTGTACCTAGTATAGATGAATTTGCCAAATATATAGGATATGACTGGGTAGCTCTTGGCATTGTGTTATATAGATACATATAGCTATATGACTATGATTCAAAGGGGACCTGTCATCACAAAATACATTGCAATCTGCAGACCAAATGCTACTGAGCAGATTGATATATAGTTTTGTGGGAAAAGATTCAGTAAAACTTGTAATTTATTCATTTAAATCTCTTTTCTTCCTAAGCTGAAGATGGTATTTTCAGCTATTATCAGTGACAGCATGCTCTGTGTAAGTGTGTATACAGAGATAGCTGTCAATCAATGATAGTTGTACACGGGGGAGTGTTATCAGTGATTGATGGCATTCCCTGTGTACAGTAAATGTACAGTGGGATGCGAAAGTTTGGGCAACCTTGTTAATCATCATGATTTTCCTGTATAAATCGTTGGTTGTTACGATAAAAAAATGTCAGTTAAATATATCATATAGGAGACACACACAGTGATATTTGAGAAGTGAAATGAAGTTTATTGGATTTGCAGAAAGTGTGCTATAATTGTTTAAACAAAATTAGGCAGGTGCATAAATTTGGGCGCTGTTGTCATTTTATTGATTCCAAAACCTTTAGAACTAATTATTGGAACTCAAATGTGTTTAGTAAGCTCAGTGACCTCTGACCTACATACACAGGTGAATCCAATTAGGAGAAAGAGTATTTAAGGGGGTCAATTGTAAGTTTCCCTCCTCTTTTAATTTTCTCTGAAGAGTAGCAACATGGGGGTCTCAAAACAACTCTCAAATGACCTGAAGACAAAGATTGTTCACCATCATGGTTTAGGGGAAGGATACAGAAAGCTGTCTCAGAGATCTCAGCTGTCTGTTTCCACAGTTAGGAACATATTGAGGAAATGGAAGACCACAGGCTCAGCTCAAGTTAAGTCTCGAAGTGGCAGACCAAGAAAAATCTTGGATAGACAGAAGCGAAGAATGGTGAGAACAGTGAGAGTCAACCCACAGACCAGCACCACAGACCTACAACATCATCTTGCTGCAGATGGAGTCACTGTGCATCGTTCAACCATTCGGCACACTTTACACAAGGAGATGCTGTATGCGAGAGTGATGTAGAGGAAGCCTTTTCTCTGCCCACAGCACAAAAAGTGCCGCTTGAGGTGGGCTAAAGCACATTTGGACAAGCCAGCTTCATTTTGGAATAAGGTGCTGTGGACTGATGAAACTAAAATGGAGTTATTTGGCCATAACAAGGGGCATTATGCATGGAGGAAAAAGAACACAGCATTCCAAGAAAAACACCTGCTACCTACAGTAAAATATGGTGGTGGTTCCATCATGCTGTGGGGCTGTGTGGCCAGTGCAGGGACTGGGAATCTTGTCAAAGTTGAGGGATGCATGGATTCCACTCAGTATCAGCAGATTCTGGAGACCAATGTCCAGGAATCAGTGACAAAGCTGAAGCTGCGCCGGGGCTGGATCCTTCAACAAGACAACGACCCTAAACACTGCTCAAAATGCCTAAAAGGCATTTATGCAGAGGAACAAGTACAACGTTCTGGAATGGCCATCTCAGTCTCCAGACCTGAATATAATTGAAAATCTGTGGTGTGACTTAAAGAGAGCTGTCCATGCTCGGAAGCCATCAAACCTAAATGAACTAAAGATGTTTTATAAACAGGAATGGTCCAAAATACCTTCAACCAGAATTTAGACTCTCATTGGAACCTACAGGAAGCGTTTAGAGGCTGTAATTTCTGCAAAAGGAGGATCTACTAAATATTGATTTCATTTCTTTTTTGTGGTGCCCAAATTTATGCACCTGCTTAATTTTATTTAAACAATTATAGCACACTTTCTGTAAATCCAATAAACCTCATTTCACTTCTCAAATATCACTGTGTGTGTCTCCTATATGACATATTTAACTGACATTTTTCATCATAACGACCAACGATTTATACAGGAAAATCTTGACGATTAACAAGGTTGCCCAAACTTTCGCATCCCACTGTATATACAGAGGTAGCTAGCAGTCGCTGATAGCTGTACACAGGGGAGGTGTTATCAGTGATTGATAGTATTCTCTGTGTAAGTGTGTATACAGAGCTAGCAATCAGTCACTGATAGTTGTACAGAGGGGAGGTGTTATCAGTGATAACATTCCCTGTGTACAGTAAGTGCGTATACACAGATGTCAGTCACTGATAGCTGTAAATGGTTGAGATGTTATCAATGATTGATAGCATTCTCTGTATAAGTGTGTATACAGAGATAGATGTCCTTCACTGATAGTTGTACACAGGGAGGTGTTATCAGTGATTGATGGCATTCCTTGTGCAAGTGTGTATCCAGAGATAGCAACAAAGAAAATATATATATATATATATATATATATATATATATATATCAAAATATAGGTATTTAGAGAGGGCTCACCTGTATAATCAAAAATGGTATGGGTGCTCCTACAGAGAGGATTCACCCAATCCTCTAAAAATATTGGAAACAGGTCGAAAAGTAGTAGGGCACACCACTATTCGGTTCCACACGGATAATTATTATAAACAATATTTATTAGTAATATACACTATTAAATGAACATGCTTAAAATTACACAAACTAAAATTAATAAAATATTAAATACAATAATACATGATATTAATACTGTACTTTCACCAGAGTTTGTTGTATGATACAAAAATGTCTTTCCAAACGGGTTAATTAACCCAATCAATACCCCAGTAGGTAAGGTCGCAATAATGAAGATGAACTTGATATTTAGATACAGTTTTTTGAATAGTCACTTGTGTCTTTGCGACTTAATAGTCGTATCACATATATTATCGCTACAATGTTATTGCCTGTTATTAGGAATAAGCCGGAGCTGTTTTACTCACTTAAGCCGGAGCTGTTTTACTACTTGTAGATAGAGTGGTGCCGTCTTTTGTTGCATCACTGGTGGCATCCCACGTGTGATGGAATTCTTTGCAGGCAGCGATATATGGAGGTTTGATTTCCACAAGGTTTATGCGGATTCGGGATCCTCGGTGATCATATGCAGCCGTACTGTATTGGGGGTCGATTGGTAATATGTTACTTCTGCGCCTTTAGTGGATATCTCGCAGGAATAGACTTTACCCAAAAAATCGACTCTCCAGGGAGGCAGATGTCCGGCTGGTCTTTGCTTTTTATAAGCCAAAGTTCACCTATCCCTTGCGTCTTTCTTTTCTTTTAAGCGCTTTTTAGTCCTCCAGTATTGTGCTTCATTTCATTGGGTAGTTACCATACGCGTTTCAGAGTGACTACGACTCCTTCAGTGGCCAGCTGCCGCACCGCCCGCCTCCTGCACCGCCCGCAACCCCCCCCTGCACCTCCCACCGGGCTAAAATCATGCAGGGGTGCAGGGGGGGGGGGGGGGTGATACATATATATTTGTGCCACACTAAAGTTTCTGATCAGAAACAGCAGAAATCGCAACAAACCGCAGGTCTGAATTGACCTGCGGTTTGCTGCGATCGCCGATACGGGGGGGTCATATTACCACCCCACGCGTTGTGACAGGATGCCGGCTGAATGATTTCAGCCGGCATCCTGTACGGATTAACCCCTGGGGCGCCACAATCTCACTTTAAACTCATGACGTACCGGTACGTCATAGGTCCTTAAGGACTCGGGATCCATGCCGTACCGGTACGTCATGGGTCCCCAAGGGGTTAAGATTTCCAACTATAAAATACAGAATGTTATTTCTTAGTAAGAACAGTGACTAGCCTTTGCTATGCTCGATGAAGCATCGTGTTGTTTTCTTTATAAGTCTGGGTCTGAATAAGGAAACACGTCAGTAAAAGGCGTGAGTTTTTGCGTCATAAATGTAATGCTATGTAATAATAGACATTTCTTCCCGGTCTCTACTCTCTGACAATGAGCTGATGACACCTCGGAGATATTTTACAAATTCCAGTCTGACATCCTCAGGATCTTCTTCTAGATTGGAATGTACCAAAGGTAATTTGGCTAAAGCTGAGGCTGTAAAGAAAAACAGAAAGAAGATGAGAACCTTCATGTACTTGCGAAAATTGAAAAGGCCAAAACATAGCAAGGCCATACAAATGTATTAAATAGGAAGCAAGAGGAGGACAAGGGCAAGGTGACACATACTAGTGACTAAAGGGGTTGCCCCATCTCAACATTTATAGCATATCGCTAGAATCTCCCACAAATGTCAGATAGGTGCGGGTCCCACCTCTGGGACCCACTCCTATCTCCCGAACAAAGTCCCCCACTCTCCATTCATCGCTAAGAGAGTTCCAAAAGTCTCAAAGCAGTAAGTGGATTGGAGTAGATGCCGAGCATGTGCGGTGTGCTCTCCTTCCGTACAGCGGCCCTGTTATGGAGGTGGGACCCGCACCTGTCTGACATAGTGATATGCCAGAGTAGCTGAAATAGGAATACCCCTTAAACTTAAGGATTTTCCTGTTTAACACTACCTAAGAGACCCTTTAAAGAGGACCTGTCATGTCTCCTGACATATCCTTCTAATTAAATACTTGCATTCCTGATGAAATAACAATACCTGGATGCATTTCTGGTAGTTACTGAGTGAACACTGACGTGTGAATAAGGCCTATTTCACATGAGCGTTACGGATTCTCTCAGGGTCTGAGAAACCCAATTCACGTCTATGGAACCAGAGCTTTGTGAAAAACACTGAATATAGAACATGCTGCATTTTTTCCTGAACGCAGAAAAGATCCGTGTAAAACCACGCTCATGTACACAGACCCATTGAAATCAGACCTGACAGAAAACTTTGCTCGTTTGAAAGGGGCCTTAGGGCTCATGCACATGTCGGTTGTTTTGGTCTGCATCTGTTCCGCATTTTTTCCAGGTCAAATGCGGACTTATTCACTTCCGTTTTACATACAAGGATAGGACAGTTCTGTTATGGGCCAGATGTTCCTTTCCTTAGCCTTAGTTTCTGTGTTGTTGCCTTGTATATAGGGCTGCAATGAGTACTCGATTAAATAGAGTAATTAGACACAAAAAATATGCATAGAGGATTCGCTTGTGTGACATGACCAAGAAGCGGGAGTGAAGTGCTTGCTATTATTCCCACTCCGTGGTTTTCCGCTGGCTCGCAATGCTCTCGGAATAGTCACCTTCCTAGCAGGGGGCCTCCGGACACTCCACAGCACGTCCATGGTCCTGTGCTGAACTGACCTCCTGATGTACGCATTCCTTGACCTGACGCGCTGTGTGACGTCAGGCCCAGAGCAGCATGGAATTATGGAGTGTCGATGGCGCCCCTGCTGGAAACATAAGTTGATGACATCGAGGGGGTGGGGGTGTGACTAAGGCCAGGTGCCCGGAGTGCACAGCGTCATAGCAACCAATGACGCTGTGCACTCCAGGTGGCAGGAGGAGGGCAGGCTGGGCTTTCACGGACCGTGCATCCATGGTTTAACTGAAGTGTGGTCCGGCCTTAGGGAAGAATTGGCACAAGGGGAGCAGGGACTATGGCACAAGGGGGAGTGGAGCTGAAGGCACTGGGGTGGGGGAGAGCTGAAGGCACTGGGGTGGGGGAGAGCTGAAGGCACTGGGGGAGTGGAGGAGAGCTGAAGGCACTGGGGTGGGGGAGAGCTGAAGGCACTGGGGGAGTGGAGGAGAGCTGAAGGCACTGGGGTGGGGGAGAGCTGAAGGCACTGGGGTGAGGGAGAGCTGAAGGCACTGGGGTGGGGGAGAGCTGAAGGCACTGGGGTGGGGGAGAGCTGAAGGCACTGGGGTGGGGGAGAGCTGATGGCACTGGGGTGGGGGAGAGCTGATGGCACTGGGGTGGGGGAGAGATGAAGGCACTGGGGTGGGGGAGAGCTGAAGGCACTGGGGTGGGGGAGAGCTGAAGGCACTGGGGTGGGGGAGAGCTGAAGGCACTGGGGTGGGGGAGAGCTGAAGGCACTGGGGGAGTGGAGGAGAGCTGAAGGCACTGGGGTGGGGGAGAGCTGAAGGCATTGGGGGAGTGGAGGAGAGCTGAAGGCACTGGGGTGGGGGAGAGCTGAAGGAACTGGGGTGAGGGAGAGCTGAAGGCACTGGGGTGGGGGAGAGCTGATGGCACTGGGGTGGGGGAGAGCTGATGGCACTGGGGTGGGGGAGAGCTGATGGCACTGGGGTGGGGGAGAGCTGATGGCACTGGGGTGGGGGAGAGCTGAAGGCACTGGGGTGGGGGAGAGCTGAAGGCACTGGGGTGGGGGAGAGCTGAAGGCACTGGGGTGGGGGAGAGCTGAAGGCACTGGGGTGGGGGAGAGATGATGGCACTGGGGTGGGGGAGAGCTGATGGCACTGGGGGAGTGGAGCTGAAGGCACTGGGGGTGCTGATGGCACTGGGAGATGGTGGAGCTGATGGCACTGGGAGATGGTGGAGCTGATGGCACTGGGAGATAGTGGAGCTGGTGGCACTGGGAGATAGTGGAGCTGATGGCACTGGGAGATAGTGGAGCTGTTCACACTGGAGGATAGTGGAGCTGAAGGCACTGGGGGAGATGATGGCACTGGGAGATAGTGGAGCTGAGTGCATTTAGGGGATAGTGGAGCTGATGGCACTGGGGCGAACTGATGCACTTGGGCTGAGGGGGGAACGAAGGGTGTTGGGGACTGATGGCAGGGGGTCTGATGAGTTTTTATAAAGGAAAGCATTTTTTCCTATTAGAGCACTCGATTAATCGTAAAAATAATCGGTAGAATACTCTTTTGCTAAATTAATCGTTAGCTGCAGCCCTAATTGTATACGAGGTATAGTGCTTTTCAAGTAACAAAACAGGGTTTCTAGGTAACGTCTCTGGTGCGCACTGGGGAAAAATCTATGGTTTGGAAGCAGTTTTCGATGTGCACTTTTTAAAGGGCAGATTTGTACCTATGACACCGGCTGCAAATTAGCCTTTAGGAGCAACGGGGGCGTTACCATTACACCTAGAGGATCAGTTCTCTTTGCAAATGCCTTCGGCAATTTGATTAACAGAGGCAGGCAGTGCAGGTACAAGTCTGCTGACAGATGCCCTTTAACGGTGAAACACGTTTATTTAACCTATTTCACCAATAAAAACTGCAAACGCATTGAAAACCACTGCAAAACCATATTCATTTTTTGTGATTCCCGTTTCGATGCAGTTTTAACTGCAACTCAACAGTTATGTGTGAATATACCCTTACGGGCATATGTACTATGGCTGGCATTTCATAAGCCAATCTTATGAAAAAAATCCATTCAAAGATGTACACAGGCGTCTTAATGGATGTGGTGCATCTCCTGGCTGTCCATGCGCCAGAAAATAAGATCTACACCAGCTATGAGCAGGCACAGATTTCAACTATAATTTAGGAGACCACGCTCCCTCCTGCTAAAACCTGCCCACTTCTCTCACCACTTTTGAAAAGTGGAGAAAAGTGTGAAATTATACAATTTAGATATGACGTGCGCATCATTTGCATCTTTTTTATGCTATAAAAGTGGTGTAAAACCGATGATTAATCTGCCCCTTAATTAGATCAACTGTACGTGTCCATTACTCCAAGCAAAGAACAGTCGTCCCTACATTAAAATTACTGTATTTTTCAACCTTTGAGTACCCCCCCCCCCCCAGCAGATCAAATCTGACCTAACAGTTTTATAGAAATGCATTTTATAGATTGTTCATTTGATAAGCACAAAGAAAACAATAAAACAAAAACCTTGTACAATAGCAAATGTTCTGTAGATCCAGATACACCAGTTGCACAGCCTGGCCCACACAGCTAGTAAATAAACCTTTCTAATGTTATACTGCCATCTAGTGGTGGAAAGACAGCATTACTGAGCCGTTCTCATGCCTTACCGTGTTAGTTTATGAACATTCAGCATTGGTTAAACAATAATGGTAGTTTGTAATCCCCCAGTACTAATCCTATTGATATGACAGGCAGCTGCTGCCAAGGCCAATAAGATAATGGGTTGCATCAAAAGGGGCATAGATGCCCGTGATGAGAACATAGTCCTACCACTTTACAAATCATTAGTCAGACCACACATGGAGTACTGTGTACAGTTCTGGGCTCCTGTAAACAAGGCAGACATAGCAGAGCTGGAGAGGGTCCAGAGGAGGGCAACTAAAGTAATAACTGGAATGGGGCAACTACAGTACCCTGAAAGATTATCAAAATTAGAGTTATTCACTTTAGAAAAAAGACGACTGAGGGGAGATCTAATAATTATGTATATATCAGTGGTCAGTACAGAGATCTCTACCATCATCTATTTATCCCCAGGACTGTGACGAGGGGACATCCTCTGTGTCTGGAGGAAAGAAGGTTTGTACACAAACATAGAAGAGGATTCTTTACGGTAAGAGCAGTGAGAATATGGAACTCTCTGCCTGAGGAGGTGGTGATGGTGAGTACAATAAAGGAATTTAAGAGGGGCCTGGATGTATTTCTGGAGCGTAATAATATTATAGGTTGAAATAGATGGATTGGCTCACTCTATCAATCACAACGCGAGGGTGCTCCCCCAAAAAATAATAATATTAGTAATATTATAGTAATAATATTATAGGCTATAACTACTAGAGAGGGATCGTTGATCCTCCTTCACATGACCGTTTTTTTTTTTTCGTTTACGGGATGTTTTTTGCGTTAATTTCAATGGTTCCACAAAAAAAAGGAATGTACTCCGTATGCATTCCGTTTCCATATTTCCGTTCCGTTGAAAGATAGAACATGTCCTATTATTGCCTGCAAATTACATTCCGTGGCTCCATTCAAGTGAATAGGTCCGCAAAAAAAAAAAAAACGGAACACGGATGTCTTCCTTATCCGTTCCGTTTTTGCAAAACCATCTATTGAAAATTTTATGCTCAACCCAATTTTTTATATGTAATAACTGTACACGCCGAACGGAAGAACGGAACGGAAACAAAAAAACAGAACACCGGACCCGTAGAAAAAAAAAAACGGACCGCAAAACACTGAAAAAGCCATACGGTCGTGTGCAGGAGGCCTTATTCTGATTGCCTGATTGGAGTCGGAAAGTAATTTTTTTCCCTAAGGGTCCATTCACACGTGCGTAAGTGTTTTGTGGATCAACAAATTGCGAATCCGTGAAACACGAACACTGGCAATGTGCATTCTGCAATTTGCGGACCGCACATCGCCGGCACTATAATAGAAAATGCCTAATCTTGACAAGAATAGAACGTGTTCTATTTTTTTGTGGCAACGGAAGTACGGATGCGGAAGTGCGGACGCGCAAATGTGGATGCGGACAGCACATTCCAGCCCCACTGAAAATGAATGGGTCTGCACCCATTCCGCAGGGTCCACGACATTCAAATTCAAAAATTACACGGCCTGATGGAAAATGAATGGGGCACATCCAATCGTTACTACATAGGGCAATATGCTGCCGAGAAACTGGACTTTTTGATGCAGCAAGAAATATGCCATCACCCGACAAACAATTGACTTTCAATGGTGTTCAAGATGGATCCGTCATGGCTATAGAAGACATAATACAACCGGCTCTGTTCATGGCGGATGCATGCAGTTGTATTATTGTAATGGAAGCGTTTTTTGCAGATCCATGACGGATCCGCAAAAAAATGTTGACTTTCTGCCATGCAATATCTTTCAATGCTTCCAAGAAATCATTGGTATCCTCTAAAAACAAGGAATCGCCTTGTAGTAATGGGCGCAATAGCCAGTCCAAGTACTGTGATAGCGGTTTGGTAAGAGACCCGATACCTGCAACTATCGTACACCCTGGCAGGTCTACCAATGATTTATGGATTTCGGGCCTGTAATACTAAACGGGTTTCACAGGATAGAGAGGAAACAATTTTGAGGCTTAAATGTAGGGTCGATTTTTAAGGGAAAATAAACATTCCTATCCCCGAGCTGTCGTTCGGCTTCTCTCATGTATTGATTCTTTATCCAGAACCACTATCTTTCCACCCTTGTCAGCTGGTTTCACTATAATATTGGAAATCCTCGAAAGTCGCTGAGGAGCCGACTTTCCCCTTTGGTGAGATTAGGTGACACTGTAGGTTATTGTAAAGCTTTGATCTCCTGAATAACTTGTCTTTGAAATAGATCTAAGCTAGTAGTGATGAGCGGCAGGTGCCATATTCGATTTCGACGAAATTCGCAAATATTCGATATAATATTTGTTTTATATTCGTCGAAATCGAATATTCGTCATTATTCTTGTTATCGCGATTAATATGCGATTTAAATAATCGCGTATTGCGATTGTAACTTAAAGGCTACTCTCCTATTGAAATAGCAATGCGATTAATTCAAGTTATAATAATCGAATTTCGATTTTAACTTAAAGGCTACTCTCCTATTGAAATAGCAATGCGATTAATTCGTTATAAAAATCGAATTTCGATTTTAACTTAGCACTGCTATATGCCATATTCGTTAATTCTAGCCTAATATGGACTATAGCAGTGCTAAGTTAAAATCGAAATTCGATTTATTATAACTTGAATTAATCGAATTGCGATTTCAACTTGGACCTGGTTTACTATGGTTGGCTTGGTAGAATTAGCGAATATGATGAATGTATTCGTCATATTCCACAAAACGAAGATAACGAATGTATTCGGCATCTTCGTTTTAGCTACCTATTCGTCAACTTCGCTAATTCTAGCAATCATATAGGAAAGTTTACTATAGAGACAGCTAAGTTTAATTCGCTATGCGATTATATGACTGCTTTTTTTTTAATAAATAGTATAATTATAATAATTATCAGGTATTATAATTATTCTATTTATTTTAAAATAAAAGCTAAGTAATATAATCGCATAGCGAATTAAACTTAGCTGTCTCTATAGTAAACTTTCCTATATGATTGCTAGAATTAGCGAAGTTGACGAATAGGTAGCTAAAACGAAGATGCAGAATACTTCGTTATCTTCGTTTTGTGGAATATAACGAATATATTCGTCATATTCGCTAATTCTACCAAGCCATTGAAGCCAACCATATAGTAAACCAGGTCCAAGTTGAAATCGTCATGCGATTAATATAACTCGAAATAATCGCATGGCGATTTTAACTTAGTAATGCTTAGTAATGGTGTAAGCAGTGTGTAGGTGATACGGTCACGGTGTAAGCAGTGTGTAGGTGATACGGTCATAGGTGATACGGTCACGGTGTAAGCAGTGTGTAGGTGATACGGTCATAGGTGATACGGTCACGGTGTAAGCAGTGTGTAGGTGATACGGTCACGGTGTAAGCAGTGTGTAGGTGATACGGTCATGGTGTAAGCGGTGTGTAGGTGATACGGTCATAGGTGATACGGTCATGGTGTAAGCAGTGTGTAGGTGATACGGTCATGGTGTAAGCGGTGTGTAGGTGATACGGTCATAGGTGATACGGTCACGGTGTAAGCAGTGTGTAGGTGATACGGTCATGGTGTAAGCAGTGTGTAGGTGATACGGTCGTTTAATTCTCCATTGTCACAGTATTTATAGTTACCTCATCAGTATTACACTCCTTCACATTGGTTGAATTGGCACATGGATACACATGCGAGCAGTAACGCCACGTCAAGGCTTCAACCCTTGTTACTGACCAGTCACACACCATGCTTTTCATTCATACGCATTTGGTATTCCAGATGTTTTGGACTACACCTCCCATAATACTTTACCAGCATGATGGGAGATGTAATTCACAGAATGTGGACGGCCTATGGGTGCCGACCTCTGACCTCGCGGTCACGTGTCAGATGCTCCTTCACTGCTCCAGCAGGCCTCAAACATGGGCTTCTTCATTCCACTTCAGGTACTTCGTGTTCCATAGGAAAACATGCTGGCCAGAGTTGTGACACAAAAAAAAATATTAAAATGGTTAGAGCAAATGGCAGAACAGACGCAGTGCAGCAGACTGACGGTGCACATACACAGCAGACGGGGATTACAGAATCCAGTGAGTGACGGATTTGGTGGCAGTTGTATCCCTCTGGTTTGGGGCAGCTTCTCATCCTTCTCCAAGTGACAAGATGGCTGCAGTTTCGTAGCAAAAAACATGCCATGGCATAGGAGATCTAGGGAATTTTTTATTTTTTATTTTTTTTGTTTAAATAGGGTTGTACACATCTAACACACAGGCCACACGTGGTGCACAGCTCCACATCCAACGCACAGCCCACAAATATAATACACTGCCCCCCCCCAAATATGCTGCACATACATCCCCCAATATAGCGTACCGCACAAACAGCCCCCCCATATACTGCGCAGACAGCCCCCCCATATACTTCAGACAGACCCCCCCATATACTGCACAGACAGCACCTCATATACCGCACAGATCTCCCTATATAATGCACAGACCCCCCCCCCCCATATAATGCGCAGACATCCCCAGAATATACTGCGGAGACACCCCCCCAATAGAATGTGCAGACACCCCGCATATACTGCACAGACAGCAGCCCCATATAATGCGCAGACATCCCCAGAATATACTGCGGAGACACCCCCCAATAGAACGTGCAGACACCCCGCATATACTGCACAGACAGCAGCCCCATATAATGCGCAGACATCCCCAGAATATACTGCGGAGACACCCCCCAATAGAATGTGCAGACACCCCGCATATACTGCACAGACCTCCCTATATAATGCACAGACAACCCCCATATAATGCGCAGACATCCCCAGAATATACTGCGGAGACACCCCCCAATAGAATGTGCAGACACCCCGCATATACTGCACAGACAGCAGCCCCATATACTGCACAGACACCCCCCCATATACTGCGCAGACACCCCCCATATACTGCGCAGACAGCCCCCCCATATACTGCGCAGACAGCCCCCCCATATACTGCGCAGACACCCCCCCATATACTGCGCAGACAGCCCCCCCATATACTGCGCAGACAGCCCCCCCATATACTGCGCAGACAGCCCCCCCATATACTGCGCAGACAGCCCCCCCATATACTGCGCAGTCAGCCCCCCAATATACTGTGCAGACAGACCCCCGTATACTGCGCAGACAGCCCCCCATATACTTTGCAGGCAGCCCCCCCATATAATGCGCAGTCAGCCCCCCCATATACTGCACAGACAGCCCCCCAATATACTGCGCAGACAGCCCCCCCATATAATGCGCAGACAGCCCCCCCATATACTGCGCAGACAGCCCCCCATATACTGCGCAGTCAGCCCCCCCAATATACTGTGCAGACAGACCCCCGTATACTGCGCAGACAGCCCCCCATATACTTTGCAGGCAGCCCCCCCATATAATGCGCAGTCAGCCCCCCAATATACTGTGCAGACAGCCCCCCCATATACTGCGCAGACAGCCCCCCCATATACTTTGCAGACAGCCCCCCCATATAATGCGCAGTCAGCCCCCCCATATAATGCGCAGTCAGCCCCCCAATATACTGCGCAGACAGCCCCCCATATACTTTGCAGACAGCCCCCCCATATACTTTGCAGACAGCCCCCCATATACTTTGCAGACAGCCCCCCCATATACTTTGCAGACAGCCCCCCCATATACTTTGCAGACAGCCCCCCCATATACTGCGCAGACAGCCCCCCCATATACTGCGCATTCAGCCCCCCATATACTTTGCAGACAGCCCCCCATATACTTTGCCGACAGCCCCCCCCATATACTGCGCAGACAGCCCCCCCATATACTGCGCAGACAGCCCCCCCATATACTGCGCAGACAGCCCCCCCATATACTGCGCAGACAGCACCTCATATAATGCGCAGACAGCCCCCCATATACTTTGCAGACAGCTCCCCCTGTATACTGCGCAGACAGCCCCCCATATAATGCGCAGTCAGCCCCCCCAATATACTGCGCAGACAGCCCCCCATATACTTTGCAGACAGCCCCCCATATACTTTGCAGACAGCCCCCCCATATAATGCGCAGTCAGCCCCCCCAATATACTGCGCAGACAGACCCCCCCATATACTTTGCAGACAGCCCCCCCATATACTGCGCAGACAGACCCCCATATACTGCGCAGACAGACCCCCCATATACTGCGCAGTCAGCCCCCCCCAGTATACTGCACAGACAGACCCCCATATATTGCGCAGACAGACACCCATATACTTTGCAAACAGCCCCCCCATATACTGTGCAGACAGCCCCCCATATAATGCGCAGACAGCCCCCCAATATTCTGCGCAGACAGCCCCCCATATACTTTTCAGACAGCCCCCCATATACTGCGCAGACAGCCCCCCCATATAATGCGCAGTCAGCCCCCCCAATATACTGTGCAGACAGACCCCCTATATAATAGAACCTATAAATAAGAGGACAATCAATCAAGAACCAATATGAAAATAGCTCCTGCAAAGGGTTAAAAGTGCTTTTGGCATGGATATTTATAATTACCCTTGGCGCTTGCGCACTGGGACGTAATTTTTCCCTACCACCACATTGCGCAGGCACGTATATCCAGTGGATTTTAATGTGTTAACCACGCTTGCGCACTGAACCGTAATTTTTCCCTACCTAGGCTCCCCGACGCATGCACAGTGTCCCGGTGTGCTGCTAAGTTCAGCAGTGAGATTTTCACTAGAGTGTCCTTTTGGGCATGTGCAGATGGTGAAAACTAAGGCACGCCTCCCGACGTCATCTCTGATGCGACAGGAAGTCAGAAGGTAGGGAAATCTCACGAGGTAGGGTAGTATAACGCTACACAGGAACAGATGTGACAAGGCACTAGGGACAGTAATTGGATAAACCTAATTGTGAAAAAAAAACTGAAAAAACTATTTATAAGTGCAGGGAAAGGTTATGGAGGAATTATTTCACAGCATCTTAGTGCAAGGAGACACGTCAAAAGGCGCTAGAGACAGTGCTAGAAAAGCGATTTACAAGTGCAGGGAACGATTATTTGGGGATCCAAATAGCCATTATACAGATCTGTCATTCCACCAATTTGTTCTTGGGGTGCAAGTGCCATGTTGAAAAGCCTTTAGTGGCTTATATCTGTTCAAACAAGAAAAATATACCGGTATACGCAGTTCACTTCTGCAGTTATATGTGTTGAAAGAGTACAGAAAGAAAAAATATATGCACTTCACTGGTGCACTTATTTGTGGCAAAAGCGTTCAGTGGCCTATTTCATTATAGAAAGAAAAATATATACGCACTTCACTGTTGCAGTTATTTGTGGCAAAAGGGTTTAGTGGCCTATTTCAGTACAGAAAGAAAAATATATGCGCACTTCACTGGTGCATTTATTTCTGCTAAAAGCGTTTACTGGCCTATTTAGTACAAAAAGAAAAATATATTCTCAGTTCACGTCGGCGGTTACATGTGTTGAAAGCATGGCTGGGAGTCAGCAGGGTGGCAGCAGTGTGCAATCGGGAGCCAAACGTGCCCGGGCTAGGCCACCTGCTTCGCAACAGCCTACCTACCCGGGAAGTAGTGGTGCAAGGGTTCACAGAAGTAGCAGTGGTAGCAGTCAGTCAGTGCGGCGGTTATATGTGTTAGGCTACTTTCACACTGGCATTTTGGCTTTCTGTTTGTGAGATCCGTTCAGGGCTCTCACAAGCGGTCCAAAACAGATCAGTTTTGTCCTAATGCATTCTGAATGGAAAAGGATCTGCTCAGAATGCATCAGTTTGCCTCAGTTTGCCTCTGTTCCGTCTCTATTCCGCTTTTGAGGCGGACACCAAAACGCTGTAAGTCAATGGGGACGGATCCGTTTTCTATGACACAATCTGGCACAATAGAAAACGGATCCATCCTCCATTGACTTTCAATGGTGTTTAAAGATAATACAAACGGATCCGTTCTGAACAGATGCATTATCTGAACGGATCCGTCTGTGCAGATCCAAGATATGGCCTTATTTTGTATTTCCGTACAAAAAGAAAAATATATTCTCAGTTCACTTCGGTGGTTATTTGTGTTAAAAGCGTTTAGTGGCCTATTTCAGTACAAAAAGAAAAATACATTGTCAGTTCACGTCGGCGGTGGTTATATGTGGTAAAATCTTTATTGAAGTATTTTGGTCGAAAAACACATTTTATTCAGCGGTCAGCTCTGCGGTTATATGCGGTAAAATTTTTAGTGACGTATCTTGATGAACTTCGCGACTCTTCCGGGCTAAAGCTGTCTTGATGCTTTGTCTTCTCATTGTCTGTAGTTATTAGAGGCCTGTTCATGTCAGGCAGGTTCCCACAGAAGTATCTGGGTCGATTAGCAGCTGATACCGCACTTGCATCAATCTTGACAGGATTTGTCTCCAGGTGGAGAGAAATAGTTTTGGAATGCTTTCTCCATCGTAACCACGTCTTTGAATAAACAGAAGACTGGCGGATTCTCTCCTGTCATAGGCAACACTTCAATATTTAATACATTTTATTATAAAAATTAATATTAAATTGAACCAAACTTGATTAAAATTATAAGATTGTAAACTTAAATTCGCCAATATATTATCCCAATCTTCGAGGTAAATCACAGACAATCAATTTGCCAAGCCTTTTGTGTATTAGGTGTATTATTAAATCATGTTTTAAGCAACACTTTATAAAGTTGAGCAATTTTAACATTGTGTTCTGTTCCATATTCCCTATAAACGAATAGATGAAGCGACCACTCTGTGGCTCCCTCATGCTGCTGCCACCTTCGCAATCTCTCGTTGTTGTGCTACTCTGTGGCCTCCTCATGCTGCTGCCACCTCCACACTATGTCACCTTGCCACTCTGTGGCCTCCTGATGCTGCCGCCACCTCCCGACTCTGTCATTGTGCCACTCTGTGGCCTCCTCATACTGCCACCACCTCCAGACTCTGTCATTGTGCCACTCGGTGGCCTTCTCCTGATGCTGCTACTGCTGCTGCCGCCACCTTCAGACTCTGTCATTGTGCCACTCTGTGGCTTCCTACTGATGCTGCTGCTGCCGCCACCTCCACACTCCTTATACCGTTACGGCGCAGGCGCGAGATCTTGATAACAGACAGGGCCAGCCAGAGGACGTTCGCATTCGCTGGGCCTGTCAATCAACATGCGGAGGGGGCGTCTATATGATAGGAGGTTTCGGCTGCTACCAGCAAGTAGCCGCCCTACTTGCTGGTAGACAGGTGATTTACATATTATAAAAGTACGTTTTATTCATGATCATCTAAACCAAAATGACTAATAACATTATGTATTCATATATCGCTGTTTAGGGATTATAAGAAGCCGGCGATGTGCGTGCCGGCGATGTGCGGTCCACAAATTGCGGAATGCACATTGCCGTTGTCCATGTTTTGCGGATCCACAATTTGCGGATACGCAGAACACTTACGGACGTGTGAATGGACCCTTAGACAGATTTGTGAACAATATTTGAGAGTAATGGGTCTTTTGTGTATGTAGAAAATGTTTCAGATCTTTGAGTTCAGCTCATGCAAAATGGGAGCAAAACCAAATGTGTTGCGCTTATATTTTTGTTCAGTGTATATACTTCAGGTATGGCAATACCTTCCATCAGGTATACACGACAGCGACAGGGTTGTCAAACGTCCAGAAATTTCTGAACTGTTCTTAAAAATAAGTGACTTTTGTGTTCGTTTTTGAGGCTACTAGATTATTTTGGTCATAATTATTATAATTTTTCAGCTCACCATAAATGCTGGTAATTAGTTATTTTCAGTATATTGAGCTACAGAAATGTATTACTATTAGGGATGCGCAAACTTCATATTTTAAAGTTCGAGTTCGGGTTGGGGTATATGCTGAATTGCATTATGGATTCTGTTACCATGGACTATAACGCAATTCCATGAAGGAATGCATAACGGAATGCCTTTAGAGACATTACATTATTCATTCTGTCATAATAGAAGTCTATGGCCAGCATAACTGCATAGCGATTTCCTGCATAGCGGAAATCGGATGGATCAGTTATGCAGGCCATAGACTTCTATTAAGACGGAATGAATAACGGAATGCCTCTAAAGGCATTCCGTTATGCATTCCATCATGGAACTGCGTTATGGTCTGTGGTAACGGAATCCATAACGCAATTCAGCATATACCCCAACACGAACACGAACTTCAAAATATGAAGTTCGCTCATCCCTAATTACTATGATCTTTATTATTCATTATGGTTTTCCAATTTGTTGGTAAAAAATGTTGGCTGTCTGAGATTTTGGGAAAAGTTGTCCAGAAAAAAGAAAAATTTGGGTTGGCAACCCTGGACGGCGAACTGGCTCCCAGTCTTCTGGCTCTGGGAGCAACTCTATACATGTTCAACCAGCTCCTTTTTTATGGAGAAGAAACTGCAACAAAAGAGGAACACCAGGAGAGCAGGACGCCATTGTAGGACAACAAGACGCTGAGAAACACGGTCTCAGGTGTAGCAGAGACATTAGTTCTTAAAGGGCTTCTGTCACCCCCCAAACAGCATTTTTCAGTATTGGACTTAATATAATTTCTAATGTACGCAGAGTCCATATATACCCCTCTTACCTCTGGCTGTGCTTTAAATTCTTTAAAAATAGTACTTTTGTGATATGCAAATTTCTTCACTACCAGCAAGTTGGCCGGTTACTTGCTGGTACCCGCCGTTTCCTCGGTCTAAAAAAAACGCCCCCTCCTCCACTTGATTGACAAGGCCAGCGAGCGCTCTCCTCCTCTCGCTGGCCCTCTCTGCCAGAGCGCCTGTGCCGAATGAGGACCGGTATGGCGCAGGCGCGGGATTTCAGCTGCAGACAGGGCCAGCGAGAGGAGGTGAGCGCTTGCTGTCCCTGTCAATCAAGTGGAGGAGGGGGCATTTTTTAGACCGAGGATGTGGCGGCTACCAGCAAGTAACCGCCCAACTTGCTGGTAGTGAATAAATTTGTATATCACAAAAGTACTATTTTTAAAGAATTTAAAGCACAGCCAGAGGTAAGAGGGGTATATATGGACTCTGCGTACATTAGCAATTATTATAAGTCTAATACTGAAAATTGCTGTTTGGGGGGGTGACAGAAGCCCTTTAATTTGTCATCTAAAACACTTGATTATTCACAGTTAAAAGTTTTACAAGAAGGCTTGTCGTTCAGCCCAGTGGTGGGTTTTGATTGTTTTGGTCTCGATTATGGACTTGCAGCATCTGTTTCATAATGTTCGCTTGAAAGCACACTTTGCACTGGCTGATAGGATGGTCTCTTGAGATGATGTGGTACCTGATTTTGTGATAATACTTACGTCATTTGAATTGAGAATAAAAGCTTGTTTATATCACCAAAAATGCATCATCCAGTTAAGGCCTTTGGTTCAAACAGACGTTACTATGACTCTGCAGAACTATAAACAAGGAAAGTTCCATATATACAAGAACTTACACCTTGATGAAAAAGCTGTCCTAGATTCTTTCATGCAGGATGACACATAGATTTTTAAACCTGCGGACGAGGGTGGAGCCCTTGTCTTGCACGACAAGATTTATTATGTGAACAAGATTAGGAAGCAATTGTCTGATCAGAATGCATAATAACCCTGTGTTTCGTGGAGATGATAGAGGAATATTGTGAGAGTGGAGTTATCAATGCCAGGATGGGGGAATTTTTTTATTAATCAACATTCTGTAACACCAGTGTTTTATACAGTTCCTTACCAAAGCTTCATAAGTCATTGATCTCCCAGATCCCCCCATTGTGGCATCTACGAATTCCATTCTCTCCTCCATACTGTTGGGAAATTTTTTTTTACTCTATTGACTAAAGCTGCACCTTCTTTCCTGTCAATTTCTGAATGTGATTACCGGTAAATTGTTAACCATTAATGATAGTTGTCTTTTAGCTACTTTTGTAGCTTTTATACCTCAAAAAAATCCCAAGGTGCGTGTGGATTGGGGTAGTTATTGCGTTTTATTTCCGCACATAAGCCTGTTATTATGCCCTATCATCGGATCTATATGTCCGGTGGCTTTCTTTTCTTCATGGGCTCTTTTCTGTATGTTTTTTTCTGCAACCTATATGCCCTTGTGTGTTGACCCCTCAGCCCTCTCTAGGGTTGCTTTTGTTCCTCACTGAAGGTTCCCCCTTCCTTGTTGCTGTTTTTATATATGTTACAAGTAATGTACAATTAATAAAGATTTTCTATGTTTATATATGTATGTGTTTAGTTCTATTTTTTGGTGTGTTTAGCATATTGAACCGATTGGGCTGATCTCAGCATTATACATTTTTTACAACACGTGATCAAATCTAGTGGGCATTAGATACAGTTGAGGCTTACTCGTTCCAGCACTTTCAATACATGTGGAATTGTCGGAAACAAGATACAAGAACATCTTTACTCAAAAAGTGCAGTGCAATCAGCGCCCAACATGTTATTGCCCTTTTGGTGCTGAGCTGATTTTTTTTTTAGTTTGCTTGGCAAGCAATTCATTCACTGTTGGCTATTAGTTATTACATCTCAAATGTATTTAATCTATGTTCATTTTCCACTCTATTTGATCGTATTGTTGATGATAGGCCCCTCATTTTTATTTAACATTACAGTATTCCGTTGCACCATAGTCACAGCATCCTTGATTGCTTCTCACCTTCGGTGGCCATCAGTACGCATGTATTTTTATTGGGGCTTCCTGCTTGTGAAAAGTGATTATCGGTGTTGGAATGCGCCTGCAACTTAAAGAGGACCTTTCACTCGTATACAAACTAAAAACTAACTCTATCTGTGGGCAGAGCGGCGCCCAGGGGTCCCCCTGCACTTACTAGTATGTCTGGGCGCCGCTCCGTTCGCCCGGTATAGGCTCCGGTGTCTCAGCTCCGTCTGTTGTATTGGACTGATTTTTTGTAGGAGGCGTGTCCCTTGCTGCAGTGCTGGCCAATCGCAGCACACAGCTCATAGACTGGCTATGAGCTGTGCGCTGCGATTGGCCAGTGCTGCAGTCAGGGACACGCCTCCTACAAAAAATCAGTCCAGTACAACAGATGGAGCTGAGACACCGGAGCCTATACCGGGCGAACGGAGCGGCGCCCAGGCATACTAGTAAGTGCAGGGGGACCCCTGGGCGCCGCTCTGCCCACAGATAGAGTTAGTTTTTAGTTTGTATACGAGTGAAAGGTCCTCTTTAAGTAAACTCTTTAAACTATTGTTCGTGGAAAAGAAGTTACATGTTTGTTTTGAAAATGCTACCGTATTTTAAAAATCAATAGATTTTTTTAGGTATCAAAGCTACAAAAGTAGCCAAAAGACAACTATCATTAATGGTTAACAATTTACCGGTAATCACATCCAGAAATTGACAGGAAAGAATGTGCAGCTTTAGTCAATAGAGTAAAAAAAAAAATTGTATGGAGGAGAGAATGAAATTCATCGATGCCACAATGGGGGGATCTGGGAGATCAATGACATGAAGCTTCGGTAAGGAACTGTATAAAACACTGGTGTTACAGAATGTTGTAGGATAAGATGTCGCACTAAGAAACGGGAACTCCAAAAAGAGGTGCTCCTATACTAACGAGAACACTCACTCGATAAATAGAAAAATGTATATATATATATGGATAGGGCACTCTCAGAAATCAAGGACCATGCAAAGATACAGGAAATATGTTTATTTATGCTAAATATAAAAGGATGATCAACAATCCCAATAGCAATGACTCGATGATATAGAAATCGGGTAAGCTGCAAAGATTCGAACTGCAAGAAAATAATCGGATGTCAATAGTGTCAATGTTTATAGGACGGACTGGTTTTGGTGGAATTAAGTAAAGAACTTTGAAGTTTTCTTATCGATTAGTAGTAGTGGACACTATTGACTTCCGATTATTTTCTTGCAGTTCGAATCTTTGCAGCTTACCCGATTTCTAGATCATTGAGTCATTGCTATTGGGATTGTTCATATTCGATTGTATTGCTGCTACTTACCCATTTGATCGTACTTTGCTGCTATTTTTTACTGCTTGCATTTCACTGTTTGTATTCTGCTGCTATTTATTCACTACTAACCAAGCAGGTGTTTTAGGAGTGGTGTATTCAAACATATCTATTATGCTGCTATTCTTTTATTAATATATTATCATTTATCTGCTATAAGCTATTGATTGTTGATCATCCTTTTATATTTAGCATTAATAAACATATTTCCTGTATCTTTGCATGGTCCTTGATTTCTGAGAGTGCCCTATCCATATATATATATATATATATATATACATTATTACAGAATGTTGATTAATCAAAAATTCCCCCATCCTGGCATTGATAACTCCACTCACAATATTCCTCTATCATCTCCACGAAACACAGGGTTATTATGCATTCTGATCAGACAATTGCTTCCTAATCTTGTTCACATAATAAATCTTGTCGTGCAAGACAAGGGCTCCACCCTCGTCCGCAGGTTTAAAAATCCATGTGTCATCCTGCATGAAAGAATCTAGGACAGCTTTTTCATCAAGGTGTAAGTTCTTGTATATATGGAACTTTCCTTGTAGTTCTGCAGAGTCATAGTAACGTCTGTTTGAACCAAAGGCCTTAACTGGATGATGCATTTTTGGTGATATAAACAAGCTTTTTATTCTCAATTCAAATGACAAGTATTATCACAAAATGCCACCGGATATATAGATCCGATGATAGGGCATAATAACAGGCTTATGTGTGGAAATAAAATGCAATAACTACCCCAATCCACACGCACCTTGCCACACGCACATAAGCCTGTTATTCTGCCCTATCATGGGATCTATATGTCGGTGACTTTCTTTACTTCATTGGCTCTTTTCTGTGTGTTTTTTTCTGCAACCTATGTGCCCTTGTGTGTTGACCCCTCAGCCCTCTCTAGGGTTGCTTTTGTCCCTCACTGAAGTTTTCCCCCCTTCCGTGCTGCTGTTTTTATATGTTACAAGTAATGTACAATTAATAAAGATTTTCTATGTTTTATATATGTATGTGTTTAGTTCTATTTTTTGGTGTGCTCAACTATATCTAGCATCATTCGGAAAAAAAATAAGTTAAACACCTACTCGGGCAATAGATGTTTGAATAGTGGTTCGTCTTTGCTGGACTTTAAGATCCGAATAATGTTTTTGAAGTTGCTGACATGTATGTTTGGTCCCGAATTCCTTATATACGGTAGGTGGTTAGACAGAAACTGAAGTATGTTCCCTTTCCTTCTATTTTATCTGTCCCCTACATGCTTCCTCGTATCCTCTCTCATCCATCACCTTCACCATTTCAATCACTTTTTTTTTCTTGTGAATTGGTTTGCCCGCTTGACCTCTGTTTTAGCTCCTATGTTGATGGAAATAGATATTACCAAGATCTATCGTTGCTTTACAATTACATTGCCTTAACGTGTCATTTAGGTGTTATAGTGGGTTAAAAGCTACTCATGGACACTCTCCAAACTCCAGCATTGAAACGGCCAAGGGCACGTAATGGAAACCTAGCATATATGTTGCCCTCTAAGTAAGACTTAATGAAAACAGATGTAATAAACAGGCGTTGTATACTTGGCCAACACTTTGATTTTGTAAATGTATAATTACTCCATGCATGGCCCTGACTGCTTTCATGCTAGGTGGACTTCTGGGTAAAGGTTGTTATCCTCAGGTCTTTTGGCCAGCCGTATGACCATTTTGCCTTTCACTAAAGTTATTCATCACAAATTAAAAATGTACACGAGCACAGAGCACTTCATGTTGTGATGGTATTTTGGCCATTCTGAGCATTCTGGCATTCAAGGGCCTGGAGTCCTAAAGTTTGCTTCCAAAATGTAACCTCTTCTATGGTCATGCCACAGCTGCTGTGTATGGTATACTGTAAGAGGCTGTGTGCCCCTTCCCTCTTGGCCCATTCATATATGGGTCCTTGTCTGAATATTCAGCTGCATTTACTGTTTAGATAGGAGAATCCAAGTTTACAGTGATTACATCTAATGAGTGACTGTGTGGTATGGCAAGCATTGACCAATGTCTGCATGGGTCATGGGGGCATGTAAGCTACCACGACTGGCTAAGTGCAGTGGAAGTCAACTTTCTTTACAAAGTGAATACAAAGGCTTGCGCCCTGAGACCTGTGACCTATGAGAGGGCACTGAATGGCAGGGAAGCATACAGTATATTGATCGCGTTGGTACATTAATCCTCTGTCTGGCCATGCACAATTGAATGTTGTGATCTGAATTTAGATGTTGGTATTGTGGGGGCTTGAATATCTTTATTAGGGAGCAGAGCTGTCTTTACAGTTCACACTGCCCCAGGCACTAAGCCTGAATTATGCCCCATTAAAGGCCCATTTACACTCGCCAACTATCATCACGATTTGTTCATTTCTGAGTAATCGTAATGATACTTGGTCAGAGCTAACAAAGGAAAAAAAGAAAATAAATTATAACTTTATAGTTTTATCACCGATCATCAATTGGGATGCTGTAAAAAGAATTATCTGTGACATGACTGATAAATGTTGATGCATCTCTTAGTGACATTGACACATGAAATTGCCGCCTGTTGCGCAGCCAGGTCCTGATGTTCAGTGGATTGTGCTCTAGTAAGAAAGACAAGGCAGAACATGCTGAACCAGAATATCTAATCTGAAAACATACCTACCCAAAATACCCTGACTAAATAATTTTGCCACACTGTGGCCGGATAAGGCTAATTGCCGTGCGCAGTGGTATTTTTTAAATGTAGAAACGCTGGTGATGCCCATAATACATGCTTTACCCAAGGTGCACAAAGGTGTAAATCCTCCTCCTCTCCGTCCAATAGTGTCAGACATAGGCTCTTTGATGGAGAGGCTGGGAGAATGGCTTGATATTTTTTATAACCCTTAGTTAAAAGAGTACCAGGTTATATCAAAGATACATCGGATGTGTTCTAAATTTTTTTTTTTTACATTAACTGGGATCAGAAATATATATTGGTAGTGTTGGAACTGATAAAATTGACATCTATGATACAGCTTTAATGCAAATATGTTCCTTGATATCTTGAACTGAATCAGCCCGGGTCTGCTTGATATGCAAATGAGGACCATCAAAGGGTTCTTGGGGCAGGACACTGATGAAAGGAAGATCTGCCAGGACTGTCACATCCTGGGGAAAGCCCGACCCCCTGTGGCCCACACCAGTGTCAGCAAGGACATATATGCTGGGATGGGGGAAGGGGTATATGATACAACTTTCTTCCTGTGTAATTACCTGCACCAACCTAACTTACAAGTAAGAGCAATGGTGACCTTGGTGACCTCTGGGACAAGACAAGTCTTCCTGGACTCTACAATCAAGAATGTGATTCGCTGAGACCTGCTGGAGACGAGTGTTCTGAGTACAGAGAAAAGCCCATGGCATGTGTGACAGAGAGAGAATGGTGTAGCTAGCTCAAGGATCCTGACCCCCTCCAATTCCCTCTCCAATCCCCTCTCCCATTCCCTTAATTGCATTTAGAATGTAGATATATCCCTATTTGTAAATAAATCAAACACTGAGTAAAGATACAGTTGTTCTTCAGTAATTTAAGGCACCCGCAAAGCAGAGCACATTCTACAGGTAGTTAGTGATGTTGTTGATCAATTCCACATAATATTGTTATATTAAGCATTGGAATACCATCTTCATAGATATAGCAGATATTCAACTATCCTTATACATTACATACTAGATGTGACCCAATTTTTGTTGACAAAATCCACGTCCAGAAAAATGGAGTATCTATGGGGGCCAAATTCTCGCCATCCCTTGCAAACTTAGTGTTATTGGGAAGAGAAATCTATTCAGATAATAATCCCTTTTTACAGATGATAACCTGGTATGACAGATACATAGACGATCTGCTCCTGATCTGCAGTGGTGATGTGTCTGCCTGACAATACCTACAATCTTAAATTTACATATTCTTTTGATCTATGTCAGGTCAGTTTTTTGTCCAGACAGAGACATATCGTAAGAAAATGTCAGGTAATGCCATTCTCAGTGCTAATAGCCACCATCCTGCACATGCCATTAAATCCATCCCAGTTGGTGAAAGGATAAGAGCTCGCAGAAATTGCAGTGATAAAACCTCATTCTTACGATAGTGTCAAGAAATAAAAACTCGCTGAAAGCAAGTGACTACAGTGACTGGATAGTTGAATAGAGCATTTACAATAGCAAATAAAAAGGATAGAAAACAACTACTATTTGACAATTAAAGATTTAAAAAATAAAAGAGAATATGCATAGTGTTGCAAGACAGCCTACACCAGTACTAACGTACAGCCGTCAATTCCCTGAAATAAAAAACAAATGATAAATAAATACCTTCCAATTTTCTATGAGGATGATATTTTACGAGATATACTGAAGCAGGGCTGTAGGATTGTTTCCAGAAGGGCATGTACATTGGAAATATTCTTTCACCATCATTTTTTTCTTTTCAATCGAAGAAAAATATTTGGGTTTTTCCAAATGTGGTAGCTATCCGTGCAAAGTGTGTAATTATGCTTTACCTACAAAATGTTTTCATGATGCACAACATAAGGTGACATTTCTAATTAAAATTATATTAACTGTAATACAACTGGAACTAGAAAAGCTACAATTTCTGGGGAAATTGTGTGAAGTGTTCTTGCCTCCACCAGTAGCTTACAACTGGAGTGGGCGGAGTAACTGGGTGGAGTGGCTTGAGTAACTGTTGTGTGGTTGGATTGGCTGGAGTAGCTGTGGAAAGGTTGCACCTAAAAGTCGGAGTGGTTGCACCTAAGGGTCGGGGTGGGTGCACCTAATCGTTAGGGTGGTTGCACCTAATGGTCGGAGTGGGTGCACCTAAGGGTCGGGGTGGGTGCACCTATTCGTTGGGGTGGTTGCACCTAAGGGTCGGGGTGGGTGCACCTATTCGTTGGGGTGGTTGCACCTAAGGGTCGGAGTGGGTGCACCTAAGGGTTGGGGTGGGTGCACCTAATCGTTAGGGTGGTTGCACCTAAGGGTCGGAGTGGGTGCACCTAAGGGTCGGTGTGGTTGCACCTAAGGGTCGGGGTGGTAGCACCTAAAAGTCGGGGTGGTTGCACCTAAGGGTCGGGGTGGGTGCACCTAATCGTTGGGGTGGTTGCACCTAAGGGTCGGAGTGGTTGCACCTAAGGGTCGGAGTGGTTGCACCTAAGGGTCGGAGTGGGTGCACCTAACGGTCGGGGTGGTTGCACCTAAAAGTCAGGGTGGTTGCACCTAAGGGTCGGGGTGGGTGCACCTAATCGTTGGGGTGGTTGCACCTAAGGGTCGGGGTGGTTGCACCTAAGGGTCGGGGTGGTTGCACCTAAAAGTCGGGGTGGTTGCACGGGGTGGGTGCACCTAATCGTTGGGGTGGTTGCACCTAAGGGTCGGAGTGGGTGCACCTAAGGGTCGGGGTGGTTGCACCTAAGGGTCAGGGAGGGTGCACCTAATCGTTGGGGTGGTTGCACCTAAGGGTCGGGTTGTTTTCACCTAAAAGTCGGGGTGGTTGCACCTAAGGGTCGGGGTGGGTGCACCTAATCGTTGGGGTGGTTGCACCTAAGGGTCGGAGTGGTTGCACCTAAGGGTCGGAGTGGTTGCACCTAAGGGTCGGAGTGGGTGCACCTAACGGTCGGGGTGGTTGCACCTAAAAGTCAGGGTGGTTGCACCTAAGGGTCTGGGTGGGTGCACCTAATCGTTGGGGTGGTTGCACCTAAGGGTCGGGGTGGTTGCACCTAAGGGTCGGGGTGGTTGCACCTAAAAGTCGCGGTGGTTGCACGGGGTGGGTGCACCTAATCGTTGGGGTGGTTGCACCTAAGGGTCGGAGTGGGTGCACCTAAGGGTCGGGGTGGTTGCACCTAAGGGTCAGGGAGGGTGCACCTAATCGTTGGGGTGGTTGCACCTAAGGGTCGGGGTGGTTGCACCTAAAAGTCGGGGTGGTTGCACCTAAGGGTCGGGGTGGGTGCACCTAATCGTTGGGGTGGTTGCACCTAAGGGTCGGAGTGGGTGCACCTAAGGGTCGGGGTGGTTGCACCTAAGGGTCAGGGAGGGTGCACCTAATCGTTGGGGTGGTTGCACCTAAGGGTCGGAGTGGTTGCACCTAAGGGTCGGGTTGGTTGCACCTAAAAGTTGGGGTGGTTGCACCTAAGGGTCGGGGTGGGTGCACCTAATCGTTGGGGTGGTTGCACCTAAGGGTCGGGGTGGTTGCACCTAAGGGTCGGGTTGGTTGCACCTAAAAGTCGGGGTGGCTGCACCTAAGGGTCGGGTGGGTGCACCTAATTGTTGGGGTGGTTGCACTTAAGGGTCGGAGTGGGTGCATCTAAGGGTCGGGGTGGTTGCACCTAAAAGTCGGGGTGGTTGCACCTAAGGGTCGGGGAGGGTGCACCTAATCGTTAGGGTGGTTGTACCTAAGGGTCGGAGTGGGTGCACCTAAGGGTCGGGGTGGGTGTACCTAATCGTTGGGGTGGTTACACCTAAGGGTCGGGGTGGGTGCACCTAAGGGTCGGGGTGGTTGCACCTAAAAGTCAGGGTGGTTGCACCTAAGGGTCAGAGTGAGTGCACCTAATCGGCTGGGGTGGTTGCACCTAAGGGTCGGGGTGGTTGCACCTAAGGGTCGGGGTGGTTGCACCTAAAAGTCGGGGTGGTTGCACCTAAGGGTTGGGGTGGGTGAACCTAATCGTTGGGGTGGTTGCACCTAATCGTTGAGGTAGTTGCACCTAAGGGTCGGAGTGGGTGCACCTAAGGGTCGGGTGGGTGCACCTAATCGTTGGGGTGGTTGCAACTAAGGGTCGGAGTGGTTGCACCTAAGGGTCGGAGTGGTTGCACCTAAGGGTCGGAGTGGGTGCACCTAAGGGTCGGGGTGGTTGCACCTAAAAGTCGGGGTGGTTGCACCTAAGGGTCGGGGTGGGTCAACCTAATCGTTGGGGTGGTTGCACCTAAGGGTCGGAGTGGGTGCACCTAAGGGTCGAGGTGGTTGCACCTAAAAGTCAGGGTGGGTGCACCTAAGGGTCGGGGTGGGTGCAACTAATCGTTGGGGTGGTTGCACCTAAGGGTCGGAGTGGGTGCACCTAAGGGTCGGGGTGGTTGCACCTAAAAGTCGGGTTGGGTGCACCTAATCGTTGGGGTGGTTGCACCTAAGGGTCGGAGTGGGTGCACCTAAGGGTCGGAGTGGGTGCACCTAAGGGTCGGAGTGGGTGCACCTAAAAGTCGGGTGGGTGCACCTAATCGTTGGGGTGGGTGCACCTAATGACTAGGGTGAGTGCACCTAAGGGTCGGAGTGGTTGCACCTAAGGGTCGGAGTGGTTGCACCTAAGGGTCGGAGTGGGTGCACCTAATGGTCGGGGTGGTTGCACCTAAAAGTCGGGGTGGTTGCACCTAAGGGTCGGGTGGGTGCACCTAATCGTTGGGGTGGTTGCACCTAAGGGTCGGGGTGGTTGCACCTAAGGGTCGGGGTGGTTGCACCTAAGGGTCGGGGTGGTTGCACCTAAAAGTCGGGGTGGTTGCACCTAAGGGTCGAGGTGGGTGCACCTAATCGTTGGGGTGGTTGCACCTAAGGGTCGGAGTGGGTGCACCTAAGGGACGGGGTGGTTGCACCTAAAAGTCGGGGTGGTTGCACCTAAGGGTCGGGGAGGGTGCACTTAATCGTTGGGGTGGTTGCACCTAAGGGTCGGAGTGGGTGCACCTAAGGGTCGGGGTGGTTGCACCTAAAAGTCGGGGTGGTTGCACCTAAGGGTCGGGGTGGGTGCACCTAATCGTTGGGGTGGTTGCACCTAAGGGTCGGAGTGGGTGTACCTAAGGGTCGAGGTGGTTGCACCTAAAAGTCGGGGTGGTTGCACCTAAGGGTCGGGGTGGGTGCAACTAATCGTCGGGGTGGGTGCAACTAATCGTTGGGGTGGTTGCACCTAAGGGTCGGAGTGGGTGCACCTAAGGGTCGGGGTGGTTGCGCCTAAAAGTCGGGGTGGGTGCACCTAATCGTTGGGGTGGTTGCACCTAAGGGTCGGAGTGGGTGCACCTAAGGTCGGGGTGGTTGCACCTAACAGTCGGGTGGGTGCACTTAATCGTTGGGGTGGGTGCACCTAATGACTAGGGTGAGTGCACCTAAGGGTTGGAGTGGGTGCACCTAAGAGTCGGACCCCATGACTAAGTGACCCAAGTTTGGTGACTTTAGTTTCAAATCTGTGCGACTGGGATCAATTTGAAAATTTTCCCTGTCAAAGTCAATATGAAAAACGTGGATTGCTTAGCCGTGGACATTTTTAGTGGCAGCAGGGATAGCTGAACGTTTTGAAATAAGATTTGTGTAGGTGGCCTGAAAATGAGGGAGTGGTGGCAGTTTAGAAATCATGTCCTGATTTTTCAGCTTTTGCCAGCTCCCACTCTAGCTTTGCCATTCATTCCTATGGGACAACTTTCGCCACAAGAACCACGATATTCCGTGAACCATTCGGCGAAACGTTCCACAAAGTAATAGCAATCCGATCGGGAACAATCTGCACGTTTTGGTAAATTTTTGTCTATGTAGTGTAAAAACTGTGGGAGGAGTTAGGGTGGCAAATTTGGCTATAATAATAAGAATAACTAGAAAAAGTACAATTTCTGGGGAAATTGTGTAAAGTGTTCTTGCCTCCACCAGTAGCTTACAACTGGAGTGGGCGGAGTAACTGGGTGGAGTGGCTTGAGTAAGTGTTGTGTGGTTGGATTGGCTGGAGTAACTGTGGAAAGGTTGCACCTAAAAGTCGGGGTGGTTGCACCTAAGGGTCGGGGTGGGTGCACCTAATCGTTGGGGTGGTTGCACCTAAGGGTCGGAGTGGGTGCACCTAGGGGGCGGGATGGTTGCACCTAAAAGTCGGGGTGGTTGCACCTAGGGGTCGGGGTGGGTGCACCTAATCGTTGGGGTGGTTTCACCTAAGGGTCGGAGTGGGTGCACCTAAGGGTCGGGTGGGTGCACCTAATCGTTGGGGTGGGTGCACCTAATGAAAGGTTTCTTATTGAAGTCAATAGGGAAAATCTGATTGGTTGTTTGTGGCTTCGCCCACTTTTTAGCGTCCCCAAAATGAGATATACATTGGCACAGTCCTCCAGTGACCAACTGTGCCAAGTTTCAGAACCCTGCCATTAACAGTCTAAGAGCAGCGGCAGTTTGAATTTTTCCCATTTAAACAAATGGCTGAAATGTTATTGGCCGTTGTAGACCCCGCCCACTTTTTAGATCTTTTTGACCCCAGTCACCCAATGACCTACGGTGCCAAGTTTGGGTATTCTGGCTTAAATATTGTGAGAATGACAGCAATTTAAAGGTTTCTCATTAAAATCAATAGGAAAAATCTGATTTGTCGTTGTTGGCTCCGCCCACTTTTTCAATTTTTGAAGCCAAAGTAATCTATGACCTGATTTCTGAGATTTGAAGCCCCTGACATCAATAATGGCAGCATTTTTCAATTTTCTGCATTTTTCAATTTTCCCATTGAAATCAATCAAAGAAATCTGATTGGTTGTTTTTGGCCCCGCCCACTTTTCAGAATTTTATTTCTAATCCTAAATTGTCCAACTGTACCAAGTTTGGGGATCCTGCCATTAACAGTCTAAGAGCAGCGGCAGTTTTAAATTTTTCTCATTAAAACATATAGCAGAAATTTGATTGGCCGATGTAGACTCCGCCCACTTCAAACCATCTGAATTCTAGTCACCTATTAACCGAATATATTAAGTTTAACAACCCTGCCATTAACAATGTTGAAATGGCAGCAATTTAAAATTTTCTCATTGAAGTCAATAGGGAAAATCTGATTGGTTGTTTGTAGCTCCGCCCACTTTTTAATGTCCCCAAAATGTGACAGAAATTTTCAGGTTGACCCCGTGACTAAGTGACCCAAGTTTGGTGAGTTTCACTCCGAAGCTGTATGAGTGACAAACGTTTGCATTTTTCCAATAAAACTCTATGGGAGAAAAAAAGAGGTTTTCGGGGGCCCGCCCCAGGGGCCCGGAGGGTGGGATCGGTTAACAAAGCACAAGCAAGATACTCGGGTATGTGCCGACCAAGAGTGCAAAGTTCGGTATTGATATTCCTAAATCTGTGGGAGGAGTAGCGATTTGAACGTCTCATTGTAGTCAATGGGGAGAATTTGATTGGTTCTGTGTGCCCTACTCTAGCTTTGCCATTCATTCCTATGGGACAACTTTCGCCACAAGAACCACGATATTCCGTGAACCATTCGGCGAAACGTTCCACAAAGTAATAGCAATCCGATCGGGAACAATCTGCAAATTTTTGTCTATGTCGTGTAAAAACTGTGGGAGGAGTTAGGGTGGCAAATTTGGCTATAATAATAAGAATAAGAATATATATGTCAGATAACATTAAGTGGTCTTGCTATGCAAAAAACACTTAATAATCTATATTATTGTTTGCACTGATTGTGACTTAATGTATGTAGGGAGCACCACAAAGCACCACAAGAAAATTTAAAACTAGGATATTAGAGCACATCAATTATATAGAGAACCCCAATAGTCTAGGGATATCCAATGCAGCCAAACATTTAATTTCATTACATAATCGCAATTTAACCGCCTCCCGACCGCTTAACGCACGGATGCGTCCGGGAGTCGGTCGATTCATTCCTCCTGGACGCATCCGTGCGTCATCTCGCGAGACGCAAGATTTCAAACTGAGCCGGCCCGCACATGCGCATCGCGGGCCGGTAAACGAACGAGAACAATTTCATCACCAGCCTGCCAGCCAATGATCGTGGCTGGCGGGCTGGCGATTTTTAAAATGTCAAATCAGAAGCCATCTAACACATCATATTAGTAAATATGATGTGTTAAATGGCTTCTCTGCTCCTCTGCTGGTCCTTTTGGTCAGGTTGGTTCCAGCAGAGGAGCAGGCTTCACAGTGAGTAGCACCAAACACCACACATAGCCCCAGATCACCCCCCTGCACCCCAATTAACCCCTTGATCACCCCTTCTTGCCCCTGCCAATCACTAGTGAAAGGGAAAAAAGTGATCAGTGCAAACTGTCACCTTTTTTTTTCACTGTTATTGACCGTTAGGTTTTAGGTATAGTTTAGGCCCCTTGGTTAGGTAGTTTAGCGATCGGTTAGCGCCCAGCCCACCGCACCGCAGTCACTTATTCGCTGATTAGCGTATTGCTAATCAGCATTTGTACTTTTATAGTATCTGGAAGTGATCAAAAACTAATCACAGTCAGATCTATAATAGTATTAGTGTCACCTTAGTTCGCCCTCCACCCAAAACGCAGTGTTTGCCCGATCAGGCCTGATCGGTCGCCCACACGTGCGTTCACCCACGCCCGCCCCGCCGCAGTGACAAAAAAATTTTTTTTTTGGATCACTGCACATTCACTTCACAAGCGCTGCGGCGATAAAAAAAAATCAGTTTTGATATTTTTTATCAACCGCAGCGGCCTCCGGTACTTCGCTAGCCTCCCATTTGTAAGACGGGCTTGCTTTTTTTCTTGGGTAGTCTCAGGGAATACCCCTAAATTTAGTTGCCCAAATGTCAAACAGGGGGTATTCTTCTGAAGAGGCCTACAGAAACCTGTAGAAAGCAGTGGCAGTCTGACTCAAAGTTCGGACGAGGAGGTTGAGGTCCCTGATAGCACCAGGCGTACCCGGCCCTGTGTCGCTAGACCACAGGTTGCGCAGGATCCGCTTCAAGGGCAGCAGAGTGGGGCTGGCGCTGTCGGATTACGTGGTGAGGCATACACTAGCAGCGCAGCCCATCCTGGACCTAGTACCAGCACTGCCGTACAACATGGTGAAGTGGCGAGCACCAGAAGGGCAGTTGAAGCTGGTACGGTGGCACGTGCATTAGTTACCCTCACCTCCCGCCCCAGAGGCCACCCAGCTTTTGACCGGCTCCACAAAATTCGGCCCCTCATAGACCACTTCAACCAGAAATTTGCAGATTTGTATACCCCAGAGCAAAACATCTGTGTGGACGAGTCCCTAATACATTTTACCGGACGCCTTGGCTTCAAACAATACATCCCAAGAAAGCGCGCCCGGTATGGGGTCAAATTGTATAAGCTCTGTGAAAGGGCCACAGGCTATACCCACAAATTTCGTGTCTATGAGGGAAAAGATCAGACCCTGGAGCCGGTCGGTTGCCCTGACTACCTGGGGAGCAGTGGGAAGACAGTCTGGGACTTGGTGTCACCCTTATTTGGCAAGGGGTACCATCTTTATGTGGAAACAAGTGTGGCCCTCTTCAGGCATTTGTTTCTAGAACAGATTGGCTGCTGTGGCACCGCGCGAACTAGTCGCGCGGGCTTCCCCCAACAGCTCGTTACCATCCATCTTGCAAGGGGGGAGAGGGCTGCCTTGTGTAACCAAGAACTGCTCGCGGTGAAATGGAGAGACAAGCGTGACGTTTACATGCTCTCCTCCATTCACGCAGACACGACAATCCAAATTGAGCGAGCAACTCGTGTCATTGAAAAGCCCCTCTCAGTCCACGACTATAACCTTCACATGGGAGGGGTGGACTTCAATGACCAGATGTTGTCTCCGTATTTAGTATTCCCGCCGCACCAGACGCTGGTATAAGAAGGTGTCTGTATATTTAATTCAATTGGCTCTGTATAATAGTTTTGTTCTCTACAGTAAGGCTGGGATAACACGATCCTTCCTTAAATTTCAGGAAGAGATCATCAAGAACCTCCTGTACCCAGGAGGTTCCGTGGCCCCATCCACCAGTGTAGTTAGCTGTCTACACGAGCGACATTTCCCCAATGTCGTTGCTGGTACCTCAACCCAACCGTCACCCCGAAAAAGATGTCGTGTCTGTAGCAGGAGTGGAATAAGGCGGAACACCCGCTATTTCTGTCCTGACTGCCCTGACCACCCTGCCCTATGCTTAGGGGAGTGTTTCCGGAAGTACCACACACAGGTACACCTAGCATAGGGATCACATCTCTCCAGGACAGGCACACAGTGCTATTAGGGCCCATTTACACACAGAGCTGCTGCAAACCTCTTCTTTCACCTGGGACAAAGTGCATAATGTATTTCGCCACATCTTTGGGCGATTTGCGCTTTGCACATTGTCCCATGGGGAAGGAGAGGTTTGTCCTATAAAGGTAAAAAATAAAAATAAAAAAAATCACCAGTAAGCAAAAAGGTTAACGTTCAGTTCAAAAAGTTAAAGTTTATATGTTCTGTTCAAAAGTTATTATAAAGTTAATAAAATTATTGCGTTGCGGCCTGTTTTTTTCTATTTTTTATTTTTTTTACCTTCCAGGTGGACCAACCGATCGACTAGCTGCAGCACTGATGTGCATTCTGACAGAAGCATTGCGCTGCTGTCAGATTACACACAAGTCGGTGTATGCGGCGCTGCAAGACGAGATTTCTCCTCTGCAGTAAAAGATACGTTTGCCGAGGCATATGACCTGAGGAGGTGGCGGTGTTCATATGCTTTGGCAAACACTTTGTATATAAAAAAAAAATAAAAAAATCCTGGCAATGATTTATTCATCCACATCGATTGATGTGAATGGAGAAATCGGGTTTGCCAGGGCATACGAGCTAAGTGGGTATGGATGTTGGGCGGAGCTCCTATGTCCTGGCAGACGCCTTTCCCCTCCTTTTTTTTTTTTTGGCAGAGATTTTTTCATGCACATTGATCGATGCGAATGAAAGAAATCTGTGCCGTTAATTTTTTTTCTTTCAGCCCAGAGGCTGAACGGAAAATCAAATCTCATTACCTGTATGCTCAATATAAGGAGAATAGCAGAAACTCCTAATGCTGGCCATACATGTAATGATTGCAGAGACCCTCAAATGCCAGGACAGTACAAACACCCCACAAATTACCCCATTTTGGAAAGAAGACACCCCAAGGTATTCGCTGAGGGGCATATTGAGTCCATGAAAGATTGAAATTTTTGTCCCAAGTTAGCGGAAAGTGAGACTTTGTGAGAAAAAATAAAATAAAAATCAATTTCCGCTAACTTATGCCCAAAAAAAAAATTTAATTAACTCACCAGGCCCCTCATTGAATACCTTGGGGGTGTCTTCTTTCCAAAATGGGGTCACATGTGGGGTATTTATACTGCCCTGGGGCCCTAAAGCGTGAGAAGAAGTCTGGGATCCAAATGTCTAAAAATGCCCAACTAAAAGGAATTTGGGCACCTTTACGCATCTAGGCTGCAAAAAAGTGTCACATATGTGGTATCGCTGTACTCAGGGGAAGTTGGGGAAAATGATGATTTTTTTTTCCTTACAAAGTCTCATATTCCACTAACTTGTGACAAAAAATAAAAACTTCCATGAACTCACTATGCCCATCATGAAATACCTTGGGGTGTCTTCTTTCTAAAATGGGGTCACCTGTGGGGTAGTTATACTGCCCTGGCATTTTAGGGGCCCATATGCGTGAGAAGTAGTTTGCCATCAAAATGTGTAAAAAATGGCCTGTGAAATCCGAAAGGTGCTCTTTGGAATGTGTGCCCCTTTGCCCACATTGGCTGCAAAAAAGTGTAACACATATGGTATCGTTGTACTCAGGAGAAGTTGGGAAATGTGTTTTGGGGTGTTATTTTACATATACCCATGCTGGGTGAGATAAATATCTTGGTCAAATGCCAACTTTGTATAAAAAAAATGGGAAATGTTGTCTTTTGCCAAGATATTTCTCTCACCCAGCATGGGTATATGTAAAATGACACCCCAAAACACATTCCCCAACTTCTCCTGAGTACGGCGATACCAGATGTGTGACACTTTTTTGCATGGTAGTGATTGGGATAGATAAGTTGCGGGTGAGAGCTTTTTTTTTTGTTTAAACTCTACCTACAACCCAGCTTCTCTTAATCTCTAATATCCCATCACTATCTCAAAGAAAAAGTGGACTGTCCCTGCCTAATCATGCGTCTGCTCGACGCGTTTCTATATCACTGTACAACCAGTGACATGTCTTCAGGAGCAGAGTTACAATAAGCATTAGTGCAGTTCATCTAATCTCAGAACTTGCACTATGCTTGCTGGTAGGAGAACGCTGCACGCTCCTGTTTGCGCACGTGCAGCTCATATCAAGATCGCCACTCCCACTGGGCGGAGCTTCCTCTGCAAGCGGTTACGTCACCAAAAGGGGTGAGACGTCCTGTTGCTCCGCACTGCCTAATTTCCTATGCTAACCGCTATCGTGGGTAAACTTTCATGGGCAAGAATTGCCTGCCATATAGGGGGAGCACTGAAAGTAGTGCCAACTCCAGAGGTGACTATAGGACAATTATAACCGGTACAAAAGTAGATATACTCACATTGCCAATATCATGTATCGTCCCTTGAGACTATTGATACATAAGATGACAATGTGATAATCAGAGGATATAGGGAATACCACGTATATATATGGATTTAGGATCTCCAGACCCCCATAACTGATAAAATGCATGCGGTCACCAATATCAACCCATATTACTAAGGTGGTATTTAAGGTTTCCCATATATCTCGATGTCTAGATGGTATAGTGACTGACACGTCACTGTCATGTTTTTCCCATCACGCGTAACTGTATAGATTGAAATTTTGGGGAGAAAATCCTTCAAATGAAGCAGGTGTAGGATATATAGTCATTTAGACCAAATGGTTTTACTGTTCTAAGTGTAAAGATCCATTGGGCCTCTTTCCTTAGTAGCAGATTGTCTATATCCCCACCTCTTGGAGATCCTCTAACGTGCTCAATGCCCTGAAACGATATGCATTGTTTCACTCCTGGGTGGCATTCCGTGACATGTTGAGCAATAGGCGTATCATCCTCATTAGTAATGTTAAGCAGATGTTCTCCAATGCGTCTCCTAAACTCCCTCTTGGTTTTGCCTACAAATTGTTTTTGGCAAATGCACGTAGCCACATAGACCACCCCTACCGTTTTGCAATTTATGAAGGACCTGATGACAAAATCTCGTCCTGTGGTTGTGCATTTGACTATGTTGCCCTTTTTAATGGCTTTACATGCAACGCACTTGCCACATTTAAACGTGCCGGGTGGTCTATTTGGTAGCCAAGTGGATTGTATTGGGGGACTGTATAGGCTGTGCACCAGTTGGTCTCTCAGATTACTCCCTCTTCTATACATAATCAGTGGAGATTCACTTATAAGATGTCCGACTATCGGGTCTGATTTGAGGATACTCCAGTTCTCCCTGATGATGTTCCTCACCTCCTTATTGGCCTGATCATAGGTACCTATAATTCTTATTTTATTGTCCATCTTTCTTTGTTTAGGGACCAGGAGGTCATCTCTATTGCTGACTGAGGCATGTTGATATGCCTCAGCGAGACAGCAAAGAAATTGGCTGCTGTCACAGATTCTGAGAAAAGAGAACTAGTGCTTCAACAATCTGTAGAAAGGTTTACTGGGTTCTTAAAAGAAAAGAAACATTTTCATTCATAAGAGATACAAAGGACTTTAAAGAAGGAAAAATATTTGACTTTATTAAAACAGATAGAAAAGTTGTGAGTGAAAGTGAAGCTGAACAGTCATCCTCAGACTGTGACATTGAATCTGATAGTCAATCTAAGAATAGCTTTGGAAACAGAGGGAGAAAAAGAGGGGGCTACCGGAGTCGTGGCCGTGGCCGCGGGGGCAGTGAAAGGGGAAATAGAGGTGTTTTTTTAGGGTCTATGCCAACGACCTCGGAATACCCATTGAGGAACAGGAGGGGCAACTAGAACAAAAGAGAGAGATTGACAAACTACAAGTTATTAACATTTCCAAACGCCATATATCTGACGTGGAAATGGATGTTCTATGTAAAGGCTTGTCCTTTGTCCCTGATTGCCACTATAACCCGTTCAACTGGGTGAAGGATCTTAACTTATTTGTAAGGAAGCTAAAATGGACGAAAATTCTTCCTCACAAATGATAAAGAACAATGCCATAAATTAGGCATTGACCCAGAGGAACTGCAGGATGTGAGACTCCTAGCTGGCCTCATAGAGGAAAGCGAGAGAGAAATTGGTCAGGGTCCATTCACAAATCTTCGCCTACCCTCACGTAGACCCCCACCCATCAATGAATATTCTCCACTGGATGCCTTCCTTAGGGTACATTCACACTTGCGTTTTTCTTTTCCGGCATAGAGTCCCGTCACAGGGGCTCTATACCGGAAAATAACTGATCAGTTTTATCCCCATGCATTCTGAATGGAGAGTAATCCGTTCAGTTTGCATCAGGATGTCTTCAGTTCAGTCGTTTTGACTGATCAGGCAAAAGAGAAAACCGTAGCATGCTACGGTTTTCTCTCCGGCGAAAAAAAACGGAAGACTTACCTGAACGCCGGATCCGGCATTTTTTCCCATAGGAATGTAATAGCGCCGGATCTGGCATTCAGAATACCGGAATGCCGGATCCGTCGTTCCGGGATGCGCATGAGCAGATCGGTAAAAATGAGAAAAATGTACCAGACGGATCCGTCGGTCCGCATGACAAGCGGAGAGACGGATCCGTCCTTGCAATGCATTTGTGAGACGGATCCGCATCCGGATCCGTCTCACAAATGCTTTCAGTCAGTGGCAGATCGGCGGATCCGGCGGCCTGCCCGCCGGATCACACTGCCGCAAGTGTGAAAGTAGCCTTACCGTGACCACAGAAAAATTGAGATCACTCCACATGCACAAACCTCACATATCCAATGTCACAGAAGAAGAAAAGATGGCACTGGACATGTTAAAAAAGGACACCACTATAGTCATCAAGCCCTCTGATAAAGGGGGCAATGTGGTGGTTCTAGATGACTGTAAATATGTTGAGATGTGCATGCGGATCCTGGATGACAAGTCTTGCTATAGGCGACTGGAACACAATCCGATGTAAGTGTTTAAGCATGAACTAAAAGGCATTCTAAATAAAGCTATGCAACAACACCTCATAGACAAGACGGAATATGCTTTTCTGTTACCAGAATATCCTGTTAAAGCAGCATTTTATAGCCTACCAAAGATTCACAAGGGGCTGAGCCCGTTGAAGGGCAGGCCCATTGTGTCTGGAATCAATGGCTTGACTGAAAAAATCAGTCTCTATGTAGATGAGGTGCTAAGAACTTTTGTCTTAAACCTTCCATCCTATGTCAGAGATTCCATGGATGTCCTGAGACGTCTTAATGACATCTATTGTGACCCGGGCACCCTACTGGCAAGCCTAGATGTAGAGGCTCTTTATAGCTCAATACCCCATGACAGGGGTTTCCAGGCAGTGGGAACCTTTCTCACTGAAAGGGGATCACATCTGGGTAATCACAATGGTTTTGTGATCGAGTTGCTTGATTTCATTTTGAACCATAATGTGTTCACATTTGATCGCAAGTTCTACCACCAGCTCAGGGGAGTGGCCATGGGAAGTCCATGTGCTCCGACTTATGCCAACCTCTACCTGGGCTGGTGGGAGAGAGAATGTGTGTTCAGCAAGGCTATTATCTTATGGCTAAGATTTATAGACAACGTATTCATTCTGTGGAACGGCACCAGCATGGCCTTTAATGAGTTTGTGATGGAACTCAACAAAAATTATCTGGGCCTATTTTTTACGAGCGAAGTCAACAGTACTCAGCTGACGTTTCTGGATTTATCCATCAGTATTGATGAATTCAGGAAAATCATTACAAAAATGTTTTGGAAACCAACGTCTACCAACACCCTGCTCAGATGGGAGAGTGCACATCCCACTAAATTAAAAAATGGAATACCGAAGGGGCGATACCTTAGAGCCCGACGGAATTGTTCAGAATGGGTTGATTTTAAAAAAGCATCCTCTGACTTGCAAAAATGTTTTAGTCAGAGAGGATACCCTGGTCCCTGTCTCGCTGAGGCATAGCAACATGCCTCAGTCAACAATAGGGATGACCTCCTGGTCCCCAAACAAAGAACGATGGACAATAAAATAAGAATAATAGGTACCTATGATCAGGCCAATAAGGAGGTGAGGAACATCATCAGGGAGAACTGGAGTATCCTCAAATCAGACCCGATAGTCGGACATCTTATAAGTGAATCTCCACTGATTACGTATAGAAGAGGGAGTAATCTGATAGAGCAAATGGTGCACAGCCTATACAGTCCCCCAATACAATCCACCTGGCTACCAAATAGACCACCCGGCACGTTTAAATGTGGCAAGTGCGTTGCATGTAAAGCCATTAAAAAGGGCAACATAGTCAAATGCACAACCACATGACGAGATTTTGTCATCAGGTCCTTCATAAATTGCAAAACGGTAGGGGTGGTCTATGTGGCTACGTGCATTTGCCAAAAACAATATGTAGGCAAAACCAAGAGGGAGTTTAGGAGACGCATTGGAGAACATCTGCTTAACATTACTAATGAGGATGATATGCCTATTGCTCAACATGTCACGGAATGCCACCCAGGAGTGAAACAATGCATATAGTTTCAGGGTATTGAGCACGTCAGAGGATCTCCAAGAGGTGGGGATATAGACAATCTGCTACTAAGGAAAGAGGCCCAATGGATCTTTACTAGGGATGAGCGAACCCGAACTGTATAGTTCGGGTTCGTACCGAATTTTGGGGTGTCCGTGACACGGACCCGAACCCGGACATTTTCGTAAAAGTCCGGGTTCGGGTTCGGTGTTCGTCGCTTTCTTGGCGCTTTTGTGACGCTTTCTTGGCGCTTTTTGAAAGGCTGCAAAGCAGCCAATCAACAAGTGTCATACTACTTGCCCCAAGAGGCCATCACAGCCATGCCTACTATTGGCATGGCTGTGATTGGCCAGAGCACCATGTGACCCAGCCTCTATTTAAGCTGGAGTCACATAGCGCCGCCCGTCACTCTGCTCTGATTAGCGTAGGGAGAGGTTGCGGCTGCGACAGTAGGGCGAGATTAGGCAGATTAACTCCTCCAAAGGACTTGATTATTGATCGATCTGCAGCTGTGGGTCATTGAGCTGCTGATACTCAATTGCTCACAGTTTTTAGGCTGCCCAGACCGTTTGTCAGTCACATTTTTCTGGGGTGATCGGCGGCCAGTTTGTGTCTTGTGGTGCGCCAGCACAAGCTGCGACCAAGTGCATTTAACCCTCAATGGTGTGGTTGTTTTTTGGCTAAAGCCTACATCAGGGTGAAGCTGTCACACCAAGTGCATTTAACCAGCAATAGTCTGTTTATTTTTTGGCCATATACTACATCAGGGGCAAGCTGCGCCTGTCACCAAGTGCATTTAACCCTCAATGGTGTGGTTGTTTTTTGGCTAAAGCCTACATCAGGGTGAAGCTGTCACACCAAGTGCATTTAACCAGCAATAGTCTGTTTATTTTTTGGCCATATACTACATCAGGGGCAAGCTGCGCCCGTCACCAAGTGCATTTAACCCTCAGTAGTGTGGTTGGTCAAGCTATCACACCAAGTGCATTTAACCAGCAATAGTCTGTTCATTTTTTGGCCATATACTAAATCAGGGGCAAGCTGCGCCCGTCACCAAGTGCATTTAACCAGCAATAGTCTGTTCATTTTTTGGCCATATACTACATCAGGGGCAAGCTGCGCCCGTCACCAAGTGCATTTAACCCTCAGTAGTGTGGTTGGTCAAACTATCACACCAAGTGCATTTAACCAGCAATAGTCTGTTCATTTTTTGGCCATATACTACATCAGGGGCAAGCTGCGCCCGTCACCAAGTGCATTTAACCAGCAATAGTGTGGTTATTTTTTGCCCATATCCCAGTCTAATTCTGTCACTAAATCCATACCGGTCACCCAGCGCCTAAATACTAGGCCTCAAATTTATATCCCGCTAAATCTGTCGTTACCGCTGTACTGTTGTGGCTGGGCAAGTTATTTAGTGTCCGTCAAAGCACATTTTTTGTTCAGGGTTGAAATACAATTCCCAATTTAGCAATTTCATAATTTAGTGGTTTCTGCTATATCAGAGCTATTTGAAATCTATCCCTAAAAGGGTATATAATATTCAAGGTGCACATAGGGTCATTCAGAATAACTTCACACACACGCTACTGTGCATTTCCAAGTCTAATTCTGTTAGTAAATGCATACCGGTCACCCAGCGCCTAAATACTAGGCCTCAAATTTATATCCCGCTAAATCTCTCGTTACCGCTGTCCTGTTGTGGCTGGGAAAGTTATTTAGTGTCCGTCAAAGCACATTTTTTGTTCTGGGTTGAAATACAATTCCCAATTTAGCAATTTCATAATTTAGTGGTTTCTGCTATATCAGAGCTATTTGAAATCTATCCCTAAAAGGGTATATAATATTCAAGGTGCACATAGGGTCATTCAGAATAACTTCACACACACGCTACTGTGCATTTCCAAGTCTTATTCTGTTAGTAAATCCATACCGGTCACCCATCGCCTAAATACTAGGCCTCAAATTTATATCCCGCTAAATCTCTCGTTACCGCTGTCCTGTTGTGGCTGGGAAAGTTATTTAGTGTCCGTCAAAGCACATTTTTTGTTCTGGGTTGAAATACAATTCCCAATTTAGCAATTTCATAATTTAGTGGTTTCTGCTATATCAGAGCTATTTGAAATCTATCCCTAAAAGGGTATATAATATTCAAGGTGCACATAGGGTCATTCAGAATAACTTCACACACACGCTACTGTGCATTTCCAAGTCTTATTCTGTTAGTAAATCCATACCGGTCACCCAGCGCCTAAATACTAGGCCTCAAATTTATATCCCGCTGAATTTGAATACAATACATTGGGACAAATAATATTTTTGTTGTTGTGGTGAACCATAACAATGAGGAAAACATCTAGTAAGGGACGCGGACGTGGACATGGTCGTGGTGGTGTTAGTGGACCCTCTGGTGCTGGGAGAGGACGTGGCCGTTCTGCCACATCCACACGTCCTAGTGTACCAACTACCTCAGGTCCCAGTAGCCGCCAGAATTTACAGCGATATATGGTGGGGCCCAATGCCGTTCTAAGGATGGTAAGGCCTGAGCAGGTACAGGCATTAGTCAATTGGGTGGCCGACAGTGGATCCAGCACGTTCACATTATCTCCCACCCAGTCTTCTGCAGAAAGCGCACAGATGGCGCCTGAAAACCAACCCCATCAGTCTGTCACATCACCCCCATGCATACCAGGGAAACTGTCTCAGCCTCAAGTTATGCAGCAGTCTCTTATGCTGTTTGAAGACTCCGCTGGCAGGGTTTCCCAAGGGCATCCACCTAGCCCTTCCCCAGCGGTGAAAGACATAGAATGCACTGACGCACAACCACTTATGTTTCCTGATGATGAGGACATGGGAATACCACCTCAGCATGTCTCTGATGATGACGAAACACAGGTGCCAACTGCTGCGTCTTTCTGCAGTGTGCAGACTGAACAGGAGGTCAGGGATCAAGACTGGGTGGAAGACGATGCAGGGGACGATGAGGTCCTAGACCCCACATGGAATGAAGGTCGTGCCACTGACTTTCACAGTTCGGAGGAAGAGGCAGTGGTGAGACCGAGCCAACAGCGTAGCAAAAGAGGGAGCAGTGGGCAAAAGCAGAACACCCGCCGCCAAGAGACTCCGCCTGCTACTGACCGCCGCCATCTGGGACCGAGCACCCCAAAGGCAGCTTCAAGGAGTTCCCTGGCATGGCACTTCTTCAAACAATGTGCTGACGACAAGACCCGAGTGGTTTGCACGCTGTGCCATCAGACCCTGAAGCGAGGCATTAACGTTCTGAACCTGAGCACAACCTGCATGACCAGGCACCTGCATGCAAAGCATGAACTGCAGTGGAGTAAACACCTTAAAACCAAGGAAGTCACTCAGGCTCCCCCTGCTACCTCTTCTGCTGCTGCCGCCTCGGCCTCTTCTGCTGCTGCTGCCTCGGCCTCTTCCTCCGCCTCTGGAGGAACGTTGGCACCTGCCGCCCAGCAAACAGGGGATGTACCACCAACACCACCACCACCACCTCCGTCACCAAGCGTCACAACCATGTCACACGGCAGCGTTCAGCTCTCCATCTCACAAACATTTGAGAGAAAGCGTAAATTCCCACCTAGCCACCCTCGATCCCTGGCCCTGAATGCCAGCATTTCTAAACTACTGGCCTATGAAATGCTGTCATTTAGGCTGGTGGACACAGACAGCTTCAAACAGCTCATGTCGCTTGCTGTCCCACAGTATGTTGTTCCCAGCCGCCACTACTTCTCCAAGAGAGCCGTGCCTTCCCTGCACAACCAAGTATCCGAGAAAATCAAGTGTGCACTGCGCAACGCCATCTGTAGCAAGGTCCACCTAACCACAGATACGTGGACCAGTAAGCACGGCCAGGGACGCTATATCTCCCTAACTGCACACTGGGTAAATGTAGTGGCAGCTGGGCCCCAGGCGGAGAGCTGTTTGGCGCACGTCCTTCCGCCGCCAAGGATCGCAGGGCAACATTCTTTGCCTCCTGTTGCCACCTCCTCCTTCTCGGCTTCCTCCTCCTCTTCTTCCACCTGCTCATCCAGTCAGCCACACACCTTCACCACCAACTTCAGCACAGCCCGGGGTAAACGTCAGCAGGCCATTCTGAAACTCATATGTTTGGGGGACAGGCCCCACACCGCACAGGAGTTGTGGCGGGGTATAGAACAACAGACCGACGAGTGGTTGCTGCCGGTGAGCCTCAAGCCCGGCCTGGTGGTGTGTGATAATGGGCGAAATCTCGTTGCAGCTCTGGGACTAGCCAATTTGACGCACATCCCTTGCTTGGCGCATGTGCTGAATTTGGTGGTGCAGAAGTTCATACACAACTACCCCGACATGTCAGAGCTGCTGCATAAAGTGCGGGCCGTCTGTTCGCGCTTCCGGCGTTCACATCCTGCTGCTGCTCGCCTGTCTGCGCTACAGCGTAACTTCGGCCTTCCCGCTCACCGCCTCATATGCGACGTGCCCACCAGGTGGAACTCCACCTTGCACATGCTGGACAGACTGTGCGAGCAGCAGCAGGCCATAGTGGAGTTTCAGCTGCAGCACGCACGGGTCAGTCGCACTACAGAACAGCACCACTTCACCACCAATGACTGGGCCTCCATGCGAGACCTGTGTGCCCTGTTGCGCTGTTTCGAGTACTCCACCAACATGGCCAGTGGCGATGACGCCGTTATCAGCGTTACAATACCACTTCTATGTCTCCTTGAGATGATGGAAGATGATGGAAGAGGAGGTGGCCCAGGAGGAGGAGGAGGAAGAGGGGTCATTTTTAGCACTTTCAGGCCAGTCTCTTCGAAGTGACTCAGAGGGAGGTTTTTGGCAACAGCAGAGGCCAGGTACAAATGTGGCCAGCCAGGGCCCACTACTGGAGGACGAGGAGGACGAGGATGAGGAGGAGGTGGAGGAGGATGAGGATGAAGCATGGTCACAGCGGGGTGGGACCCAACGCAGCTCGGGTCCATCACTGGTGCGTGGCTGGGGGGAAAGGCAGGACGATGACGATACGCCTCCCACAGAGGACAGCTTGTCCTTACCCCTGGGCAGCCTGGCACACATGAGCGACTACATGCTGCAGTGCCTGCGCAACGACAGCAGAGTTGCCCACATTTTAACCTGTGCGGACTACTGGGTTGCCACCCTGCTGGATCCACGCTACAAAGACAATGTGCCCACCTTACTTCCTGCACTGGGGCGTGATAGGAAGATGCGCGAGTACAAGCGCACGTTGGTAGACGCGCTACTGAGAGCATTCCCAAATGTCACAGGGGAACAAGTGGAAGCCCAAGGCCAAGGCAGAGGAGGAGCAAGAGGTCGCCAAGGCAGCTGTGTCAATGCCAGCTCCTCTGAGGGCAGGGTTAGCATGGCAGAGATGTGGAAAACTTTTGTCAACACGCCACAGCTAACTGCACCACCACCTGATACGGAACGTGTTAGCAGGAGGCAACATTTCACTAACATGGTGGAACAGTACATGTGCACACCCCTCCACGTACTGACTGATGGTTCGGCCCCATTCAACTTCTGGGTCTCTAAATTGTCCACGTGGCCAGAGCTAGCCTTTTATGCCTTGGAGGTGCTGGCCTGCCCGGCGGCCAGCGTTTTGTCTGAACGTGTATTCAGCACGGCAGGGGGCGTCATTACAGACAAACGCAGCCGCCTGTCTACAGCCAATGTGGACAAGCTGACGTTCATAAAAATGAACCAGGCATGGATCCCACAGGATCTGTCCGTCCCTTGTCCAGATTAGACATTAACTACCTCCCCTTAACCATATATTATTGGACTCCAGGGCACTTCCTCATTCAATCCTATTTTTATTTTCATTTTACCATTATATTGCGAGGCTACCCAAAGTTGAATGAACCTCTCCTCTGTCTGGGTGCCGGGGCCTAAATATATGCCAATGGACTGTTCCAATGTTGGGTGACGTGAAGCCTGATTCTCTGCTATGACATGCAGACTGATTCTCTGCTGACATGAAGCCAGATCCTCTGTTACGGGACCTCTCTCCTCTGCCTGGGTGCTGGGCCTAAATTTATGAAAATGGACTCTTACAGTGGTGGGTGACGTGAAGCCTGATTCTCTGCTATGATATGAAGACTGATTCTCTGCTGACATGAAGCCAGATTGTCTGTTACGGGACCTCTCTCCTCTGCCTGGGTGCTGGGCCTAAATATATGCCAATGGACTGTTGCAGTGGTGGGTGACGTGAAGCCTGATTCTCTGCTATGACATGAAGACTGATTCTCTGCTGACATGAAGCCAGATTGTCTGTTACGGGACCTCTCTCCTCTGCCTGGGTGCTGGGCCTAAATATATGCCAATGGACTGTTGCAGTGGTGGCTGACGTGAAGCCTCATTCTCTGCTGTGACATGCAGACTAATTCTCTGCTGACATGAAGCCAGATTGTCTGTTACGGGACCTCTCTCCTCTGCCTGGGTGCTGGGCCTAAATTTATGACAATGGACTGTTGCAGTGGTGGCTGATGTGAAGCCTGATTCTCTGCTATGACATGAAGACTGATTCTCTGCTGACATGAAGCCAGATTGTCTGTTACGGGACCTCTCTCCTCTGCCTGGGTGCTGGGCCTAAATTTATGAGAATGGACTCTTACAGTTGTGGGTGACGTGAAGCCTGATTCTCTGCTATGACATGAAGACTGATTCTCTGCTGACATGAAGCCAGATTGTCTGTTACGGGACCTCTCTCCTCTGCCTGGGTGCTGGGCCTAAATATATGCCAATGGACTGTTGCAGTGGTGGGTGACGTGAAGCCTGATTCTCTGCTATGACATGAAGACTGATTCTCTGCTGACATGAAGCCAGATTGTCTGTTACGGGACCTCTCTCCTCTGCCTGGGTGCTGGGCCTAAATATATGCCAATGGACTGTTGCAGTGGTGGGTGACGTGAAGCCTGATTCTCTGCTATGACATGAAGACTGATTCTCTGCTGACATGAAGCCAGATTGTCTGTTACGGGACCTCTCTCCTCTGCCTGGGTGCTGGGCCTAAATATATGCCAATGGACTGTTGCAGTGGTGTCTGACGTGAAGCCTCATTCTCTGCTATGACATGCAGACTAATTCTCTGCTGACATGAAGCCAGATTCTCTGTTACGGGACCTCTCTCCTCTGCCTGGGTTCCGGGGCCTAAATATCTGAGAATGGACTGTTCCAGTGGTGGGTGACGGGAAGCCAGATTCTCTGCTATGGGACCTCTCTCCAATTGATTTTGGTTAGTTTTTATTTATTTAATTTTTATTTTAATTCATTTCCCTATCCACATTTGTTTGCAGGGGATTTACCTACATGTTGCTGCCTTTTGCAGCCCTCTAGCCCTTTCCTGGGCTGTTTTACAGCCTTTTTAGTGCCGAAAAGTTCGGGTCCCCATTGACTTCAATGGGTTTCGGGTTCGGGACGAAGTTCGGATCGGGTTCGGATCCCGAACCCGAACATTTTCGGGAAGTTCGGCCGAACTTCTCGAACCCGAACATCCAGGTGTTCGCTCAACTCTAATCTTTACACTTAGAACAGTAAAACCATTTGGTCTAAATGACTATATATCCTACACCTGCGACGGCCGCAAACAAGTGCTGGAGGCCGTGTCTCTTGAGCTGCACGTGCGCAAACAGGAGCGTGCAGCGTTCTCCTACCAGCAAGCATAGTGCTAGTTCTGAGATTAGATGAACTGCACTAATGCTTATTGTAACATTGTTCCTGAAGACATGTCACTGGTTGTACAGTGATATAGAAACGCGTCGAGCAGATGAATGATTAGGCAGGGACAGTCCACTTTTTCTTTGAGATAGTGATGGGATATTAGAGATTATGAGAAGCTGGGTTGTAAGTAGAGCTTAAACAAAAAAAAAAAAAAAAAAGCTCTCACCCGCCACTTATCTATCCCAATCACTACCATTCATACTTGATAGTTGATTTATACTGTTGCAACATATTGTTATAGTTGCCACTATTGTATTAGCTGGTGATTTTGATACATCCTAAATATATCCAGCACATCTAGCAAGTATTCTCAGTGTGTCTGGGAAATTCATCAGGAGATCTACACAGATAATATAATCCTGATATATCCAGACTTACACGTTTTTGGAGGCGTGTGGAGTGTGGAGGCAGTGGCTGCACCCATACAATTGTGGGGTAAGCCATTCTTCCAGACTTAGCCTGACGAGTTCACTATGTGGTAGATTGCCACGATTTTAATAAATACCCAAATAAAGTTCCTTTTAAGCGTTTATTCAGGCAGTTAAATACACAATTTATACATATACGCAAAATTTATTCCACAGTTATATCTATGTTTGTAAAGTGCAACAGAACTGGAAGTAAGTTTGCTTCTGTAAACACTTTAGGCTACTTTCACACTAGCGTTCGGGTGGATCCGTTCTGAACAGATCCGCTCATATTAATGCAGACGGAGGCTCCATTCAGTACGGATCCGTCTGCATTAATAACTTTAAAAAAATTTGCAAGTGCGCAAGTAGCCTGCGCGGATCCGTTCAGACTTTCAATGTAAAGTCAATGGGGGACGGATCCGCTTGAAGATTGAGTCAATTGGTGACATCTTCAAGCGGATCCGTTCCCATTGACTTACATTGTAAGTCTGAACGGATCCGCACGCCTCCGCACGGCCAGGCGGACACCCGAACGCTGCAAGCAGCGTTCAGCTGTCCGCCTGTCCGTGCGGAGGCGAGCGGAGCGGAGGCTGAACGCCGCCAGACTGATGCAGTCTGAGCGGATCCGCTCCATTCAGACTGCATCAGGGCTGGACGGCTGCGTTCGGGTCCGCTCGTGAGCTCCTTCAAACGGAGCTCACGAGCGGACCGACGAACGCTAGTGTGAAAGTAGCCTTAAACATGCCACAAGCAAGCTTCTATTAAATAGTTACATTTTCTGTTTCATAAAATTTATATATTTTAATGTATTGTTTGTTTCATAGTATCTTGTTGAGGATGTACAAGCCAGAAGAACAGGCAGCACAATGGAGCACCTGGATAATGTTACACAACAACCAGCAGGATTCCAGTAGCTGTGGAGTTTTAATCTTGATGGTAAAAATTTTTTACACATGTTGAAAGCCAGTGATAACAACTTTGAACTGCATTTACAAAATTAAATTGTTGTTTTACAGTTTGCCAAAGAGTTCCTAAGGACAAGAACCATCTCGGAAGTGAAGACATCTGCAGAAGATATAAGGGTTGCACGACTGGAAATAGCTTGTGCCCTACTCCAGTATAAAGGTCAGGTCTATGACATGATGCATAAAAAAATTTAGTCTTGGGAAAACTTACTTCAGGATCAATCCACCGTGATTAAATAGTTTCACCATAAACGAGTTATATTATTAAATCACTCCGAAAACTCTACATGTAAAATTTAACATGCTGCACCGTAACATTTTAATTTATGTAGGTGCTGTATGAGTCCCATCAGGATGGCCCCTGTATGTGTCACTATAATCAATCGAAGTTAAAAAAAAAAAGTCTAAGGCAAGTAAAATTTACTTATTTTAATAGGTTTGTTCTAATTACTCAACTCTAGTTATTCTTACTTTGTATTATGAGTTTACAGTGTGCAGAATATTTTAAAGAGTGTATGAAGACAAACAAAACTAATCACATCCCTTGTACTATTCATGAAATACTAGTGTTCATTTTCACTATTTGTCAGCTGAAGTCCCTGCTGGAGGGATTCACAGTAGTTGCAATCCACAGATCAAATCGATTCAGCTGTGCCTGTGTTGCGATCTACTATTGATTTAAAATGTCTGTTAATAATGTCACAGTTAGTATTCAAACAGTGGGGTCTCTCGTGTAGGTGGTCTATTATGAGGTGGACACCGGGGCGATTACCAGCCCCACTGAGGTGCCCTTTATCCCTGTGAGAGCTCCCTCTGCGGCGCACGCTTCAGCTCCCTTCAGGTGCCGGGAGACAGGCGCGGGGGGATCTATATGTCGCAGTCTCTTGAAAGCAGCTCCGTGCTCCTAGCCGTTGGTAGCTCCGGCCGGAACTACTTTCGCCCGTATCAACAGCGGCCCCGCTCCGGTGAAATATCGCACTAACCTTAGTAGCGCTGGCACGATCCACCGGTGTCAGTAACGGCTGTTCCACCTCTGCCCCATTCAGTATGCCGAATCTTGCAAGTCCGCAGGAGCCGGACTATTTCTTCTTGGTCGGCACTGTGTCTCCGCCGGGAGCGCTGACTCCAATGTCTATTATGTGCTGGCTGGGCTTTTCAGCGCTGGTGTCAGTCTTTTCAATAAATGTTCGGCTCAAAGGAGCCCTGTGTCTTGCTTGAAGAAGGGCTACTCTCCTCCACTCGGCCTCCGCTCCTCGCTTGGAGCGCAGATTCCGGCGCCTGCAGGGGAACAGGCCCCGCGTCTGGGATCAGAGGTGTCCTCCTTTATAAGGCACAAATAGGCAAATAAGGCAGCTGGGTCTTCTCTCCTTCTTGTCAGAGCCTTCAGAGCCACTTGATTTAGAAATTGATATCTATTAGATGGTGTAGTTAAGCTGAAAGAGCAGGAGCTCACTCCACATGCGACCTTCCTGCTCCACAGCTGGCTCCGCCCCCTCTAGTGTTCATTTTCAATTCCCTCCGTTTCAGCTGTATTAACTCCTAATGTTAGAATACTTTTGTACTTGTCACTGACTCCAGTGGCTGCAGTTATTCGCATTAATATTTCTTCATTTGTTTTGTATGCCTTTTGGGTCAACTCCGAGAACTGCGTCGGGTGGCGCGAAGAAGGTAGAGTATTGAATTTACAGTTTGTTCTGCCATATTCCAGTCTGCATTCACCTTTTTATGATGTTGGAAAACTTTTATACCTGTCAATGACTCATGTGGCTGCAGCTTATAGGCACTAACATTTTCCATTAGTTTTCTTTTTGGGTCAACTCTGATGAGCACTGCATACGCGGCAGATGAAGGGTTCCATGGAAGATACCATATGATGCAGAGGTGGCCATCATCCTGGGCGCTGTTACTGGCAGAGTAGTCAAGATCTTCTACCCTGTACTCGTTTGGTGCATTAAGGAACTTTGCCTTTCCTTCATTTGTTTGTACCAACTTTATTTATAATAATCTGGCGGACAGAGTCGTCCTTTAGACGCTGGAGGGCAGAATCGCCCATGGCTCATGCATGGCTGAGCCCATGGATTGCAGATGGAGTTGAGAAGCTGCGGCATCTACAAGAAGAAGACACAAACAATTGGTGGAAGCTGCGGCACTGCATAGCCATCAGCCTTGGTTGTAAAGAAGAGGATACGTACAGTTCTCTGCCAGAAGCTATTTTGGTGCTACCTCGGCGGATTAACCCTTTCTGTAAAGAATACTTGTCCCATGCAGATTCTCCCCATGTACTTCTATTATTTCCATTCGGCTGCATACACATGGCTGTGCCCACGTTGCAGACCTGGAGAACATGTAAACTAGCCATGTACAACCCGCATGACAGTGCAGACCCCTTTTTTCAGGTTTTATGGTGCCTCAGCGGTACAGACCCAGAAAGTCTTACCTGTGCTTCAAGGTCAGTTTCTCAAAAGATAGAACATCATGGTCATGGACCCATTGAAGACAATGCAGGCTGCACATGCCTAGTGCACGTGATTTGAGGATCCACTGTTTTTAAAGGTCTTGTGAATGTCCACATATTTCTTCCCTGCCTACCATATGTCTTTTATTTGAATAATCAGGTTGTCGGGATACATTAAAGATTTTGTATTTCTGTGGTCTCTGGAGTTTCATAATTCAGTCAAATTCGTAGAATGCATCCATCCTGGAACCTCATTAATACAACAGTGGAAGGCTAAGCAAAGATGACCATTTTTGGGTTGTTTAAGAATGTTAATGGCGCCACTTTGCTGGGTCTCATATTAGATTCTTTCACTACAAATGGTGCAGAGCTGCAGTACCTGACCCAGCCTCATGGACAAGAGGGTCACTGGTCCCAGTGTCATGGGCACTAAGTAGTATTGCATTTCCCCTTTGACTTGACAGGCAATGCCTTTATATACAATAAAATGTCAATCATAAAGGGTTGCCTGTTTGTCTAGCTCAGTGATGGGCAAAGTGTGGCTCTCCAGCTGTTGCAAAACTCCTACTCCCACCATGCCTTGCTGTAGGATGATGGCTGTAGGCAGTCTTTGTAAGCTGGGAGTCGTAGTTCTGCAACAGCTGGAGAGCCACACTTTGCCCATCACTGGTCTAGCTGTTCCTCTGATGAACCTCTAAAGACTTATTTAAGGGGGCTGTCTCACCTTGGATAGGATATGCCTGCACTTTTGGGACCCACACCTATGTTTAGAACAGCCCCCAAACAGCTGTCCGATTTAAAATGAATGGTAAGAGCACAGCTCGACCACCAATTGGCTCACTTGGCTATTTTTGGCAGTCCCATAGGAATGAATGAATGAAGGGCGTCCACACATGCAGTGTGCCCTCCTTCAGTTTGCAGGCTCTGTTGTAAAGATAGGTAGGGGTTGCACCACTATCAGACATTAGAGATATGCCACCAACTTCTGAGTTGAAGAAACCCTTTTAAGCCACATTCTTTTCAGTAAGATAAGAATTCCGCTATTGTTGACGTACAGATATGTTTTTCTGTACAATGTTATGTGTACATGTATTGAATCTTTTCCAGACAATTATAAAATATTATACAATAAAATTCCACTACATTGAGTGTTTGAGGGCAGGAAATCAGATATAAGGAGCCACCAGCTGAGTTACCAGAGGGGGAAAATACAGAGCCTGCTTGTAGAGAATATCAAATATCTACAGAGAAAAGACCAGCTGGAGAACTTAATAAAACAAAAAATGTATGATACTAAACTATAAAAATATGCCACAAAAAGTTGGTGATAGGCTTTCATTACAGCCAACCCATCCCTCAAGAGGTATACTGCAATTCCTTAAAGGGATACATGGTCCCAGCACTGACACTATAGCTGGTTTCAGACTAGCGTGTCCACTGCGGGAAACACACTGCGTGTGGGAGAGGGATCCTCTGGTCTGGAATACAGGCACGCATGGCATTATCATGATTGATAATGCTGGGTGCCTCTGCCTGACCTTTATTCTACAGAATCAAACGGACAGCGCAGCATTGCCGTGATAATGCTGTGCATGCCTGTATTCCAGACAAGAGGACCCCTCTCCCACACGCAGTGTGTTTCCCGCAGTGGACACGCTAGTCTGAAACCAGCCTATGAATCGGCCTAGGCCTGGGAGACTACTGTCTCCATTTTACTTTCCACTGAACGGATCCATCAAACAACCTCCCAAGCTCAGCTTCATGCACACTTGTGGATGCCACACTGGAGCTTGGGATGGACAGCAATGTTTTCTACTGTTCAGCCAAGTCCTTACCGGTTCTCCAGATTCCAGGCAGTTTTCTGGGACTCCATGACATGGAAAGTGTAGGCATGTCGAGAGTCAACTTCTCTGTGGATCAGAACTAGTCCTCCTAGTGGTCAGTGAAGGGAACAAAGCATTCTGGTTAATGGCATGACTTATACTGTATATTGTCCCCATGATGGCACATCCAATAGCTCTAGTACTCTAGTACTCGGTGTGTCTGCGCAGGTGCTAGGCAAGACTTTCTTTGAACGCGCTGAGGGTAGGGTAAAAATTACAGGCCAATGTGCATGCACCGAGGGTAGGGAATAATTATGGGCTGAACGCTTAAGCAGTGTCCCTTAATTATTTCCTTACCCTCAGTGCATGCACAGTGGCCCGTAATTTTTTATGACATCCCTGACTCCATAGAAAGGTGTAGGAGCGGTGACATCCCTGACTCTATAGAAAGGTGTAAGAGCAATGACATCCCTGACTCCATAGAGGTGTAAGAGCGGTGACATCCCTGACTCCATAGAAAGGTGTAAGAGCGGTGACATCCCTGACTCCATAGAGGTGTAAGAGCAGTGACATCCCTGACTCACTAGAGGTGTAAGAGCGGTGACATCCCTGACTCCATAGAAAGGTGTAAGAGCGGTGACATCCCTGACTCCATAGAAAGGTGTAAGAGCAATGACATCCCTGACTCCATAGAGGTGTAAGAGCGGTGACATCCCTGACTCCATAGAAAGGTGTAAGAGCGGTGACATCCCTGACTCCATAGAGGTGTAAGAGCGGTGACATCCCTGACTCCATAGAAAGGTGTAAGAGCGGTGACATCCCTGACTCCATAGAAAGGTGTAAGAGCGGTGACATCCCTGACTCCATAGAGGTGTAAGAGCGGTGACATCCCTGACTCTATAGAAAGGTGTAAGAGCGGTGACATCCCTGACTCCATAGAAAGGTGTAAGAGCGGTGACATCCCTGACTCCATAGAGGTGTAAGAGCGGTGACATCCCTGACTCCATAGAAAGGTGTAAGAGCGGTGACATCCCTGACTCCATAGAAAGGTGTAAGAGCGGTGACATCCCTGACTCCATAGAGGTGTAAGAGCGGTGACATCCCTGACTCTATAGAAAGGTGTAAGAGCGGTGACATCCCTGACTCCATAGAGGTGTAAGAGCGGCGACATCCCTGACTCCATAGAGGTGTAAGAGCGGTGACATCCCTGACTCCATAGAGGTGTAAGAGCGGTGACATCCCTGACTCCATAGAAAGGTGTGAGAGCGGTGACATCCCTGACTCCATAGAGGTGTAAGAGCGACCTCCCTGACTCCATAGAAAGGTGTAAGAGCGGTGACATCCCTGACTCCATAGAGGTGTAAGAGCGGTGACATCCCTGACTCCATAGAGGTGTAAGAGCGGTGACATCCCTGACTCCATAGAGGTGTAAGAGCGGTGATATCCCTGACTCCATAGAAAGGTGTAGGAGCGGTGACATCCCTGACTCCATAGAAAGGTGTAAGAGCGGTGACATCCCTGACTCCATAGAGGTGTAAGAGCGGTGACATCCCTGACTCCATAGAAAGGTGTAAGAGCGGTGACATCCCTGACTCCATAGAGGTGTAAGAGCGGTGACATCCCTGACTCCATAGAAAGGTGTAAGAGCGGTGACATCCCTGACTCCATAGAGGTGTAAGAGCGGTGACATCCCTGACTCCATAGAAAGGTGTAAGAGCGGTGACATCCCTGACTCCATAGAAAGGTGTAAGAGCGGTGACATCCCTGACTCCATAGAGGTGTAAGAGCGGTGACATCCCTGACTCTATAGAAAGGTGTAAGAGCGGTGACATCCCTGACTCCATAGAGGTGTAAGAGCGGTGACTCCATAGAAAGGGTGTAGAAGCGGGTTGACATCCTGACTCCATAGAGGTGTAAGAGCGGTGACATCCCTGACTCCATAGAAAGGTGTAAGAGCGGTGACATCCCTGACTCCATAGAGGTGTAAGAGCAGACCTCACTGACTCCATAGAGGTGTAAGGAGCGGTGACATCCCTGACTCCATAGAAGGTGTAAGAGCGGTGACATCCCTGACTCCATAGAGGTGTAAGAGCGGTGACATCCCTGACTCCATAGAAGGTGTAAGAGCGGTGAATCCCTGACTCCATAGAAAGGTGTAAGAGCGGTGACATCCCTGACTCCATAGAAAGGTGTAAGAGCGGTGACATCCCTGACTCCATAGAGTGTAAGAGCGGTGACATCCCTGACTCCATAGAAGGTGTAGAGCGGTGACATCCCTGACTCCATAGAAGGTGTAAGAGCGGTGACATCCCTGACTCCATAGAAAGGTGTAAGAGCGGTGACATCCCTGACTCCATAGAAAGGTGTAAGAGCGGTGACATCCCTGACTCCATAGAGGTGTAAGAGCGGTGACATCCCTGACTCCATAGAAAGGTGTAAGAGCGGTGACATCCCTGACTCCATAGAGGTGTAAGAGCGGTGACATCCCTGACTCCATAGAAAGGTGTAAGAGCGGTGACATCCCTGACTCCATAGAAAGGTGTAAGAGCGGTGACATCCCTGACTCCATAGAGGTGTAAGAGCGGTGACATCCCTGACTCTATAGAAAGGTGTAAGAGCGGTGACATCCCTGACTCCATAGAGGTGTAAGAGCGGTGACATCCCTGACTCCATAGAGGTGTAAGAGCGGTGACATCCCTGACTCCATAGAAAGGTGTGAGAGCGGTGACATCCCTGACTCCATAGAGGTGTAAGAGCGACCTCCCTGACTCCATAGAAAGGTGTAAGAGCGGTGACATCCCTGACTCCATAGAGGTGTAAGAGCGGTGACATCCCTGACTCCATAGAGGTGTAAGAGCGGTGACATCCCTGACTCCATAGAGGTGTAAGAGCGGTGATATCCCTGACTCCATAGAAAGGTGTAGGAGCGGTGACATCCCTGACTCCATAGAAAGGTGTAAGAGCGGTGACATCCCTGACTCCATAGAGGTGTAAGAGCGGTGACATCCCTGACTCCATAGAGGTGTAAGAGCGGTGATATCCCTGACTCCATAGAAAGGTGTAGGAGCGGTGACATCCCTGACTCCATAGAAAGGTGTAAGAGCGGTGACATCCCTGACTCCATAGAGGTGTAAGAGTGGTGACATCCCTGACTCCATAGAAAGGTGTAAGAGCGGTGACATCCCTGACTCCATAGAAAGGTGTAAGAGCGGTGACATCCCTGACTCCATAGAGGTGTAAGAAGCGGTGGGTACAACTCCTTCAAAACCCTTCCGTGCGGCTACCTCACAACAGGAAGTGACAAGGATAGCAACATTTTACAGTTAGCATAAAATAACGGAACAGGAAGCAACAAATTACGGAACACTGTGCACTGACCTGTAAAAATTTGCTACCCTACCCTAGGCGCGCGTGCGCTGTAGCCCTTTTCTTGTTAACTGGACTCGGCGCAATTTCATACTGCGCCAAGCCGTCTTTTTTCACGCATGCGCAGTGGGCCGGAATCTTCTGCTAGCTTCGGCCCTTTTTTTGTGTGGAATATAGTTTTAAGGAAATGAAATAAAGATTTACAAATTTTTATTAGTCAGCACTTCATGCTAGACGCAATGTGGTCTGAGTGACCAATTAATAAAAATAGTCAAGTAAACATCACAGAGGTCTAGATATTCGTATTTTGTTAACTGGACTCGGCGCTACTGCTCCTGCGCCAAGCTGTCTTTTTCCGCGCATGCGCAGTGGGCCGGAATGTTCTGGTACCTTTGGTTCGCTAAAAAAGGCTCAGCGCAGGTGCAGTAGGAGCCGAAGGTAGCAGAAAATTCCGGCCCACTGCGCATACGCTGAAAAAGACGGCTCGGCGCGGGCGCAGTAGCAAAATGCGCTGAGCTGAAGGTAGCATTCAATTCCGGGCCACTGAGCATGCGCTATTATCTTGGGGTTGGCCATATCTGTGTGGAGATATTATTTTTAGCGTGACTATGGTGATATAACTCTAATCTTTGCAGGACAGCGGGCACAGTATTGTGGGCATGATACAGTTATGGCACCAAGATGACACGGGAGCAAGAAGGAAAAAAATCTATGTCTGCTCCCCTAATACAGTGTGCTGCCACATACTGCTCACCTAATACAGTGTGCTGCCACATACTGTATATATACTACGTTGCTGTACACATACTGCTCCCCTTATACAGTGTGCTGCCACATACTGCTCCACTAATACAGTGTGCTGCCACATACTGTATATATACTACGCTGCTGTACACATACTGCTCCCCTTATACAGTGTGCTGCCACATACTGCTCCCCTAATACAGTGTGCTGCCACATACTGTCTATATACTACGCTGCTGTACACATACTGCTCCCCTAATACAGTGTACTGCCACATACTGCTCCCCTAATACAGTGTGCTGCCACATACTGCTCCCCTAATACAGTGTGCTGCCACATACTGTATATATACTACGCTGCTGTACACATACTGCTCCCATAATACAGTGTGCTGCCACATACTGCTCCCCTAATACAGTGTGCTGCCACATACTGCTCCCCTAATAGAGTGTGTTGCCACATACTGCTCCCCTAATACAGTGTGCTGCCACATACTGCTCCCCTAATACAGTGTGCTGCCACATACTGCTCCCCTAATACAGTGTGCTGCCACATACTGCTCCCCTCATACAGTGTGCTGCCACATACTGTATATATACTACGCTGCTGTACACATACTGCTCCCCTAATACAGTGTGCTGCCACATACTGCTCCCCTAATACAGTGTGCTGCCACATACTTCTCCCCTAATACAGTGTGCTGCCTCATACTGTTCCCCTAATACAGTGTGCTGCCACATACTGCTCCCCTAATACAGTGTGCTGCCACATACTGTATATATACTAAGCTGTTGTACACATACTGCTCCCCTAATACAGTGTGCTGCCACATACTGCTCCCCTAATACAGTGTGCTGCCACATACTGCTCCCCTAATACAGTGGGCTGCCACATACTGCTCCCCTAATACAGTGGGCTGCCACATACTGCTCCCCTAATAAAGTGTGCTGCCACATACTGCTCCCCTAATACAGTGTGCTGCCACATACTGTATATATACTACGCTGCTGTACATACTGCTCCCCTAATACAGTGTGCTGCCACATACTGCTCCCCTAATACAGTGTGCTGCCACATACTGCCCCCCTAATAAAGTGTGCTGCCACATACTGCTCCCCTAATACAGTGTGCTGCCACATACTGTATATATACTACGCTGCTGTACACATACTGCTCCCCTAATACAGTGTGATGCCACATACTGCTCCACTAATACAGTGTGCTGCCAGATACTGCTCCCCTAATACAGTGTGCTGCCACATACTGTATGAAGTATGGTGAAGTGCAGTATCTCCGCTGGTAGACAGGAACAATCAGAATGAAATGCAGGTAGCGTGTATAAATCCCATCCCTCCAAGAACTAGACGACACATAGCTTGGAGGTGAACTACTTGGCTGCTAGCTTGCAGCCCTTTTTATTACAGGCTCCCCTGAAGGAGAGGGACACACACATTATCATACATTACCCGATAACATTGTAGTTACAACCCACACATATTCCTCCCCTCTGTCTAGGAGATAATTGAGTCAATCACTGTATCTCCCCCATTATCTCCTAAACTGAAAAGTTACTACACAATGGGACAGTAGAAACCCACCCAGCATGGTACAAATGAATCCATTAAGCCCAGAAACAGGGAAATAACATGCAATATGCCCAAGTTCTGTATTTAAAGGGCCAAATCGCCCAGGGCCCATAGTCACAGGGATTGTCACGGATACAGTCCAACAGTTCTCAATGTGGCTGGATTTGAAACAATGCTCCCCCAGAACCAAGCCGGCATACACAGTCTGATCCAAACGGATCGGCTTGGGGAGGTCCGGAAGTAGTACCCAAAGATCATTGTTCAAGGGCAGTTTGTCTGGACAATCCGTCGGCGTTACCATTCTGCTTCCCAGGGCGGTAGTGAATTGTCAAGTCAAACGGCTGCAGCGCCAAACTCCAGCGCAACAGCCGGGCATTGTCTCCAGACACCCTGTTTAGCCATACCAACGGGTTGTGATCGGTGAGTAGCGAGAACTGTTGTCCATAAATGTACGGCTGTAATTTCTTTAAGGCCCACACCACGGCCAGGCATTCCTTTTCGATGGCGGCATAGCTTACCTCTCGGGGTAACAATTTCCTGCTTAAGTAAGCTACAGGATGCTCGCCGCCATCAGCTCTGACTTGGCTCAGTACTGCTCCCAATCCAAACATTGAAGCGTCTGTGTGGACAAGAAAACGTTTAGTTGGATCAGGAGCGGCCAAGACAGGAGCATTTATCAAAGAGTCTTTCAGTTTTTGGAATGCCTGTTCACACTCCGGGCTCCAGGTGACAATCTTAGGGAGATTTTTACGGGTAAGGTCAGTGAGGGGTTTTGCTACGGCGCTATAATTGGGTACAAATTTCCGGTAATACCCATCGGTACCTAAGAAAGCTAATACCTGGGTCTTGGTGCGGGGGGTTGGCCATTTGGCGACAGCCTCAATTTTAGTGGGTTCTGGCTTCTGTTTCCCACTACCCACCCTGTGTCCCAGATACTGAACTTCTGCCATCCCTATACGGCACTTGCTGGGTTTTAGGGTCAGGTTGGCTTCCCGGATCCTATCTAGGAAAAACCCGATATGGGTTAAATGTTCTTCCCAGGAGCTGCTGAATATGGCGATATCGTCTAAATATGCGCAAACTCCTGGGATCCTTCCAATAGCCGATCTACCATCCTCTGAAAGGTAGCCGGGGCGTTCTTCATCCCAAATGGCATGACCTTAAACTGGTACAGGCCAAATGGGGTGACGAACGCCGACTTGGGGATGGCATCCTCGGATAGGGGAATCTGCCAGTACCCCTTACACAAATCTATCGTCGTGAGGTACTGACCACGGGCCAACTTATCTAAGAGTTCGTCTATGCTGGGCATAGGATAGGCGTCTGATACCGTCTTGTCATTCAACTTCCGGTAGTCTACGCAGAAACGGGTCGTGCCATCCCGTTTCGGCACTAGAACTACCGGGGAAGCCCAGGGGCTGTCGGAGTGTTCTATCACCCCAAGCTCTAACATTTCGTCAATCTCCTTACGCATGTGTTCCTTGACAGATTCAGGGATGCGGTAAGGGGGTTGACGCATGGGCAGCTGACCAGGGGTCTCCACTCGGTGAGTGGCTAGGGGGGGTATACCCTGGTACATTAGAGAAGGTTTCGCTTTTCTCTCGTAAGAGATCTACAATCTGGTCCCTTTCCTGCGGGTTTAATCTTTCCCCCAATTGTATCTCTCCCAGGTCTTCGTTCCGGTTCTCCAATCCCAGGAGATCAGGGAGAGGTAAATTGTCCATATCTTCTGCAGCAGAGGCGCAAATAGCATTTACCTCCTCTGGGCGTTCATGATATGGTTTTAACATGTTAACATGGAGCATCCGCCTAACTCCTGCTCCAGTACATGGACCGATCACATAGGTGGTGTCACAGACTTGTTCCACCACCTTGTATGGGCCCTGCCAGGAAGCCTGCAGTTTATCATTCTTAACAGGTTTAAGGATCAACACCTTTTCCCCCACTTGAAAACTGCGGTCCCTGGCACCTCTATCATACCATCGGCGCTGCCGGCTCTGGGCCGCCCGGAGGTTAGAGCGTACGGTCTCAGTTAGCTCCTCCAAGTGGTCCCGAAACTCCAGTACATATGGTACAACAGGGGTACCCTCTATCGTGACTTCCCTCTCCCAATGTTCCCGGATTAAATCTAAGGGGCCCCTTACCCTCCGTCCGAACAATAACTCGAAAGGTGAGAACCCAGTGGACTCTTGAGGCACCTCCCTGTATGCGAACAACAGGTGGGGCAAAAACCGCTCCCAGTTCTTCTGGGTCTCCATGAACGTACGGAGCATTTGTTTCAATGTTCCGTTAAACCGTTCACAGAGGCCATTAGACTGGGGGTGGTAGGCCGAGTTTATAATCGGCTTTACCCCACATGTTTTCCACAACTGGCGGGTGACCCTATCAGAAATAATCTCTCGGGGAAAACCCATGCGAGAGAATATTTTAATAAGGGCCTCGGCTACGGTCTCGGCATGAATATTAGTCAATGCCACTGCCTCAGGGTAACGGGTGGCGTAATCTACTACCGTCAGGATAAACCGCTTCCCCGAGGGGCCGGGTTTAGCTAGGGGTCCAATAATGCTACCCTACTGAAGGGTTCTTCAATTATAGGGAGGGAGTGTAACTTAGCCTTATATTTATCTCCTCGCTTCCCTACTCGTTGGCAAGTGTCACATGTTTGGCAATACTGCCGAATGTCTTTGGAGATACCGGGCCAAAAGAAGTTCTGCGTTAACCGGTGTTTAGTCCGACTAACCCCTAAGTGTCCTGACAGGGGGATGTCATGAGCAATGCGTAGTAACTCACGTCGGTATCTCTTAGGTACTACTAACTGTCGCATAGATAAGGGAACTGTACTGGCTACTGTCTTATCTGCATATCTATACAGTAACCCCTTTTCCCACCGATATCTCTCCCCCTCTAACCCAGTTTGGCTTCCTGCTACTTTATCTTTATATACTTGCAAGGAAGGGTCATTAGCTACCTCACTACCAAACTCTAATGGGGGGGCCCAAGGGATAACAGGGGTATTGTTCTTTACCTGAGCCTCAGCGTGATTTGCCGGTGGGTTGGTGTGGGCCTGCTGCCTGGTAACAACAGGTAAAGCTTCCTGGAGGTTCCGTTGTGGCACAAACGCCGAAGTCAGCTCCCCCAAATCGTTGCCCAAAATAATATCCGCTGGCAAATCTTGCATGAGCCCCACTTCCACATTTCCAGACCCCGCTCCCCAATTCAAATGTACCCGGGCAGTAGGAATCTTGTAGATATTATCCCCCGGCTACTCGAACAGCTACACATTCACCGGTGAGCTGGTGAGCAGGGATCAAGTGATTCCGAACCAAGGTGATGGTGGCGCTAGAGTCTCGTAATCCCTGGCGGCTCCTGCCATCTAGGTGAACGGCCTGGCAATGCCCTTGTCTGTTGTCAGAGGCTGCCTGTATCGGGTTGGCCTCGTGTAGAATGCCCAAGGGTTTCCCTGGAGGCATTGGCACCAATTGCTGCTGGGAAAACTCATTTTGGAAGCAGTGTACTGCCGCTGGGCGATGAATCTGCTGGCTAGGGTTTCCCCAGTTGGAACGGTTTCGGTTCCTGGGACAATCTTTCTGGATGTGCCCCTGCTGCTTGCAAATATGGCATCTGACCTGCTGGCGAGACTGGTATCTGGGTGCTTGTTGGTAGTTGCCCCCACTCGATCTGTAGGGTGCTGGACTGGATGCTGGAACGGGGTTAGTTGTAGGGGTCCCGGAAAGGGGTCGTTGTGCAACCTTCTGTGCCCGCCGGGCATCTTGGTACTCGTCTGCCATAGTAGCTGCCACATGTACGGTATTGGGTTTGCGATCCCGTAACCAGTTTTGTAATTCGTCAAACAGTCCTTGAAAAAATTGCTCCAGTAATAACAATTGTAACAGCTATTCCAGCTGGGTTACCTGTGCTGCTTGTACCCATCCTTTAGCAGCACAGGTCAATCTATGTGCCCATTCCGTGTGGGTATCTCTCTCGGCTTTCTTTAGCTCCCGAAAGCGCTGGCGGTATGCCTCAGGGGTAATGGCATACCGGGTCAATATGGCTTGTTTTACCTTTTGATAATCTGTGCTGTCCTCATCTGGCATAGTCCGGTATGCTTCCGCTGCCCTACCCGACAATTTGCCGGCCAATAGGGGTACCTTATCCGCAGGATCGATTTTATGCAGCTGGCATAATCTTTCGAAGTCCTGCAGGTACCCATCAATGTCCTCGGTTTCCACATAGGTTTTAAATGCATGGTGCGGTAATTTCTGTTTTTCTGATATTACCGGATATGCAGGAGGGTTTGTTCCCCCAGGTGAAGTGAGGTTTGGTCGGGTGGCCGCTAGATATTCATTAATATCAGCTGATGTCCTTTCCAGAAATTCCTGGGAATGTGGCAACGGAAAAAATGCCAGCCTTATCCTCATTTCGTTGGCCCATGCTGAGCTATATGTTTCCGTGGCTGCTGGTGTAACTGCAATATGCCCAAGTTCTGTATTTAAAGGGCCAAATCGCCCAGGGCCCATAGTCACAGGGATTGTCACAGATACAGTCCAACGGTTCTCAATGTGGCTGGATTTGCCACACTGTATATATACTAAGCTGCTGTACACATACTGCTCCCCTAATACAGTGTGCTGCCACATATTGCTCCCCTAATACAGTGTGCTGCCACATACTGCTCCCCTAATACAGTGTTCTGCCACATACTGCTCCCCTAATACAGTGTGCTGCCACATACTGCTCCCCTAATACAGTGTGCTGCCACATACTGCTCCCCTATTACAGTATGCTGCCACATACTGCTCCCCTAATACAGTGTGCTGCCACATACTGCTCCCCTAATACAGTGTGCTGCCACATACTGTATATATACTACGCTGCTGTACACATACTGCTCCCCTAATACAGTGTGCTGCCACATACTGCTTCCCTAATACAGTGTGCTGCCACATACTGCTCCCCTAATAAAGTGTGCTGCCACATACTGCTCCCCTAATACAGTGTGCTGCCACATACTGCTCCCCTAATAAAGTGTGCTGCCACATACTGCTCCCCTAATACAGTGTGCTGTCACATACTGCTCCCCTAATACAGTGTGCTGCCTCATACTGCTCCCCTAATACAGTGTGCTGCCACATACTGCTCCCCTAATACAGTGTGCTGCCACATACTGTATATATACTACGCTGCTGTACACATACTGCTCCCCTAATACAGTGTGCTGCCACATACTGCTCCCCTAATACAGTGTGCTGCCACAAACTGTTCCGCTAATACAGTGTGCTGCCACATACTGCTCCCCTAATACAGTGTGCTGCCACATACTGCTCCCCTAATACAGTGTGCTGCCTGCCACATACTGTTCCCCTAATACAGTGTGCGGCCACATACTGCTCCCCTAATACAGTGTGCTGCCACATTCTGATCCCATAATACAGTGTGCTGCCACATACTGCTCCCCTAATACAGTGGGCTGTCACATACTGCTCCCCTAATACAGTGTGCTGCCACATATTGCTCTCCTAATACAGTATGCTGCCACATACTGCTCCCCTAATACAGTGTGCTGCCACATACTGCTCCCCTAATACAGTGTGCTGCCACATACTGCTCCCCTAATACAGTGTGCTGCCACATACTGCTCCCATAATACAGTGTGCTGCCACATACTGCTCCCCTAATACAGTGTGCTGCCACATACTGCTCCCCTAATAAAGTGTGCTGTCACATACTGCTCCCCTAATACAGTGTGCTGCCACATACTGTATATATACTACGCTGCTGTACACATACTGCTCCCCTAATACAGTGTGCTGCCACATACTGCTCCCCTAATACAGTGTGCTGCCAGATACTGCTCCCCTAATACAGTGTGCTGCCACATACTGCTCCCCTAATACAGTGTGCTGCCAGATACTGCTCCCCTAATACAGTGTGCTGCCACATGCTGCTCCACTAATACAGTGTGCTGGCAGATACTGCTCCCCTAATACAGTGTGCTGCCACATACTGTATATATACTACGCTGCTGTACACATACTGCTCCCCTAATACAGTGTGCTGCCACATACTGCTCCCCTAATACAGTGTGCTGCCAGATACTGCTCCCCTAATACAGTGTGCTGCCACATACTGCTCCCCTAATACAGTGTGCTGCCACATACTGCTCCCCTAATACAGTGTGCTGCCACATACTGCTCCACTAATACAGTGTGCTGGCAGATACTGCTCCCCTAATACAGTGTGCTGCCACATACTGCTCCCCTAATACAGTGTGCTGCCACATACTGCTCCCTTAATACAGTGTGCTGCCACATACTGCTCCCCTAATAAAGTGTGCTGCCACATACTGCTCCCCTAATACAGTGTGCTGCCACATACTGTATATATACTACGCTGCTGTACACATACTGCTCCCCTAATACAGTGTGATGCCACATACTGCTCCACTAATACAGTGTGCTGCCAGATACTGCTCCCCTAATACAGTGTGCTGCCACATACTGTATGAAGTATGGTGAAGTGCAGTATCTCCGCTGGTAGACAGGAACAATCAGAATGAAATGCAGGTAGCGTGTATAAATCCCATCCCTCCAAGAACTAGACGACACATAGCTTGGAGGTGAACTACTTGGCTGCTAGCTTGCAGCCCTTTTTATTACAGGCTCCCCTGAAGGAGAGGGACACACACATTATCATACATTACCCGATAACATTGTAGTTACAACCCACACATATTCCTCCCCTCTGTCTAGGAGATAATTGAGTCAATCACTGTATCTCCCCCATTATCTCCTAAACTGAAAAGTTACTACACAATGGGACAGTAGAAACCCACCCAGCATGGTACAAATGAATCCATTAAGCCCAGAAACAGGGAAATAACATGCAATATGCCCAAGTTCTGTATTTAAAGGGCCAAATCGCCCAGGGCCCATAGTCACAGGGATTGTCACGGATACAGTCCAACAGTTCTCAATGTGGCTGGATTTGCCACACTGTATATATACTAAGCTGCTGTACACATACTGCTCTCCTATTACAGTGTGCTGCCACACGGCTCGGCGTAGGCGCAGTAGGAGACGTACATATACTTCGCTGCTGTACACATACTGCTCCCCTAATACAGTGTGCTGCCACATACTGCTCCCCTAATACGGTGTGCTGACACATACTGTATATATACTACGCTGCTGTACACATACTGCTCCCCTAATACAGTGTGCTGCCACATACTGCTCCCCTAATACAGTGTGCTGCCACATATTGCTCCCCTAATACAGTGTGCTGCCACATACTGCTCCCCTTATACAGTGTGCTGCCACTCGGCGCAGGCGCAGTAGGAGCCGAAGGTAGCAGAAAATTCCGGCTTCGCGCATGCGCAGTAGATCGGAATCTTCTGCTACCTTCTACTCGCTAAACAAAACGGCTCAGCGCAGGCGCAATAGGAGCTGAAGGTAGCAGAAAATTCCATCCCACTGCGCATGCGCAAAGCCGGAATTTTCTGCTACGTTCGGCAGTCTTCTTCGCGCATGCGCAGTGGCCCGGAATTTTCTGCTACCTTCGGCGCGTTCACGCTACGGGTGAATCCTCCGTGCCGAAAACCCCCCGGCAGAGCCAATGAGGAGCCGAGGTGAGAGACACACCTCCCACGTCACTACCGGAAGTGACGTGGGTAGCAATAAATTCCGGGTAGCAGAAAATTCTGGAACACCGGCCCGAGCGTCTCCTGAACGAGCGCATCGGGGCCGCGCTACATGCCAACAGGCGAGAGAAACCTTTGATCTCCCGCCTGAGTCGCTGCCGGAATGCGCATAATAGAAGGAGGGAAGGCTTCTCCCTTCCTTCTGTTATGCCTAATTATCTCCAGCAGCGCTGGAGATAATTACAACAAAGGCCTCAGATTCTGTTGAACCTGAGTTCTTTGTAGCCATCAGGATGACCGGACCTTAGTCCTTGGGGCACATTCACACTGATGCACCTGGTTTCAGGTATAGGGAGGGGGGGAATACATATATATATATATCACAGTTATATATACTCTAAAGGGGGATTATAGATATATATTATGATAAGGGGGTCACAGCAATATAGATATATATTATATAAGGGGGCACAGTTTAAAGGAGGCACATATTTCCCACAGGGGCCACCATGAGCCCCTGTGGGTCACCATGGGCAGACGTGCGGAGATGCTGGGCACATCTGCGCACATCATCCCATGATGCAGTGGTCAATGTATGCATATATACCATACATGCCTGCACGTGTTTGCATGCATGCATGGATATATATGCATACGTCTCTCAACCCTTCCTCAACAGTATTCCCATCATAAATATCTATAGGATGTGTGCCCCGCTCTGATATCTTTTATATAATATTTGTGAAGGACTGCCATCCACAGCGATACCTGGGAAGCGCACCTAGAGCACATAGGGGTAGTATTAGATAGGATCAGGGGGGCCGGGCTGACCCTGAAACCCGACAAATGTCACTTGGGTATGGCGGAGGTACAATATTTGGGCCACCGAGTAGGATGTGGTAAGCAACGGCCGGAGCCGGCTAAGATCGAGGCCGTTGCCAATTGGCCCACTCCCCACACCAAGACACAAGTCATGGCTTTCTTAGGCACAGCCGGCTATTACAGACGCTTTGTACCCGACTATAGCGCCCTGGCCAAACCCCTGACCGACTTGACCAAAAAGAAGCTACCCCGACAAGTCCTGTGGTCCCCGGAATGCGAGGTGGCTTTCCAAGCATTAAAGACTGCTCTGGTTAATGCTCCAGTGTTGGTTACCCCAGATCCTAACAAAAGATTTATTGTCCACACAGACGCTTCAATGTTGGGACTGGGGGCAGTACTGAGCCAGATCGGCGAGGATGGAGGTGAGCACCCGGTGGCATACCTGAGTCGGAAGCTGTTGCCAAGGGAGGTCAGCTATGCCACCATTGAAAAAGAGTGTTTGGCCTTGGTGTGGGCACTCAAAAAGCTTACACCTTACCTTTATGGCCGAGCGTTCACTCTCATCACCGATCACAACCCCTTGGTGTGGCTTAACTGGGTTTCAGGGGACAATGCCCGTTTGCTACGCTGGAGCTTGGCCTTACAGCCCTATGACTTTACGATTCATTATCGCCCAGGCAAGCAAAACGGGAATGCCGATGGATTGTCACGCCAAACGGATTTAACCTCGGATTAAAAGCTCTGAACCCGTCAACCCTACTGGACCAGGAAAGGTCCAACCGAGTTGCCGGAGCAGGGAGAAAAAGGGGGGGCCATTGTGAAGGACTTTGATGCAATTGCCTATATGCTTCAGTTTAATTCTCTCCCTGCTATTTTAAGGTCTATATTGTTCGGTTCCAAATGTCAAGAATGAATGTATTCGTGAACCGAACAGGGAGGTTGAAATTATGTTTGTATGTGGGATGGAAAGTACTTTTCTGAAAAGTGTTAAAAGTTGTAAATGTTCTGGCCAGCAGACAATTGAGCTGTGTGTATTGTTAAAACTCAATTATCTAGTCTGGCCCAGAGGAGGAGTTTTATGCTGCATAAATTGTGAGTTCTGTGTGCCAGTAAAGTTAGTCTCGTGTTTCCAGCAATAAGTTTTGACTCATGTGTGGATTACTCGGCGATTCCAGAGATATTCCTACTCGTGGAATATTGGGTGATTTTCTTTCATGGGAAGAAGGGAATGCTTGACGGGGATATTTTCTACTACCGTCACAATATTGTCTAACAATAAAGAGTTTTTTGTATTTGATGCGTGGTGTACCATTTGGTAATTTGTTGTTGCAAAAGTGGTGAGAATAGCGCAAAAAAAATAAAAATAAAATTGGTGTACAACAATTCTCTAGCAGTATACAGTATATACACCAGTCCATTCTCTAGCAGTACACCTGTATATACACCAGTCCATTCTCTAGCAGTATACAGTATATACACCAGTCCATTCTCTAGCAGTATACAGTATATACACCAGTCCATTCTCTAGCAGTACACCTGTATATACACCAGTCCATTCTCTAGCAGTATACAGTATATACACCAGTCTTTTCTCTAGCAGTACACCTGTATATACACCAGTCCATTCTCTAGCAGTATACAGTATATACACCAGTCCATTCTCTAGCAGTATACATTTTATACACCAGTCCATTCTCTAGCAGTATACAGTATATACACCAGTCCATTCTCTAGCAGTACACCTGTATATACACCAGTCCATTCTCTTGCAGTATACAGTATATACACCAGTCCATTCTCTAGCAGTATACAGTATATACACAAGTCCATTCTCTAGCAGTATACAGTATATACACCAGTCTATTCTCTAGCAGTATACAGTATATACACCAGTCCATTCTCTAGCAGTATACAGTATATACACCAGTCCATTCTCTAGCAGTATACAGTATATACACCAGTCCATTCTCTAGCAGTATACAGTATATACACCAGTCCATTATCTAGCAGTACACCTGTATATACACCAGTCCATTCTCTAGCAGTATACAGTATATTCACCAGTCCATTCTCTAGCAGTATACAGTATATACACCAGTCCATTCTCTAGCAGTACACATGTATATACACCAGTCCATTCTCTAGCAGTATACAGTATATACACCAGTCCATTCTCTAGCAGTACACTGTACATATACCAGTCCATTCTCTAGCAGTATACAGTATATACACCAGTCCATTCTCTAGCAGTATACAGTATATACACCAGTCCATTCTCTAGCAGTATACAGTATATACACCAGTCCATTCTCTAGCAGTATACAGTATATACACCAGTCCATTCTCTAGCAGTACACCTGTATATACACCAGTCCATTCTCTGGCAGTATACAATATATACACCAGTCCATTCTCTAGCAGTACACCTGTATATACACCAGTCCATTCTCTAGCAGTACACCTGTATTTATACCAGTCCATTCTCTAGCAGTATACAGCATATACACCAGTCCATTCTCTAGCAGTACACCTGTATATACACCAGTCCATTCTCTAGCAGTATACAGTATATTCACCAGTCCATTCTCTAGCAGTACACCTGTATATACACCAGTCCATTCTCTAGCAGTATACAGTATATACACCAGTCCATTCTCTAGCAGTACACCTGTTTATACACCAGTCCATTCTCTAGCAGTATACAGTGTATACACCAGTCCATTCTCTAGCAGTACACCTGTATATACACCAGTCCATTTTCTAGCAGTATACAGTATATACACCAGTCCATTTTCAAGCAGTACACCTGTATATACATCAGTCCATTCTCTAGCAGTTCATCTGTATATACACCAGTCCATTCTCTAGTAGTATACAGTATATACACCAGTCCATTCTCTAGCAGTACACCTGTATATACACCAGTCCATTCTCTAGCAGTATACAGTATATACACCAGTCTATTCTCGAGCAGTACACCTGTATATACACCAGTCCATTCTCTAGCAGTACATCTGTATATACACCAGTCCATTCTCTAGCAGTATACAGTATATATTCCAGTCCATTCTCCAGCAGTGTAAAGTATATACACCAGTCCATTCTCGAGCAGTACACCTGTATATACACCAGTCCATTCTCTAGCAGTACATCTGTATATACACCAGTCCATTCTCTAGCAGTATACAGTATATACACCAGTCCATTCTCTAGCAGTACACCTGTATATACACCAGTCCATTCTCTAGCAGTATACAGTATATACACCAGTCCATTCTCTAGCAGTACACTGTACATATACCAGTCCATTCCCTAGCAGTATACAGTATATACACCAGTCCATTCTCTAGCAGTATACAGTATATACACCAGTCCATTCTCTAGCAGTACACCTGTCTATACACCAGTCAATTCTCTAGCAGTATACAGTATATATACCAGTCCATTCTCTAGCAGTACACCTGTATATACACCAGTCCATTCTCGAGCAGTACACCTGTATATACACCAGTCCATTCTCTAGCAGTATACAGTATATACACCAGTCTATTATCTAGCAGTACACCTGTATATACACCAGTCCATTCTCTAGCAGTACACCTGTATATACACCAGTCCATTCTCTAGCAGTACACCTGTATATACAGGGAGTGCAGAATTATTAGGCAAGTTGTATTTTTGAGGATTAATTTTATTATTGAACAACAACCATGTTCTCAATGAACCCAAAAAACTCATTAATATCAAAGCTGAATATTTTTGGAAGTAGTTTTTAGTTTGTTTTTAGTTATTTAGCTATTTTAGGTGGATATCTGTGTATGCAGGTGACTATTACTGTACATAATTATTAGGCAACTTAAAAAAAAATAAAAAAATATACCCATTTCAATTATTTATTTTTACCAGTGAAACCAATATAACATCTCAACATTCACAAATATCCATTTCTGACATTCAAAAACAAAACAAAAACAAATCAGTGACCAATATAGCCACCTTTCTTTGCAAGGACACTCAAAAGCCTGCCATCCATGGATTCTGTCAGTGTTTTGCTCTGTTCACCATCAACATTGCGTGCAGCAGCAACCACAGCCTCCCAGACACTGTTCAGAGAGATGTACTGTTTTCCCTCCTTGTAAATCTCACATTTGATGATGGACCACAGGTTCTCAATGGGGTTCAGATCAGGTGAACAAGGAGGCCATGTCATTAGATTTTCTTATTTTATACCCTTTCTTGCCAGCCACGTTGTGGAGTACTTGGACGCGTGTGATGGAGCATTGTCCTGCATGAAAATCATGTTTTTCTTACCTTGCAGACTTCTTCCTGTACCACTGCTTGAAGAAGGTGTCTTCCAGAAACTGGCAGTAGGACTGGGAGTTGAGCTTGACTCCATCCTCAACCCAAAAAGGCCCCACAAGCTCATCTTTGATGATACCAGCCCAAACCAGTACTCCACCTCCACCTTGCTGGCGTCTGAGTCGGACTGGAGCTCTCTGCCCTTTACCAATCCAGCCACGGGCCCATCCATCTGGCCCATCAAGACTCACTCTCATTTCATCAGTCCATAAAACCTTAGAAAAATCTGTCTTGAGATATTTCTTGGCCCAGTCTTGACGTTTCAGCTTGTGTGTCTTGTTCAGTGGTGGTCGTCTTTCAGCCTTTCTTACCTTGGCCATGTCACTGAGTATTGCACACCTTGTGCTTTTGGGCACTCCAGTAATGTTGCAGCTCTAAAATATGGCCAAACTGGTGGCAAGTGGCATCTTGGCAGCTGCACGCTTGACTTTTCTCAGTTCATGGGCAGTTATTTTGCGCCTTGGTTTTTCCACACGCTTCTTGCGACCCTGTTGACTATTTTGAATGAAACGCTTGATTGTTCGATGATCACGCTTCAGAAGCTTTGCAATTTTAAAAGTGCTGCATCCCTCTGCAAGATATCTCACTATTTTAGACTTTTCTGAGCCTGTCAAGTCCTTCTTTTGACCCATTTTGCCAAAGGAAAGGAAGTTGCCTAATAATTATGCACACCTGATATAGGGTGGTGATGTCATTAGACCACACCCCTTCTCATTACAGAGATGCACATCACCTAGTATGCTTAATTGGTAGTATGCTTTCGAGCCTATACAGCTTGGAGTAAGACAACATGCATAAAGAGGATGATGTGGTCAAAATACTCATTTGCCTAATAATTCTGCACGTAGTGTACACCAGTCCATTCTCTAGCAGTATACAGTATATACACCAGTCCATTATCTAGCAGTATACAGTATATACACCAGTCCATTCGCTAGCAGTACACCTGTATATACACCAGCCCATTCTCTAGCAGTATACAGTATATACACCAGTCCATTCTCTAGCAGTACACCTGTATATACACCAGTCCATTCTCTAGCAGTATACAGTATATACACCAGTCTATTCTCTAGCAGTACACCTGTATATACATCAGTCCATTCTCTAGCAGTATACAGTATATATACCAGTCCATTCTCTAGCAGTATACAGTATATACACCAGTCCATTCTCTAGCAGTACACCTGTATATACACCAGTCCTATTCTCTAGCAGTATACAGTATATACACCAGTCCATTCTCGAGCAGTACACCTGTATATACACCAGTCCATTCTCTAGCAGTACATCTGTATATACACCAGTCCATTCTCAAGCAGTATACAGTATATATACCAGTCAATTCTCTAGCAGTATATGGTATATTCATCAGTCCATTCTCTAGCAGTACACCTGTATATACACCAGTCCATTCTCTTGCAGTATACAGTATATACACCAGTCCATTCTCTAGCAGTACACCTGTATATACACCAGTCCATTCTCTAGCAGTATACAGTATATACACCAGTCCATTCTCGAGCAGTACACATGTATATACACCAGTCCATTCTCGAGCAGTACACCTGTATATAAACCACTCCATTCTCTAGCAGTACACCTGTATTTATACCAGTCCATTCTCTAGCAGTATACAGTATATACACCAGTCCATTCTCTAGCAGTATACAGTATATTCACCAGTCCATTCTCTAGCAGTACACCTGTATATACACCAGTCCATTCTCTAGCAGTACACCTGTATATACACCAGTCCATTCTCTAGCAGTACACCTGTATATACACCAGTCAATTCTCTAGCAGTATACAGTATATACACCAGTCCATTCTCTAGCAGTACACCTGTATATACACCAGTCCATTTTCTAGCAGTATACAGTATATACACCAGTCCATTCTCGAGCAGTACACCTGTATATACACCAGTCCATTCTCTAGCAGTTCATCTGTATATATACCAGTCCATTCTCTAGCAGTATACAGTATATATACCAGTCCATTCTCTAGCAGTATACAGTATATACACCAGTCCATTCTCTAGCAGTACACCTGTATATACACCAGTCCATTCTCTAGCAGTATACAGTATATACACCAGTCTATTCTCGAGCAGTACACCTGTATATACACCAGTTCATTCTCTAGCAGTATATCTGTATATACACCAGTCCATTCTCTAGCAGTATACAGTATATATACCAGTCCATTATCTAGCAGTATACAGTATATACACCAGTCCATTCTCGAGCAGTACACCTGTATATACACCAGTCCATTCTCTAGCAGTACATCTGTATATACACCAGTCCATTCTCTAGCAGTATACAGTATATATACCAGTCCATTCTCTAGCAGTATACAGTATATTCACCAGTCCATTCTCTAGCAGTACACCTGTATATACACCAGTCCATTCTCTAGCAGTATACAGTATATACACCAGTCCATTCTCTAGCAGTACACCTGTATATACACCAGTCCATTTTCTAGCAGTATACAGTATATACACCAGTCCATTCTCTAGCAGTATACAGTATATACACCAGTCCATTCTCAAGCAGTACACCTGTATATACATCAGTCCATTCTCAAGCAGTACACCTGTATATAAACCAGTCCATTCTCTAGCAGTACACCTGTATATATACCAGTCCATTCTCTAGCAGTATACAGTATATATACCAGTCCATTCTCTAGCAGTACACCTGTATATACACCAGTCCATTCTCTAGCATTATACAGTATATACACCAGTCCATTCCATAGCAGTAAACAGTATATACACCAGTCCATTCTCTAGCAGTACACCTGTATATACACCAGTCCATTCTCTAGCAGTATACAGTATATTCACCAGTCCATTCTCTAGCAGTACACCTGTACATACACCAGTCCATTCTCTAGTTGTACACCTGTATATACACCAGTCCATTCTCTAGCAGTACACCTGTATATACACCAGTCCATTCTCTAGCATGTATACAGTATATTCACCAGTCCATTCTCTAGCAGTACACCTGTACATACACCAGTCCATTCTCTAGATGTACACCTGTATATACACAAGTCCATTCTATAGCAGTACACCTGTATATACACCAGTCTATTCTCTAGCAGTATACAGTATATACACCAGTCAATTCTCTAGCAGTACACCTGTATATACACCAGTCCATTCTCTAGCAGTATACAGTATATATACCAGTCCATTCTCTAGCAGTAGACAGTATATACACCAGTCCATTCTCTAGCAGTACACCTGTATATACACCAGTCCATTCTCTAGCAGTATACAGTATATACACCAGTCCATTCTCGAGCAGTACACCTGCATATACACCAGTCCATTCTCTAGCAGTTCATCTGTATATACACCAGTCCATTCTCTAGCAGTATACAGTATATATACCAGTCCATTCTCTAGCAGTATACAGTTTATACACCAGTCCATTCTCTAACAATATACAGTATATACACCAGTCCATTCTCTAGCAGTACACTTGTATATACACCAGTCCATTCTCTAGCAGTATACAGTATATACACCAGTCCATTCTCTAGCAGTACACCTGTATATACACCAGTCCATTCTCTAGCAGTATACAGTATATACACCAGTCTATTCTCTAGCAGTACACCTGTATATACATCAGTCCATTCTCTAGCAGTATACAGTATATATACCAGTCCATTCTCTAGCAGTATACAGTATATACACCAGTCTATTCTCTAGCAGTACACCTGTATATACACCAGTCCATTCTCTAGCAGTATACAGTATATACACCAGTCCATTCTCGAGCAGTACACCTGTATATACACCAGTCCATTCTCTAGCAGTACATCTGTATATACACCAGTCCATTCTCTAGCAGTATACAGTGTATATACCAGTCCATTCTCTAGCAGTATACCGTATATTCACCAGTCCATTCTCTAGCAGTACACCTGTATATACACCAGTCCATTCTCTTGCAGTATACAGTATATACACCAGTCCATTCTCTAGCAGTACACCTGTATATACACCAGTCCATTCTCTAGCAGTATACAGTATATACACCAGTCTATTCTCTAGCAGTACACCTGTATATACACCAGTCTATTCTCTAGCAGTACACCTGTATATACACAAGTCCATTCTCTAGCAGTATACAGTATATACACCAGTCCATTCTCGAGCAGTACACCTGTATATACACCATTGCATTCTCTAGCAGTACATCTGTATATACACCAGTCCATTCTCTAGCAGTATACAGTATATATACCAGTCCATTCTCTAGCAGTATACAGTATATACACCAGTCCATTCTCTAGCAGTATACAGTATATACACCAGTCAATTCTCTAGCAGTACATCTGTATATACACCAGTCCATTCTCTAGCAGTATACAGTATATATACCAGTCCATTCTCTAGCAGTACACCTGTATATACACCAGTCCATTCTCTAGCAGTACACCTGTATATACACCAGTCCATTCTCTAGCAGTATACATTATATACACCAGTCTATTCTCTAGCAGTACACCTGTATATACACTAGTCCATTCTCTAGCAGTACACCTGTATATACACCAGTCCATTCTCTAGCAGTATACAGTATATACACCAGTCCATTCTCTAGCAGTATACAGTATATACACCAGTCCATTCTCTAGCAGTACACTTGTATATACACCAGTCCATTCTCTAGCAGTATACAGTATATACACCAGTCCATTCTCTAGCAGTACACCTGTATATACACCAGTCCATTCTCTAGCAGTATACAGTATATACACCAGTCTATTCTCTAGCAGTACACCTGTATATACATCAGTCCATTCTCTAGCAGTATACAGTATATATACCAGTCCATTCTCTAGCAGTATACAGTATATACACCAGTCTATTCTATAGCAGTACACCTGTATATACACCAGTCCATTCTCTAGCAGTATACAGTATATACACCAGTCCATTCTCGAGCAGTACACCTGTATATACACCAGTCCATTCTCTAGCAGTACATCTGTATATACACCAGTCCATTCTCTAGCAGTATACAGTATATGAACCAGTCCATTCTCTAGCAGTATACCGTATATTCACCAGTCCATTCTCTAGCAGTACACCTGTATATACACCAGTCCATTCTCTTGCAGTATACAGTATATACACCAGTCCATTCTCTAGCAGTACACCTGTATATACACCAGTCCATTCTCTAGCAGTTCAACTGTATATACACCAGTCCATTCTCTAGCAGTATACAGTATATATACCAGTCCATTCTCTAGCAGTATACAGTATATACACCAGTCCATTCTCTAGCAGTACACCTGTATATACACCAGTCCATTCTCTAGCAGTATACAGTATATACACCAGTCTATTCTCGAGCAGTACACCTGTATATACACCAGTCCATTCTCTAGCAGTACATCTGTATATACACCAGTCCATTCTCTAGCAGTATACATTATATACACCAGTCCATTCTCTAGCAGTATACAGTATATACACCAGGCAATTCTCTATCAGTACACCTGTATATACACCAGTCCATTCTCTAGCAGTACATCTTGTGAAGGACTTTTATGCAATTGCCTATATGCTTCAGTTTAATTCTCTCCCTGCTATTTTAAGGTCTATATTATTTGGTTCCAAATGTCAAGAATTAATGTATTTGTGTACCGAACAGGGAGGTTGAAATTATGTTTGTATGTGGGATGGAAAGTACTTTTCTGAAAGGGGTTAAAAGTTGTAAATGTTCTGGCCAGCAGACAATTGAGCTGTGTGTATTCTGAAAGTGTTAAAAGTTGTAAATGTTCTGGCCAGCAGACAATTGAGCTGTGTGTATTGTTAAAACTCAATTATCTAGTCTGGCCCAGAGGAGGAGTTTTATGCTGCATAAATTGTGAGTTCTGTGTGCCAGTAAAGTTAGTCTCGTGGTTCCAGCATTAAGTTGACTCATGTGTGGATTATTCGGCGATTCCAGGGATATTCCTACTCGTGGAATATTGGATGATTTTCTTTTATGGGAAGAAGGGAATGCTTGACGGGGATATTTTCTACTACCGTCACAACTGGTTGGCAGCAGCGGGATTTTCCCTTCTACGTTCCTTTACACCAGGATTCCAAGCAGACACTGGGAACAGTGAATGGAAGGCTGGTACACCCTGCTTAAAAGAAATACACTGAAAGAACTACTGGAAGTCCGTGGAAGGATTGCTAGCAACAAAACCAAGCGGGTCATTATAGCAGAATTAATGGAGCTAGACCAAGAGAACTTGGTTGCAGTACTGGGGACATCAGTGATTCCGGAGGAGGAATCACCAGCCAACAAGGCAATGAGAGAGAAGCTAGCATGGTTCGGTCCGAACCCAACGGCGGATGTGGTGCTGAAAGTGATGAACCTGTTAGCGGAGGAGGCTAAACAAATAAGAGACGCAGAGCTACAGTTAAAACTGGCAGCAGTCCAACAAGCAGCCGCACATTCTCCAAACAGTGAGTACAGTACAGCAGACACAAGGAAGATTACGTTTAGCGCTTTTAAAGCTTTTGATGAAAAAGACTGTTAAATTGATAATTACCTGGCAGATTTTGAGCGACAATGTAACCTGCACCGAATAGATAGAGGAGAGTGGGTCTCAATATTGTCAGGCAAACTGTCAGGCAAAGCTTCTGATGCTTTCCGGACCGTGCCAGAGCAGGAGATCCATAGCTACGCCAGGGTTAAAGAAGTGCTCCTGGCTCGTTATGCAGTAACCCCGGAGTCCTACCGACAAAAATTCAGGGACTCTCGCAAAACCACGAAAGACTCTTACGTGGAATGGGCATGCCAGTTATCCCTGTTGGCCTCTAACTGGGTCAACAGCAGCCAGGCCACCACCGCAGAGGATATTTTGCAACTAATGCTCCTGGAACAATTTTACGATCACATCCAGACGGATGTCAAAGACTGGGTGGAGAGATCGCCGGCCCATGACTCTACCAGAGGCCGCTAAGTTGGCGGATGAATATGCGGATACTCGCAAGACGAACCCGGTCACACCACAGGTACAACCTCCACGACCAACGGTGCCCTCATACCCACCCGCCGCTAGATACCAACCTCCTAACAGACTAGTGACATCTAGCCCTCGCTATCCACGCCAGGAGGACAATGAACAACGCTGCTTCCGGTGCAAACAGCTGGGTCACTACAAGCAGAATTGCCCCATGGACAACAACACCAGGTCAAATTGGTCTCGACCTGGGTACCGCCCCCCAGCAGCAGCCCATTGGGCACCCTTTACGAAGCCCTCATGGTACAATCTGTTATTACGGACAACAGGAAACACCATTGTCAGCTGGTTATGGTTAACGGAAAAAACCGCCCGGGGATTGAGAGACAGTGGTGCAACCATCACGTTGGTACAAAGACACCTTATTAAGGCATCAGAGAAACCGGGGAAATCAATTGCTGTGAGAGTGGCAGGGGGGGCAGTATACCTTATCCCTACTGCACAGGTACACCTAGACTGGCAATGTTCATGTGGGCGTCATGAAAGACTTACCTTCTGAAGTCATCTTGGGCAACGACATTGGCCCCCTGACTTCGGCGTTCGCCTCTACCCCCGCTCAGGAGGCCCACGCAGTAACCACCAGAGCACAAAGTCGCGCTGCCGAGAGCCATCCACTTCCTACTGAGACCCAGGTAAGCCAACCCAACCTACCCTTGACTGTAGAACCCCTACCCTGGGACACCCCAGAGGACTTTGGGCGGGAGGTGACCGGAGACCCTTCCCTCAGAAAGTATCGAGAGAAAGCCAAGAGGGGCCAAGGGGGATTAGAGAAGGAGCAATTTATCTGGGAGAACGGCCGCTTGTACAGGCTCACCGAGACCCGGGGTAATGCACCAGGGCCTAAGCAAAAACGCCAGCTGGTAGTTCCCCGAAAATACCGGCAGGACTTATTGAGGATTGGGCACGACGTACCCTTGGCAGGCCATTTGGGAATACGCAAGACAGGGTATCGGGTAACCCAGAACTTCTTCTGGCCTGGGGTATCCGACGACGTCAGGGCGTATTGTCAAACGTGCGAGGTATGCCAACGTATAGGTAAAAAGGGAGACCACCCAAAGGCTAAACTAGTTTCCATGCCCATTATTGAAGAACCGTTCACAAGGGTAGCTGTGGACATTATAGGGCCCCTGGCCCAACCTAGCCGTTCCGGCAAGCGGTATATACTCACCATAGTAGACTACGCCACCCGTTACCCCGAAGCGGTAGCTCTCTCTAACATACAGGCTGAGACCGTAGCAGAGGCCCTAGTTAAAGTATTTTCCCGAGTAGGCTTTCCCAAGGAGGTTCTGTCCGACCAAGGTACCCAATTCACAGCCGAGGTAACCCAGCAGATATGGAAAACCTGTGGAGTTAAATCCCTGACTAGCTCCCCATACTATCCCCAGACTAACGGCCTGTGCAAGCGCTTCAACGGAACGCTAAAGCAAATGTTGAAGTCGTTCACGGGGGCATACAAGGATTGGGAGCGATTCCTGCCACACCTTCTTTTTGCCTACCGAGAGGTGCCGCAGGAATCGACCGGATTCTCACCCTTCGAACTTCTCTATGGGAGGCGGGTGAGGGGGCCCTTAGATCTCATCAAGGATCACTGGGAGGGGCAGACAGAGATTGAGGGGACCCCGGTTGTACCTTATGTCCTGGAGCTGAGGGACCGCATGGAGGAATTAGCCCAGACAGTGCGAGAGAACCTCCGGGCGGCCCAGCAGCGCCAGAGGGTATGGTATGACCGACGGGCTAGGCACCGGAGCTTTCAGATAGGCCAAAAGGTCATGGTATTAAGACCGGTTCGAACAGACAAGCTCCAGGCCGCCTGGCAGGGCCCCTATAAAGATATAGGACAGATATGCGACACGACCTACACGATAGCCAGCTGCGAGGATGAAGATGTGAAACAAACCTTTCACATCAACATGCTCAAGGTCTATAAGGAACGGGCAGAGGAGGTAGCCGCTATCTGTGCACCAGCAGGAGAAGACACAGAGACCCTACCCCTTCCCGACCTATTGGGCAGTAACGAAGGGATGACCCAGATAAAGAAAGTCCAGCTAGGTGAACAGCTGGAGCCGCAAGAGCGGGCTCAAGCTGTCCGCTTACTAGAAACAAAACAGGCCACATTCTCTCAGGAGACTGGATACACACTCCTAGCCATACACAAGGTAGAGACTCCAGGACAGGCACCCCTGAGACAGCCCCCTTACCGTATCCCCGAAGCAGTCCGGGAAGGGATGCAGAAGGAAATAGATGAGATGCTTCGGCTAGGCGTAATCGAGCCCTCAGAAAGTCCTTGGGCCTCGCCGGTAGTGTTAGTGCCAAAGAAGGATGGGACAACCCGCTTCTGTGTAGATTACCGGCGCCTCAACGACAAGACAGTTACGGACGCCTATCCGATGCCACGGATGGACGAGCTGCTTGACCGTATCTCTGCAGGGAAGTATCTGACCACAATAGACCTATGCAAGGGATATTGGCAGATTCCCTAGCAGAAGATGCCATACCCAAGTCGGCCTTCTTCACCCCGTTCGGCCTATACCAATTCCGGGTTATGCCGTTCGGGATGAAGAACGCCCCGGCCACCTTCCAATGGATGGTGGATCAGTTACTTGGGGGTCTCCAGAGCTTTGCATGCGCTTACCTGGATGACATCGCCATCCACAGCGATACCTGGGAAGCGCACCTAGAGCACATAGGGGTAGTATTAGATAGGATCAGGGGGGCCGGGCTGACCCTGAAACCCGACAAATGTCACTTGGGTATGGCGGAGGTACAATATTTGGGCCACCGAGTAGGATAGCGCCCTGGCCAAACCCCTGACCGACTTGACCAAAAAGAAGCTACCCCGACAAGTCCTGTGGTCCCCGGAATGCGAGGTGGCTTTCCAAGCACTAAAGACTGCTCTGGTTAATGCTCCGGTGTTGGTTACACCAGATCCTAACAAAAGATTTATTGTCCACACGGACGCTTCAATGTTTGGACTGGGGGCAGTACTAAGCCAGATCGGGGAGGATGGAGGTGAGCACCCGGTGGCATACCTGAGTCGGAAGCTGTTGCCAAGGGAGGTCAGCTATGCCACCATTGAAAAAGAGTGTTTGGCCTTGGTGTGGGCACTCAAAAAGCTTACACCTTACCTTTATGGCCGGGCGTTCACTCTCCTCACCGATCACAACCCCTTGGTGTGGCTTAACCGGGTTTCAGGGGACAACGCCCGTTTGCTACGCTGGAGCTTGGCCTTACAGCCCTATGACTTTACGATTCATTATCGCCCAGGCAAGCAAAACGGGAATGCCGATGGATTGTCACGCCAAACAGATTTAACCTCGGACTAAAAGCTCTGAACCCGTCAACCCTACTGGACCAGGAAAGGTCCAACCGAGTTGCCGGAGCAGGGAGAAAAAGGGGGGGCCATTGTGAAGGACTTTGATGCAATTGCCTATATGCTTCAGTTTAATTATCTCCCTGCTATTTTAAGGTCTATATTATTCGGTTCCAAATGTCAAGAATTAATGTATTCGTGTACCGAACAGGGAGGTTGAAATTATGTTTGTATGTGGGATGGAAAGTACTTTTCTGAAAAGTGTTAAAAGTTGTAAATGTTCTGGCCAGCAGACAATTGAGCCGTGTGTATTCTGAAAGTGTTAAAAGTTGTAAATGTTCTGGCCAGCAGACAATTGAGCTGTGTGTATTGTTAAAACTCAATTATCTAGTCTGGCCCAGAGGAGGAGTTTTATGCTGCATAAATTGTGAGTTCTGTATGCCAGTAAAGTCAGTCTCGTGGTTCCAGCATTAAGTTGACTCATGTGTGGATTATTCGGCGATTCCAGGGATATTCCTACTCGTGGAATATTGGATGATTTTCTTTTATGGGAAGAAGGGAATGCTTGACGGGGATATTTTCTACTACCGTCACACATCTGTATATACATGTAACGGAACGCCTGGCACCCCGACCGGGTACCTCCGTCGATAGATGCTCCTAGTGCTTTCCGAGGACTCCAAGCACTCCACTTGACACTGTACGCACTGCAGACCCCACGAACCGCCGTAGCTTGGTTGGGGTCTCACCGTCCTCCACCCACGCTGGACCTACTACAAGGCTCCAGGCTCCAGTGGGTGAACCTCTCCTACAGCCAGAGAGCAGGAACAGCTCTTACAAGAGCTAGTAGTTATGCAGGGGGAGTATAGCAAATCTTCAGCGTATAGCAATCCCCCCGTTTTGATCAGTTATCCAAACACCAGTCTCAACATGATGAAGGATAAAACAGGAACACTTTATTGAGGGCTACCAGCCCGTATTTATGCAGGTCCCCATCTGGTGGACACGCCCCCAGAGGACCAGAATGGAGACTGCGACACAGTCCCTGTACTCCCTGTACTCCCAGTGGCAGTTGGGGATCTGGGCCACCTGCCCAGCCACCCTGTTGGGACGGTGGAGTGACTACGGTCCCATCTCCACCTGCCGACTGGGGTTCCTCCCAGTACCAGTCTATGAAGTCCCCTACCTCCACAGTTGGTGAGGAAGTAGGGGATACCTCAGCTGTGAGTTGCCAGGGGTAGGGCTGCAGGTCTGGGCCTGGTATCCAACTGTCTTGTATCTTGTGCTGGGCTTGAATGGAGCGAAACAACTGTTGATAATCTTGCTCCAGCTCCCACTCCCTTTGGACCAGAAAGTTCAGATCTGCCCCCACCCCACTAGTTGTAGGCCAATTGTGCAAGTCCCACCTGTATTCAGTAATGTCCCAAAATCTAGATTCTTCTGTGCTCCCAAAGTCAATGTCTTCAAAAGACTCCCACAATAACCCAGGGCAATTATATTCCTCACCTTCGGACTTGGAGTACTCCTCTATCCATGGAGACTGTCGTACTGTGTCCCACCATAGTGCTTGGTAAGCGTCATCCAGCCAGGTTTCCTGCCATACCAGTGTCTCAAGCTCTGACACCCACTCCATCAATGGTTGCTCTCCCAGTAGAGGTAGTCGTAGCGCCAATCGCATTCCTAATCTCTGCTCCTCACTGGGAAGACTCTCACCCCTCCGACGCTGCACGTCCTCCAGGGCCTGGTGCCATACGCCTTTCCGCACGGCATCCCTGTAATCCGGGTGATCTTCCTCATTGAATCCTGTGCAGGAACCAACGGCATCCATATTGCTGTAGCCAGGGGCGCCGTACGGATACTAGCGTTGCCCTCAATATACTCCACGAACGGTGTCTCCGAGCTGCTTCTCCTCACACTAGGACGCCATCCCACTGCTGCCACCAATGTAACAGAACGCCTGGCACCCCGACCGGGTACCTCCGTCGATAGATGCTCCTAGTGCTTTCCGAGGACTCCAAGCACTCCACTTGACACTGTACAGCACTGCAGACCCCACGAACCGCCGTAGCTTGGTTGGGGTCTCACCGTCCTCCACCCACGCTGGACCTACTACAAGGCTCCAGGCTCCAGTGGGTGAACCTCTCCTACAGCCAGAGAGCAGGAACAGCTCTTACAAGAGCTAGTAGTTATGCAGGGGGAGTATAGCAAATCTTCAGCGTATAGCAATCCCCCCGTTTTGATCAGTTATCCAAACACCAGTCTCAACATGATGAAGGATAAAACAGGAACACTTTATTGAGGGCTACCCGCCCGTATTTATGCAGGTCCCCATCTGGTGGACACGCCCCCAGAGGACCAGAATGGAGACTGCGACACACCGAACAGATACAACACATCCCCACAATGCATCATGGTTTCCTCCTCTCTGCCCCAGAGACAACCGAGGGATAATCCAATTATCTCTCAGGACAAAGGGGAGATCGCCAATACACATGTGGGGACAACAGGACAGAAATCACCATTTAAACACACAATGTCACACCCTCCCAGCAACCACAGACATTTAACATATTCCCAGATAGCTCAAGTCTGAGTGCATATCATTAGGTGAATGGCACTCAGACCACATGAATACAATTAAACTAGCCATCTGGGTACCCTCACATAACAAAATACAATTCCAAAGACAGATTTAAGCTGTGCGGCCGGCCTGTCTTCTTTAAAGTTAGTATGGGCCATAATCCTGAGGCAGGAGGCTGGCAAGCAGCCCCCTCCGAAACACAGTGGCGAGGTTGGTTTCGTCACAATACACCAGTCCATTCTCTAGCAGTATACAGTATATATACCAGTCCATTCTCTAGCAGTACACCTGTATATACACCAGTCCATTCTCTAGCAGTACACCTGTATATACACCAGTCCATTCTCTAGCAGTATACAGTATATACACCAGTCCATTTTCTAGCAGTACACCTGTATATACACCAGTCCATTCTCTAGCAGTATACAGTATTTCCCTTATCGTCCTCGGCAGCACAGAATGGGTTAACGTTGACCTCTTTAGTTTCATAGGACCGCCCACCTAGATTTAAACAATCAAACAATTAGTCAATCACATAATCAGTACACCTATAAAGTCTGGTGAATTGCAACTGCCCCTTGTATTTTTTTTATGTCCTCATGTCTGAGGAATCTGCCCACCTGTCTGGTGTGGTGAAGATCGGCCATCCATGCCGTGGGGTGTGTCCCAGGTTCCAGGCCAAGTGTCCAGCAGTGCCACGGGTGTGTCCTTGGCGCTGGCACTATGCCGCATCCACGATGTGCGCACCGGCAGGAGGGATCCATTGCGGTCTGATAGCCGCTACCCTGCCGAAGTTTTGCGCATGTGCGCCCCGACGCCCGGCACTTAAACTCCCCAGCGTGTGCACCCGGCGCTTGGCGCTTAACATCCCCAGCATGCCTCTAGGATCGGAGGCCGCCGCACTTCCGGGTTCGGGCAGCGTCTGACGTCATCAGTCAGCGCGCCCTCTGGGGGCCAATAGGAAGCCGCAGGAGCGGCTGACGTCACCAGGCGGCGTCCGGGGCGCCAAATTAAAATATTTAAAGTGGATGCAGGCTGGAGCAAGCTGCCATAAGTGCCTGGCAGCCGAGCTCCTGTGAATTTAAGGTATTGTGTCAGCTGGGGTCCCTTCTGACTAAATCACCTTGCTGGTTTTGCTCATGATATGTCTGTTTTGTCTGTTCCAGATGTCTGGGCTTCCTGGTTCAGGGAGAAAGAAGTCCTCCCAGACCATACCCTGGTCCATTTTCTAGCAGTATACAGTATATACACCAGTCCATTCTCTAGCAGTACACCTGTATATACACCAGTCCATTCTCTAGCAGTATACAGTATATACACCAGTCCATTCTCGAGCAGTACACCTGTATATACACCAGTCCATTCTCGAGCAGTTCATCTGTATATACACCAGTTCATTCTCTAGCAGTATACAGTATATATACCAGTCCATTCTCTAGCAGTATACAGTATATACACCAGTCCATTCTCTAGCAATACACCTGTATATACACCAGTCCATTCTCTAGCAGTATACAGTATATACACCAGTCTATTCTCGAGCAGTACACCTGTATATACACCAGTCTATTCTCTAGCAGTACATCTGTATATACACAAGTCCATTCTCTAGCAGTATACAGTATATATACCAGTCCATTCTCTAGCAGTATACAGTATATTCACCAGTCCATTCTCTAGCAGTACACCTGTATATACACCAGTCCATTCTCTAGCAGTATACAGTATATACACCAGTCCATTCTCTAGCAGTACACCTGTATATACACCAGTCCACTCTCTAGCAGTATACAGTATATACACCAGTCCATTCTCTAGCAGTACATCTGTATATACACCAGTCCATTCTCTAGCAGTATACAGTATATACACCAGTCCATTCTTGAGCAGTACACCTGTATATACACCAGTCCATTCTCGAGCAGTACACCTGTATATACACCAGTCCATTCTCTAGCAGTACACCTGTATATATACCAGTCCATTCTCTAGCAGTATATAGTATATACACCAGTCCATTCTCTAGCAGTACACCTGTATATACACCAGTCCATTCTCTAGCATTATACAGTATATACACCAGTCCATTCCATAGCAGTAAACAGTATATACACCAGTCCATTCTCTAGCAGTACACCTGTATATACACCAGTCCATTCTCTAGCAGTATACAGTATATTCACCAGTCCATTCTCTAGCAGTACACCTGTACATACACCAGTCCATTCTCTAGATGTACACCTGTATATACACAAGTCCATTCTCTAGCAGTATACAGTATATACACCAGTCCATTCTCTAGCAGTACACCTGTATATACACCAGTCCATTCTCTAGCAGTATACAGTATATACACCAGTCCATTCTCGAGCAGTACACCTGTATATACACCAGTCCATTCTCGAGCAGTTCATCTGTATATACACCAGTTCATTCTCTAGCAGTATACAGTATATATACCAGTCCATTCTCTAGCAGTATACAGTATATACACCAGTCCATTCTCTAGCAATACACCTGTATATACACCAGTCCATTCTCTAGCAGTAAACAGTATATACACCAGTCTATTCTCGAGCAGTACACCTGTATATACACCAGTCCATTCTCTAGCAGTACATCTGTATATACACAAGTCCATTCTCTAGCAGTATACAGTATATATACCAGTCCATTCTCTAGCAGTATACAGTATATACACCAGTCAATTCTCGAGCAGTACACCTGTATATACACCAGTCCATTCTCTAGCAGTACATCTGTATATACACCAGTCTATTCTCTAGCAGTATACAGTATATAAACCAGTCCATTCTCTAGCAGTATACAGTATATTCACCAGTCCATTCTCTAGCAGTACACCTGTATATACACCAGTCCATTCTCTAGCAGTATACAGTATATACACCAGTCCATTCTCTAGCAGTACACCTGTATATACACCAGTCCACTCTCTAGCAGTATACAGTATATACACCAGTCCATTCTCTAGCAGTACATCTGTATATACACCAGTCTATTCTCTAGCAGTATACAGTATATACACCAGTCCATTCTCGAGCAGTACACCTGTATATACACCAGTCCATTCTCGAGCAGTACACCTGTATATACACCAGTCCATTCTCTAGCAGTACACCTGTATATATACCAGTCCATTCTCTAGCAGTATACAGTATATACACCAGTCCATTCTCTAGCAGTACACCTGTATATACACCAGTCCATTCTCTAGCATTATACAGTATATACACCAGTCCATTTCATAGCAGTAAACAGTATATACACCAGTCCATTCTCTAGCAGTACACCTGTATATACACCAGTCCATTCTCTAGCAGTATACAGTATATTCACCAGTCCATTCTCTAGCAGTACACCTGTACATACACCAGTCCATTCTCTAGATGTACACCTGTATATACACAAGTCCATTCTCTAGCAGTATACAGTATATACACCAGTCAATTCTCTAGCAGTACACCTGTATATACACCAGTCCATTCTCTAGCAGTATACAGTATATACACCAGTCCATTCTCTAGCAGTACACCTGTATAAACACCAGTCCATTTTCTTGCAGTACATCTGTATATACACCAGTCCATTCTCTAGCAGTATACAGTATATTCACCAGTCCATTCTCTAGCAGTACGCCTGTATATACACCAGTCCATTCTCTAGCAGTATACAGTATATACACCAGTCCATTCTCTAGCAGTACACCTGTATATACACCAGTCCATTCTCTAGCAGTATACAGTATATACACCAGTCCATTCTCTAGCAGTACACCTGTATATACACCAGTCCATTCTCTAGCAGTATACAGTATATACACCAGTCCATTCTCGAGCAGTACACCAGTATATACACCAGTCCATTCTCTAGCAGTATACAGTGTATACACCAGTCTATTCTCGAGCAGTACACCTGTATATACACCAGTCCATTCTCTAGCAGTATACAGTATATACATCAGTCCATTCTCTAGCAGTACACCTGTATATACACCAGTCCATTCTCTAGTAGTATACAGTATATACACCAGTCCATTCTCTAGCAGTACACCTGTATATACACCAGTCCATTCTCTAGCAGTACATCTGTATATTCACCAGTCCATTCTCTAGCAGTATACAGTATATTCACCAGTCCATTCTCTAGCAGTATACCTGTATATACACAAGTCCATTCTCTAGCAGTATACAGTATATATACCAGTCCATTCTCTAGCAGTACACCTGTATATACACTAGTCCATTCTCTAGCAGTATACAGTATATACACCAGTCCATTCTCTAGCAGTACACCTGTATATACACCAGTCCATTCTCTAGCAGTATACATTATATACACCAGTCCATTCTCGAGCAGTACACCTGTATATACACCAGTCCATTCTCTAGCAGTACACCTGTATATATACCAGTCCATTCTCTAGCAGTATACAGTATATACACCAGTCCATTCTCTAGCAGTACACCTGTAAATACACCAGTCCATTCTCTAGCAGTATACAATATATACACCAGTCTATTCTCTAGCAGTATACAGTATATACACCAGTCCATTCTCTAGCAGTACACCTGTATATACACCAGTCCATTCTCTAGCAGTATACAGTATATACACCAGTCCATTCTCTAGCAGTACACCTGTATATACACCAGTCCATTCTCTAGCAGTATACAGTATATACACCAGTCCATTCTATAGCAGTATACAGTTTATACACCAGTCCATTCTCTAGCAGTATACAGTATATACACCAGTCCATTCTCTAGCAGTACACCTGTACATACACCAGTCCATTCTCTAGCAATATACAGTATATACACCAGTCCATTCTCTAGCAGTATACAGTATATACACCAGTCCATTCTCTAGCAGTACACCTGTATATACACCAGTCCATTCTCTAGCAGTATACAGTATATATACCAGTCCATTCTCTAGCAGTACACCTGTATATACACCAGTCCATTCTCTAGCAGTATACAGTATATACACCTGTCCATTCTCTAGCAATATACCTGTATATACACCAGTCCATTCTCTAGCAGTATACAGTATATACACCAGTCCATTCTCTAGCAGTACACCTGTATATACACCAGTCTATTCTCTAGCAGTATACAGTATATACACCAGTCCATTCTCTAGCAATATACCTGTATATACACCAGTCCATTCTCTAGCAGTATACAGTATATACACCAGTCCATTCTCTAGCAGTACACCTGTATATACACCAGTCCATTCTCTAGCAGTATACAGTATATACACCAGTCCATTCTCTAGCAGTACACCTGTATACACACCAGTCCATTCTCTAGCAGTATACAGTATATACACCAGTCCATTCTCGAGCAGTACACCTGTATATACACCAGTCCATTCTCTAGCAGTACACCTGTATATATACCAGTCCATTCACTAGCAGTATACAGTATATACACCAGTCCATTCTTTAGCAGTACACCTGTACATACACCAGTCCATTCTCTAGCAGTATACAGTATATACACCAGTCCATTCCATAGCAGTATACAGTATATACACCAGTCCATTCTCTAGCAGTATACAGTATATATGCCAGTCCATTCTCTAGCAGTACACCTGTACATACACTAGTCCATTCTCTAGCAGTATATAGTATATACACCAGTTCATTCTCTAGCAGTACACCTGTATATACACCAGTCGATTCTCTAGCAGTATACAGTATATTCACTAGTTTATTCTCTAGCAGTTGTGACACAGTGAAGGGTATGGTCTGGGAGGACAGGTATTTTCCTCCCAGTGTATGTTGCTGGGCTGATTTGCAGCCAGGTGGGGTCAAACACCAGACTGGATGTTAAGTGCCAGTCTGGGTTTTGACAACACCTAGCTGTCCTTAAAAGACAGCTGGGCTCAGCAGCAAGGTGTCTCTGTTTTGCGATCTGAGGCATGGTTCCGTGCTAGAGGGCTGAGAGCCACATGTGTATCCACAGCACATGCGCAAGCTTTAGGCTCAGCGAACGCATTCCATGGATACACATGTGTGCGCCTGGAATCGGCCTCACAGGACGCACTTCACATGTGCCAGCCGGCAATGAGGAGTGAATAAATTGGCAGTGGGGCGGTGCTGGGCTCCAGGAGAAGGGGCGCGTCTGGGCACTAACGGCCGGAGGGACAGCCCCTTGGGCTCCTTAGTCAGATAATCACCACATTAATAAAAGTCTAGACAAAGGACAACACTTAGGGTAGTAGTATAGTAATAATACTAGTATATTTGAATACAAAACAAGCAGACTGATGTGATGATGTTAAAAGCTCTGTCACTACAATCCAGGTGACAGAATCACTGTAAATAAATTGTTTTCTGATATGTCTCTATGCTCCCAACATGTAAGCTGGTGACATCTAGTGGTGGATGAAAGTATTTACTAGTTGCACAGTTTGAAAAACTGTGGGGGAACATCTGTCAACATACAAAATAAAACTTCTAACACCAGTCTAAGGCCTCATTCACACTTCTGTGTCCGTCATGATATTTGTGAAAATGTCTGTGAAGGATCCGTGTATTCCACGGACACTGCTAGGCTACGAATTAGTTTCCAGAGCATCTCCTGCAGTGATCTATAAAAACCATGGAAAAAAACACAGACAGCATCCACGTTGTGTATGTGGTTATCAGGGACCCATATGATGTGCATGAGGGATCCATAATCGCAGACCAAATAGGCCATGCTTCCCTGGTGTCACCACTAGGGATGAGCGAACCCGAACTGTATAGTTCGGGTTCGTACCAAATTTTGGGGTGTCCGTGACACAGACCCGAACCCGGACATTTTCGTAAAAGTCCGGGTCCGGTGTTCGTCGCTTTCTTGGTGCTTTTTGAAAGGCTGCAAAGCAGCCAATCAACAAGCGTCATACTACTTGCCCCAAGAGGCCATCACAGCCATGCCTACTATTGGCATGGCTGTGATTGGCCAGTGCAGCATGTGACCCAGCCTCTATTTAAGCTGGAGTCACATAGCGCCGCCCGTCACTCTGCTCTGAACAGTATAGGGAGAGGTTGCAGCTGCGACGTTAGGGCGAGATTAGGCAGTGATTAACTCATTCAAAAGACTTCATTCAGTGATCGATCTGCAGCTGTGGATGATTGAACTGCTGCTATTGAATTGCTCACTGTTTTTAGGCTGCCTAGAGCGTTTTTCTGTCACTTTTTTCTGGGGTGATCGGCGGCCATTTTGTGTCTTGTGGTGCGCCAGCACAAGCTGCCACCAAGTGCATTTAACCCTCAATAGTGTGGTTGTTTTTTGGCTAAATCCTACATCAGGGTCAAGCTGTCACACCAAGTGCATTTAACCAGCAATAGTGTGGTTATTTTTTGGGCATATACTACATCAGGGGCAAGCTGCGCCTGTCACCAAGTGCATTTAACCCTCAATAGTGTGGTTGGTCAAGCTGTCACACCAAGTGCATTTAACCATCAATAGTGTGGTTATTTTCTGGCCATATACTACATCAGGGGCAAGCTGTCACCAAGTGCATTTAACCCTCAATGGTGTGGTTGTTTTTTGGCTAAATCCTACATCAGGGTCAAGCTATCACACCAAGTGCATTTACCCATCAATAGTCTGGTTATTTTTTGGCCATATACTACATCAGGGGCAAGCTGTCACCAAGTGCATTTAACCCTCAATGGTGTGGTTGTTTTTTTGCTAAATCCTACATCAGGGTCAAGCTGTCACACCAAGTGCATTTAACCATCAATAGTCTGGTTATTTTTTGGCCATATACTACATCAGGGGCAAGCTGTCACCAAGTGCATTTAACCCTCAATAGTGTGATTGTTTTTTGGCTAAATACTACATCAGGGTCAAGCTGTCACACCAAGTGCATTTAACCAGCAATAGTGTGGTTATTTTTGGCCATATACTACATCAGGGGCAAGCTGTCACCAAGTGCATTAACCCTCAATGGTGTGGTTGTTTTTTGGCTAAATCCTACATCAGGGTCAAGCTGTCACACCAAGTGCATTTAACCAGCAATAGTGTGGTTATTTTTTGGCCATATACTACATCAGGGGCAAGCTGTCACCAAGTGCATTTAACCCTCAACGGTGTGGTTGTTTTTTTGGCTAAATCCTACATCAGGGTCAAGCTGTCACACCAAGTGCATTTAACCAGCAATAGTGTGGTTATTTTTTGGCCATATACTACATCAGGGGCAAGCTGAGCCTGTCACCAAGTGCATTTAACCCTCAATAGTGTGGTTTGTCAAGCTGTCACACCAAGTGCATTTAACCATTAATAGTGTGGTTATTTTTTGGCCATATCCCAGTCTAATTCTGTCAGTAAACGTATACCTGTCACCCAGCGCCTAAATAATAGGCCTCAAATTTATAGTCAGCTAAATCTGTGGTTATTGCTATGGCTGAGCAAGTTAGTGTCCGTCAAAGCACCGTTTTTGTTCTGGGTTGAAATACAATTCCCAATTTAGCAATTTCCTAATTTAGTGGTTTCTGCTGTATCAGAGCTATTTTAAATCTATCCCTAAAAGGGTATATAAGATTCAAGGTGCACATAGGGTCATTCTGAATAACTTCACACACACGCTACTGTGCATTTCCAAGTCTAAGGCCTCATGCACACGACCGTTGTTTCTTTCCGTGTCAGTTGTTCAGTTTTTCGTGTTTTTCTGCGGACCCATTGACTTTCAATGGGTCCGTTGAAAACTCGGCTAATGCACCGTTTGTCATCCGCGTCCGTGATCCGTGCTTCCAGTCCGTCCAAAAAATATAACCTGTCCTATTTTTTTCACGGAAAACGGTTTGCGGACCCATTTAAGTCAATGGGACCGTGAAAAAACGCGAAGGCACACAAGATTGTCATCCACGTCCGTTTTTTTCCTATCATTTGCATGGCAAACTTGACTTAGACCTTTTTTTTTACTTTCCTTCATGTCTGGTGATCCTCCAAAAATAAAGGAAGACACACGGAAACAAAAATGGAAACGGATCACGGAACAACGGAACCCCATTTTGCGGAACGGAACACAACAACGGCCGTGTGCGTGAGGTCTAATTCTGTCAGTAAACCTATACCTGTCACCCAGCGCCTAAATACTAGGCCTCAAATTTATATTCAGCTAAATCTGTCGTTACTGGTGTGGTTGGTCAATTTATTTAGTGTCCGTCAAAGCACAGTTTTTGTTCTGGTTTGAAGTACAATTCCCAATTTAGCAATTTCCTAATGTAGTGGTTTCTGCTGTATCAGAGCTACTTTAAATCTATCCCTAAAAGGGTACATAAGATTCAAGGTGCACATAGGGTCATTCTGAATAACTTCACACACACGCTACTGTGCATTTCCAAGTCGAATTCTGTCAGTAAACCTATACCTGTCACCCAGCGCCTAAATAATAGGCCTCAAATTTATATCCAGCTAAATCTGTCGTTACTACTGTGCCTGTATTAGTGTAATACGGTACCTAAATAGATAGCCAGATAGTGTTAGGTGTCTGTAAAAAAAGGCCTGAATTTGAATTCAATACATTGGGCCAAATAATATTTTTCTTATTGTGGTGAACGGTAACAATGAGGAAAACATCTAGTAAGGGACGCGGACGCGGACATGGTCGTGGTGGTGTTAGTGGACCCTCTGGTGCTGGGAGAGGACGTGGCCGTTCTGCCACAGCCACACGTCCTAGTGAACCAACTACCTCAGGTCCCAGTAGCCGCCATAATTTACAGCGATATTTGGTGGGGCCCAATGCCGTTCTAAGGATGGTAAGGCCTGAGCAGGTACAGGCATTATTCAATTGGGTGGCCGACAGTGGATCCAGCACGTTCACATTATCTCCCACCCAGTTTTCTGCAGAAAGCGCACAGATGGCGCCTGAAAACCAAGCCCATCAGTCTGTCACATCACCCCCATGCATACCAGGGAAACTGTCTGAGCTTCAAGTTATGCAGCAGTCTCTTATGCTGTTTGAAGACTCCGCTGGCAGGGTTTCCCAAGGGCATCCACCTAGCCCTTCCCCAGCGGTGGAAGACATAGACGCACAACCACTTATGTTTCCTGATGATGAGGACATGGGAATACCACCTCAGCATGTCTCTGATGATGACGAAACACAGGTGCCAACTGCTGCATCTTTCTGCAGTGTGCAGACTGAACAGGAGGTCAGGGATCAAGACTGGGTGGAAGACGATGCAGGGGACGATGAGGTCCTAGACCCCACATGGAATGAAGGTCGTGCCACTGACTTTCACAGTTCGGAGGAAGAGGCAGTGGTGAGACCGAGCCAACAGCGTAGCAAAAGAGGGAGCAGTGGGCAAAAGCAGAACACCCGCCACCAAGAGCCTCCGCCTGCTACTGACCGCCGCCATCTGGGACCGAGCACCCCAAAGGCAGCTTCAAGGAGTTCCCTGGCATGGCACTTCTTCAAACAATGTGCTGACGACAAGACCCGAGTGGTTTGCACGCTGTGCCATCAGAGCCTGAAGCAAGGCATTAACGTTCTGAACCTTAGCACAACCTGCATGATCAGGCACCTGCATGCAAAGCATGAACTGCAGTGGAGTAAACACCTTAAATACAAGGAAGTCACTCAGGCTCCCCCTGCTACCTCTTCTGCTGCTGCCGCCTCGGCCTCTTCTGCTGCTGCCGCCTCGGCCTCTTCCTCCGCCTCTGGAGGAACGTTCGCACCTGCCGCCCAGCAAACAGGAGATGTACCACCAACACCACCACCTCCGTCACCAAGCATCTCAACCATGTTACATGGCAGCGTTCAGCTCTCCATCTCACAAACATTTGAGAGAAAGCGTAAATTCCCACCTAGCCACCCTCGATCCCTGGCCCTGAATGCCAGCATTTCTAAACTACTGGCCTATGAAATGCTGTCAGCTTCAAGCAGCTCATGTCGCTTGCTGTCCCACAGTATGTTGTTCCCAGCCGGCACTACTTCTCCAAGAGAGCCGTGCCTTCCCTGCACAACCAAGTATCCGATAAAATCAAGTGTGCACTGCGCAACGCCATCTGTGGCAAGGTCCACCTAACCACAGATACGTGGACCAGTAAGCACGGCCAGGGACGCTATATCTCCCTAACTGCACACTGGGTAAATGTAGTGGCAGCTGGGCCCCAGGCGGAGAGCTGTTTGGCGCACGTCCTTCCGCCGCCAAGGATCGCAGGGCAACATTCTTTGCCTCCTGTTGCCACCTCCTCCTACTCAGCTTCCTCCTCCTCTTCTTCCACCTGCTCATCCAGTCAGCCACACACCTTCACCACCAACTTCAGCACAGCCCAGGGTAAACGTCAGCAGGCCATTCTGAAACTCATTTGTTTGGGGGACAGGCCTCACACCGCACAGGAGTTGTGGCGGGGTATAGAACAACAGACCGAGGAGTGGTTGCTGCCGGTGAGCCTCAAGCCCAGCCTGGTGGTGTGTGATAATGGGCGAAATCTCGTTGCAGCTCTGGGACTAGCCGGTTTGACGCACATCCCTTGCTTGGCGCATGTGTTGAATTTGGTGGTGCAGAAGTTCATTCACAACTACCCCGACATGTCAGAGCTGCTGCATAAAGTGCGGGCCGTCTGATCGCGCTTCCGGCGTTCACATCCTGCCGCTGCTCGCCTGTCTGCGTTACAGCGTAACTTCAGCCTTCCCGCTCACCGCCTCATATACGACCTGCCCACCAGGTGGAACTCCACCTTGCACATGCTGGACAGACTGTGCGAGCAGCAGCAGGCCATAGTGGAGTTTCAGCTGTAGCACGCACGGGTCAGTCGCACTGCGGAACAGCACCACTTCACCACCAATGACTGGGCCTCCATGCGAGACCTGTGTGCCCTGTTGCGCTGTTTCGAGTACTCCACCAACATGGCCAGTGGCGATGACGCCGTTATCAGCGTTACAATACCACTTCTATGTCTCCTTTAGAAAACACTTAGGGCGATGATGGAAGAGGAGGTGGCCCAGGAGGAGGAGGAGGAGGAAGAGGGGTCATTTTTAGCACTTTCAGGCCAGTCTCTTCGAAGTGACTCAGAGGGAGTTTTTTTGCAACAGCAGAGGCCAGGTACAAATGTGGCCAGCCAGGGCCCACTACTGGAGGACGAGGAGGACGAGGATGAGGAGGAGGTGGAGGAGGATGAGGATGAAGCATGGTCACAGCGGGGTGGCACCCAACGCAGCTCGGGCCCATCACTGGTGTGTGGCTGGGGGAAACGCAGGACGATGACGATACGCCTCCCACAGAGGACAGCTTGTCCTTACCCCTGGGCAGCCTGGCACACATGAGCGACTACATGCTGCAGTGCCTGCGCAATGACAGCAGAGTTGCCCACATTTTAACGTGTGCGGACTACTGGGTTGCCATCCTGCTGGATCCACGCTACAAAGACAATGTGCCCACCTTACTTCCTGCACTGGAGCGTTATAGGAAGATGCGCGAGTACAAGCGCACGTTGGTAGACACGCTACTGAGAGCATTCCCAAATGGCACAGGGGAACAAGTGGAAGCCCAAGGCCAAGGCAGAGGAGGAGCAAGAGGTCGCCAAGGCAGCTGTGTCACGGCCAGCTTCTCTGAGGGCAGGGTTAGCATGGCAGAGATGTGGAAAAGTTTTGACAACATGCCACAGTTAACTGCACCACCACCTGATACGCAACGTGTTAGCAGGAGGCAACATTTCACTAACATGGTGGAACAGTACGTGTGCACACCACTCCACGTACTGACTGATGGTTCGGCCCCATTCAACTTCTGGGTCTCTAAATTGTCCACGTGGCCAGAGCTAGCCTTTTATGCCTTGGAGGTGATGACCTGCCCGGCGGCCAGCGTTTTGTCTGAACGTGTATTCAGCACGGCAGGGGGCGTCATTACAGACAAACGCAGCCGCCTGTCTACAGCCAATGTGGACAAGCTGACGTTCATAAAAATGAACCAGGCATGGATCCCACAGGACCTGCCCATCCCTTGTGCAGATTAGACATTAACTACCTCCCCTTAACCATATATTATTGTACTCCAAGGCACTTCCTCATTGAATCCTATTTTTATTTTCATTTTACCATTATATTGCGAGGCAACCCAAAGTTGAATGAACCTCTCCTCTGCCTGGGTGCCTGGGCCTAAATATATGACAATGGACTGTTACAGTGGTGGCTGACGTGAAGCCTGATTCTCTGCTATGACATGCAGACTGATTCTCTGCTGACATGAAGCCAGATTCTCTGTTACGGGACCTCTCTCCTCTGCCTGGGTGCGTGGGCCTAAATATATGACAATGGACTGTTACAGTGGTGGCTGACGTGAAGCCTGATTCTCTGCTATGACATGCAGACTGATTCTCTGCTGACATGAAGCCAGATTCTCTGTTACGGGACCTCTCTCCTCTGCCTGGGTGCGTGGGCCTAAATATATGACAATAGACTGTTACAGTGGTGGGTGACGTGAAGCCTGATTCTCTGCTGTGACATGCAGACTGATTCTCTGCTGACATGAAGCCAGATTCTCTGTTACGGGACCTCTCTCCTCTGCCTGGGTGCCTGGGCCTAAATATATGACAATGGACTGTTACAGTGGTGGCTGACGTGAAGCCTGATTCTCTGCTATGACATGCAGACTGATTCTCTGCTGACATGAAGCCAGATTCTCTGCTACGGGACCTCTCTCCTCTGCCTGGGTGCCTGGGCCTAAATATATGACAATGGACTGTTACAGTGGTGGCTGACGTGAAGCCTGATTCTCTGCTATGACATGCAGACTGATTCTCTGCTGACATGAAGCCAGATTCTCTGTTACGGGACCTCTCTCCTCTGCCTGGGTGCGTGGGCCTAAATATATGACAATGAACTGTTACAGTGGTGGCTGACATGAAGCCTGATTCTCTGCTATGACATGCAGACTGATTCTCTGCTGACATGAAGCCAGATTGTCTGTTACGGGACCTCTCTCCTCTGCCTGGGTGCCTGGGCCTAAATATATGCCAATGGACTGTTACAGTGGTGGGTGACGTGAAGCCTGATTCTTTGCTATGACATGCAGACTGATTCTCTGCTGACATGAAGCCAGATTCTCTGTTACGGGACCTCTCTCCTCTGCCTGGGTCTAAATATCTGACAATGGATTGTTACAGTGGTGGGTGACGTGAAGCCAGATTCTCTGCTATGGGACCTCTCTCCAATTGATATTGGTTAATTTATATTTATTTTATTTTTATTTTTATTCATTTCTCTATCCACATTTGTTTGCAGGGGATTTACCTACATGTTGCTGCCTTTTGCAGCCTTCTAGCTCTTTCCTGTGCTGTTTTACATCCTTTTTAGTGCCGAAAAGTTCGGGTCCCCATTGACTCCAATGGGGTTCGGGTCGGGACGAAGTTCGGGTCGGGTCCGGATCCCGAACCCGAACATTTCCGGGAAGTTCGGCCGAACTTCTCGAACCCGAACATCCAGCTGTTCGCTCAACTCTAGTCACCACCAAACCATGGTCTGTGTAAAGCCACTGATATGTAAATAGACACATTAAAGTCAGTGGATACATGAGTAGTCTGTGGAAAACATAGACAGCACACGTCAGTGATCCAATGATGTGTAAAAGAGACCTAACAGATACCTCGACGCGCATACCATTATTAAATGAGGCAGCAATTTGCCAGAATTGGGAAATCATAGTCACGCAGTCCTTAAGGACTCAGGGTGTACCGGTACGTCCTAACTTTAAATCGGGATTCCGGCGCCGCGGGGGTTAATCGGAACGGGATGCCATCTGAAATCATTCAGCCGGCATCCCGTAACAACGCAGGGGGGTCATTTGACCCCCCCGTATCGGCGATCGCAGAAAACCGCAGGTCATTTCAGACCTGCGGTTTTCTGCATTTCCGGTCCATTCGGGTCTCCTGTGACCCGATGAACCGGAAAAAGACTGATCGGTGGCGTGATTACACACCACCAATCGCAGTACGAAGATTTGGATGGGCGGTGCTGGACAGGAAGAGGAGGGGAGAGAGGAGAAAGTTTGAATCTCGCGCCTCTCTCCCCTGCACCAATCAGCACCCTGGACAGCGGTGTTCAGCACCAGGGCGGTGCTGAACACCGCTGTCCAGGGTGCTGATTGGTGCAGGGGAGAGAGGCGCGAGATTCAAACTTCCTCCTCTCTCCCCTCCTCTTCCTGTCCAGCACCCTCACCGTGCAGACCGTCCAGCATCCATCACCCTCCTGCACCCATCGCCATCCAGGTAGGTTAGGGTCAGTGAGGGAGAGGCACGTTAGGCAGTGAAAGAAGGGAAAAGTTAGTTAGAAAAAAAAAAAAATGTTATCTAAATCTTTCTTTGTTCCATCTCTCAGACCCCAAAGGTCCCTTGCCGCCAGATCCACGTTCGCTTGTGGGACCGTGCGGAAAAATCAACACTGGCCTCCCTGCCCTCCCTCTCCAGGTACCTATTTCCAGGGGTGAGACCCGTGCCCTTACCAGTGGAAACCTGTTGCTGGTCAGGTATAGGGACAAGAGGGATGTCCTTATGCTGTCCACAATCCACGGTAACAGCACCACCCCCGTCTCTGTGCGAGGTACCGTGGCAACGGTCCTCAAGCCCGATTGTATCGTTGACTACAGTCGGTATATGGGAGGAGTTGATCTCTCTGATCAAGTCCTCAAGCCATATAATGCCATGCGCAAAACCCGGGCATGGTACAAAAAAGTTGCGGTCTACTTGGTGCAGGTTGCCATGTACAACTCTTTTGTACTATCCCGGAGCGCTGGCAGCACAGGGACATTCCTCCAATTCTATGAGGCAGTCATCAAGGCCCTGATCTTTTCGGACCGGGAAAGTGCAGGCCGGAGTACCTCGGGAACTGGAGGCGCCCGGATCGTCCTTGGCCAACACTTTCCAGGTGTGGTCCCCCATACTGGAAAAAAGGGACGAACCCAAAAAAAGTGCAGAGTGTGTCGCAGGAGGGGGACACGGAAGGACACCACCACTCAGTGCCACACGTGCCCCGATCATCCGGGCCTCTGCGTTATCGATTGCTTCAGGGAGTATCACACTTCCATGGAGTACTAAATTATTATAATCCCCAACAGTCCACTAGAGAACATAAAACACCATGGGCCAGATTTATAATGACTCTGACAGCTCACTCCACTTTCACCAGTCAGATTTATGATCGGCCCTTTAAGACTGTAATAAATGTGGTTTGACGGTAGCAGTTTATCCGTCAGTAAGCAGCTTTACAAAAGTTGCACGTTTTTATGAAAAAGTCGCACGCTTTTATAAAAAAGTCGCATGTTCTATTAAAAAGTCTCATAAGATAAGCATGGACCTCACTGGAGTGAAATTGCTTTTTTGCGACTTTTTAAATAGTCCCAATAGTAAATCTGTCTAGAGATTAATTTACATAAGAAAACACGCCCACTTTCAGAAAACTGGCGAGCATAGCACAGAGCAGAAAAAAGTCGCAAATTTGTGCGCAGTTTTAGCGTTTGGGACTTTTTTGGGACTTTTTCACTCCATTATTCTGACCCGAGCTAATGATAAATCTGGCCCTATGGCTCTTAGACTTTGGAGACACGGAAACAATTTTTATTTCCAAAAAAAATATTAGTTTTAGTGCAGGCATCCTCAAACTGCGGCCCTCCAGATGTTGTAAAACTATAACTCCCAGCATGCCCAGACAACCTACAGCCATCATCAGGGCATGGTGGGAATTGTAGTTTTACAACATCTGGAGGGCTGCAGTTTTACAATGCCTGCTTAGTGTCTCAAAAGTCTGAGAGCCATACATATTGGGCATCGTCGCGTGCGTAAAAGTCGTAGCTATAAAAATAACTTTTGACCAAACGCCTCGGATGAACGGTGTTAAAAATATAAAATAAAAACTGTGCCAAAACACCAATTTTTGGGCAAAATTTCCATTTGAATCCTTTTTTCCGGTAATAAAGCAAGGGTTAATAGCCAAACAAAACTAAACTAATATTTATTGCCCCGATTCTGTAGTTTGCAGAAACACCCCATATGTGGTCATAAATGGCTAAATAGCCGCACGGCAGGGCATAGAACAAAGTGAACTGCATACGGTTTCTGGAAGGCAGATTTTGATGGACTGTTTTTTTTTTTTGACACCATGTCCCATTAGAAGCCCCCCCTGATGTAGCCTAGACTAGAAACTCCCAAAAAGTGACCCCCATCTAAGAAATTACACCCCTCAAGGTATTCAAAAGTTACTTTACAAACTATGTTAACCCTTTAGGTGTTCCACAAAACTAAATTGCGAATGTAGAAACAATTTTAGAATTTACATTTTTTGTTACCTTGCCTCAAAAAAGAGTAATATAGAGCAACCAAAATTCATATTTACCCCTAAAATAGTCCCAAAACAACAACCACCTTATCCCGTAGTGTCCTAGATGGGGTTACTTTTATGGAGTTTCTACTCTAGGGGTGCATCAGGGGGCTTGAAAGGGTACATGGTGTAAATAAACCAGTCCAGCAAAATCTGCCTTCCAAAACCCATATGGTGTTCCCCTCCTTCTATGTGCTACCGTTTGGACCAAATAGTAGTTTACGACCACGTATGGGGTGTTTCTGCAAACTACAGAATCAGGGCAACCCATTTTGAGTTTTGCTTGGCTGTTAACCCTTGTTTTATTCCTGGAAAAAATTGATTATATTGGAAAATTTTCCCAAAAATAGAAATTTAACTCTTGTGGAGGACCTAAAGGGTTAATAAAGTTTGAAAAAACAGTTTTGAATACCTTAAAGGTGTGTATTTTCTAGAATGGGGTTATTTTTGGGAGGTTTCTATTATCTAAGCCTCACAATATGACTTCAAACCTGAACTGGTCCATAAAAAGTGGGATTTTGAAGATTTCAGAAAAATTTCAATATTTGCTTCTAAACTCCTAAGCCTTGTAACATCCCCAAAAAATAGAATATCATTCCCAAAATGCTACAAACATGAAGTAGACATATGGGGAATGTAAAGTCATAACCATTTTTGGGGGTATTACTATGTATTACAGAAGTAGAGAAACTGAAACTTTGAAATTTGCAAATTTTTCAAAATATTTGGTAAATATGGTATTTTTTATGGAAAAAATTTACTTCTTTGACCCAATTTTAGCAGTGTCATGAAGTACAATATGTGACGAAAAAGCAATCTCAGAACGGCCTGGGTAAGTCAAAGCGTTTTAAAGTTATGAGCACTTAAAGTCACACTGGTCAGATTTGCAAAAAATGGCCAAGTCCTTAAGGTGAAATAGGGCTGAGTCCTTAAGGGGTTAATGCTAATGGTGACCTAAGCCTGAAAAAAACTTGAGTTTCCAGGAAATTGTAGGATTTTCCCAGCAGTCATACAAACTAAAGAGTTCTGCCCCTTTCACGTTTGGGGGTAATAATCCCTGTTTTACATTATAAAGACTAGTAGAAAGTATATAAGAGTTCTGTGATCCACTTCTCTACACTCTGAAAAGATAAACCAAAGCAACAAGCAGGTAAGGTGAAGTCTGCCCAACAGCATTCACTTGTCTTCATTTTTTTTCTTTAATCCTTCTTACATTTCTCATATATTATTACTTCTACTTTGAATCTTTTATATTATTATTACTACTTTGGCTTTTATGAGCTTTCTATGTCAAACAGCAGTCAATTCAACCAGTGCAAACTGCTGGTGAAAGAGAAAAAACACTAATGCTCATACTTACAAATAATAATTGATAAAAGATTATACTGAAGCCGTACATTATATATATATATATATATATATATATATATATATATTTTTTTTTTTTATTTATTTATCTTTTATTTATTTAGTTTTTTAACCACTTCCAGACCAACAGTTTTACCCCCACCCCATTTCTTACCAGACACATTTTAAAGTTTTAGCCTTAATTTTGCAAATTGTTTTTCTATAGCTCTACCAAGCTGCATGTATTTGGTCTTGTTTTATCAGAACATACATGTCTCCCATATTGTTTAATAAAGTAAGTGATATATATGACCTTAGGACAATATAAAAGTAAAAGGGGGAAAAAATTTAAAGAGATAAACGGCACGATTTTGTAATGTTTGTGTCAGTGCGGCTTTAGCAGAGAAGACTACTAGTTTATCCCTTATAGTCAGAGACAGAGAGGTCCCTTGAGTTACAACTTTTCTTAATTTTTTTACTTTATTCTTTCTTACGTTTCTCATATTTTACTTTGACTCTGACAAATTTCTGTTTCATCTATGGCCTCTATTGTTTTCTTAAGCTGATATACCGTATCAGTGACTTTTACCTCAACTATTTTTGACTTTTGGGCTTTTCTGACAAGCTGTATGTCATATATCAGCCAGTTCAACCAGTTTAAATCATAATTAGTTCCTACTCACAAATCATTTTGAAAATGTTAAACTGACGCTCTACATTTTTTTTGTGAAAAGGTCATAAATGCTGGAATTAGATATGTGAATATATCTATTTCTAACTTATCTACCTATCTACCTAATGTTAAGAAGCCTTTACTGATGTGAACATGAAAGAAAGAAATGCAAAAAAATGAAATGTTAAATAAATTATATTTGTCATAAAATTTTGGAAAAACGGAACAAGAGAAAGAGACAAGTATCTTCAGCACATGTTGCAACAAGGAAGGCTAGAATGGCTGAATTGCACTTGTCTTTCTCATACAAGACCATCTCTGTATATGGGCAATATCATGGCGTTTGGCCTTTGGAAGGGAGAATTTTATGCTTTGCCAGTTTCCCTTTAGGCTTCATATACAATGCCTGGGAAATATTGAGCATTTCATAATTTTCCCGAATACTTTAGGCATTCTGTACACTGCCTGATTTCATTTATTGCCTGTAAGTAATATATATATATTTTACATAGATAAGACTACTGGTTTATCTGTTAAAGCTGCACATACAGATTTATATATATATATATATATATATATATATATACACAGAGGTCTATCTAGTTACAATTTTAATTGGTTCTGCGTCGACCATTTGTAAGTTGAAAATATTTGTATCTTGATCGTCTATAACTTTAAAAAAAAACTTGCAATTGGTTCCAAAGATTCCAAAAGGTTGAGGATTAAAAAAGAAAAGCAGGTAACTGGGACAGATGAAGCAAGTCCCTACACATAACAGGAATAGATGCTGGAAGCTGTAAATTACTTGCTATGTAGAGGACAGGAGCTTCTTCAGGGTCCAGTAAAATAACATGGAGTCATCCTCCTATCGGAGACGTTTGTCCTGGCACAGGTACAGAGCCGGACAGGACATGTAGTACCTCACTGTACTGTAAACTGCAGATCCAGATTTCTTTTCAAGTTATCAGACTAAACAAACCTTCAAACTAAGGGGAAAAAAAATTCTAATGTGGTAATTCAATTCAATGAAACAAATGATCTGCATGGAATCATCTCAAAGGCTTAAAGGGTCCTTCAGAAAACCCCAGCAGCATGGCTTCAATAGCACATACAGGTGAAACTATTTCAGAAGCATCCTGTATAGTGCGGTATCGCCCCAGTGTCATACCACAGTGTAGTGACATGATACTGGCCACGGTCATGTAACATGACATCACCCTATAATTATCATGTCACTACACTATGTAGTTTACACAGGACCGGCACCAGGAGGACACAGGGTGGGGAATGCAGTGGTGGTAGGGGGGCATCTTCTACATAAAAGGTGCATTTAAAGTGTTTTTTTTTACTTGCTGTTGTGGCCATGATCAGATTACTCATAGCTGTGTATTTGTCACACAGGACTGTAGGTAAACATAATTAATTATTTTGACTCATACCGTAACAGATTAACACCCTTGTTTCCAGCATTACAGTATGTAAGTGGAATATCCAATACAAAATCCATGTGCACCATCCATTGCTATACCTAAGCTGATCACTGACTCACTTTACTGCACTCACAGTATATGTTGTGACTCATGACACATCCAGCTCTGCTACAACTGAATCATGTTTTATTACTCTCTCATATTTTTACGGTTGTACTTTTTATTCCTTGAGAATATAGAAACGTATTATGTCCTGTAGATGTACGATGACATACACAGATGTAGCAGAGCTGGTTTTAGTTATTTCCGTAGAACCGTACAGGTAAAGGAACTCGTTTGTAAACAAACAATTTAGCCCTGCTACCTATGTACATTTATTGAATTTGTCATGTGTGAACATACCCCAAAAGAATATTGCAAGAATAATACTGGGAATAATCCAAACAATGTCAGGGACTGTGTGACTTTTTAGTAGAACTACAAGTTCCAGCTTACTAATAATATACTAAATGTAACCGATGCATGCGGACCTATCTTCATTCCATGGTTTATATAGGACGCATAGCCCATAGGTATCCTGGGACTTACAGTTCTTCCATGTCTCCCCCAGCCCTAATCAAAGTTGTAGTTTTTGTCCCATTGCCAGCATTCCCCAATACGATTTTATGGTTTCAGAATTAACCCTTAGATGACCCATTTTCAGAGTCAACACTTTAAGACAAAAAAAAAAAGCTACACGTAGGAAACCCCTGAAGTGATAATGATCTTTTTAGTATAATACACTTTTTACAGCAGCCCGGTTAATCTTGAAGGTCATGTATTTAAAGTGCAGAGGATGTCGCTCTCTATGACTGTGAGAAGAAAAAAAACAAATTTCTGGACTAATAGCTGCAACTTTTTTTTTCTCTCAAACTTGATCCCATTTGTTTATGCAGAAGACCAGCCCCTGGAGAGACTTCTTTTTTTGCACCTCGTGTAACATCTGACTGATCAGTGATACTTGAACAATGTTGTGCCCATGGAAGCAGTTCACAAACCGAGGGCTCATTAGGAAAAAAACTGCATTTGATGTAACCGATCTGAACAACAATGAACCCAAAAATGAGAAGCATCTCAGGTAAGAAGAATATCGCTGTCATGTCCATTCATTGTATCATGCCCTAAGAATTCTCCTGATCAGACGGCAATCACCGTCGTCACTCTCCAGTGATATCTTACAATGATTACTCACATTTCCTCACTTGCCTTCATTCTCTGACTAGTCATTCAATAATAACCTTTCTACAGTTTATGTTTTTCTGTGTAATAACCTATGCAGGTTGAAAATATTATTTCCTATTGTTATAGGATATGTATTCTGGTATAACCTGGGCATATTATATGTTATTGTCCATATTTTATACATTCTAGGCAATAGATATGCGATTAAAACCCAGATTCATGCAGTTATGTGGACTGTCAGAAAAGGGCAATCAATGGAGTTAGGCTAGGTCTACACGACGATAATCGTCGCCCCCAATGTCGCGCAACAATTTTTATAGTGGCAGTCTATGGTGCCGCACTGCAACATGCAACAGGCTGCGACGCAACAGCCGCAGAAAATCCATTTGAGATGGATTTTTCTGCGACTGTCGCGTCGCAGTCGCAGCATGTCGCATGCTGCAGTGCAACACCATAGACTGCCATTATAAAAATTGTTGCGCGACATTGGAGCAACAAAATGTCGAGCGACAAATGTTGCAGTGTAGTTGTGCCCTATCTGTCAAATGCCGTCGTGTAGACCTAGCCTTAAGCATCTCATCCCTCATTCCTTCACAAATTTGTAGCATTAGGGCTCATGTCCACGAGTGTAAGCACTCAGTAATATCTTTGGCTGCATGTTGCAGATCGCAGACCCATTCAAGTAAAACGATGTGCACATGGCCAGTGCCGGTGTATTGTGGACCGCTATTTTCGGTCCGCAGCATGGGCATTGAGCCCTTACACTTGTAGGCATGAACCCTTACTGTCACTCAAAGTTTTCATATGGAGAAAAAAATTGCTACCTTGCAGTTAGAGATGAGTGAGTTCCTTATAATTGTATTCGAGTACAATTTGACTAAATTGGCCATCCGATTAGATTCGGATTCAAGTAAATTTGACCTAAATCAAAAGTGCTCTAATTGACTGGAACAGACTCTATCTCTTACTCCCTCTCAATATTCGGGTTAGTTGCGATCAGAACTTTTTGGGTCCCAAATTAGAATTGATTCCCTCATAGTTAGGCCTCATGCACACGATCGTTGTTCTGGTCCGCATCCGAGCCGCAGTTTTTGAGAGAGATGTATGGGAGACCACCCCTATATATCCAGGAATGACAGGGCCTATAATTATAGAAGTCATATACATAGAGAAAGAATCATGGAGGACCAGCCCCATGTATTTAGGGAGTACAGAGTAAACTTGTCCCATTAACCTGACACTTAAAGGGACACTTCCATTAGAAAGATATATTGTTTAAGTCAATATTCATAAAAGACAATTTTTTAAAGAACTTTTGGCTTTTTCAATATTAGCCTTCTGTAGCAGTGAGTACATATTATTAGGCTTCTGAAAAAGACAGATAATTCGTTTTCTGTTTACTGCTGGTGTGGGGGGAAGATGTTATCTGAAGTGTAATCCGCATGATAATAGTAGGAATAGAATTGGGATGACAGTACGATAGCGCTGTTGTTTTATATTTGGCCTAGATGAAGATGTCCACAGAAGAGCAATACACTTAATTATGCAATGTCTGTTGCTCTAATTGACTCACTACATGGGAATGGGGCTCTCTCCGGCCGCAGTGGGAAGAGGAATTTAAAGAGCCAGGACAGAAAGTAGAATACACTTTTATTCAATAGATCTATAGAGATGAGTCATTTCTAGTCGTAGCTGGCACCGTGTACCTCTGAGTGGAAGATAAAAGGTCAGGCAAGAAAGATCCCAGACAACGCTTGACTGTGGATATACCCGATCTTAGACTGCCAAAGTTGCCAGGATGTAGCTACAAAATCTAAAGTCTATGTTCATCAGCTTCATACCAAGGATGGTCTGTTTTCAGTTTAAGGGGCTGGTCCATCATGAAAATCAATAACCTACTGGGGCATGAAGAAGTCATAGCAGGTGATGAGCCACCGTAAAAAGGGGATCTTGCTCTGGAGGGGCTCCGAATTCCCTTTGTGCCATGTAATTCTGCAGTTTTTGCTACCATACTGTATATTAAAGGGTTGCCTTATAAAGACAACCCTTGTCCACGTGCCCTAATTTTGGCTGACATTCAGTCTAGAGAAGCTCTATCCAGTTATAATACATATCTAACTGGATAAACTCCTTACTTGTGGTTATTTTGTTCGCCTGTCACTTACCATTAAGAGGTGAAAGGCTGTACCTGTGACTTACAGACAACAAAGGGGAAGCTAATATCATATGTAAATCTCATCACAGATAACCTAAAACATTTGAATAAAATAAAAAAAATAAAAAAAATTGTGCCTGACCATATTACTGCTACTATTAACCACCCATGATATTTGGATTTTTTTTTTAAGTGAGTTGAAAGAAGAGGACACCAAATCCAATGGCACAAAAAGTGATATGGCCGAAATAAAAGTAGGATTACAAGTAAGTACTAAATGATCACCTAGTTTAGTCTGAGCTGGTTGCTATAGGTGGTGGCCCTGGCATATAAGATACATTAATGACATAAAGTAATAAAATATTTGTGTCTGTATCTTGATTATTTAAACGGTTAGCCCAGTAATAATATATCTCGCCTAGCCTGTGGATATGTATACGGCAAAAATAACTTGTACAGCGGCTCACCCCTCCAAAGCTGCGGATAATTAACTATGCGTTGTGTTGAGTGCCAACTAACTATATACATTTATGATTATTGGGGGAGGGTCAAATCTGGGACTTCCACCGATCACAAGAACAGTGGAACCTGAGTCTCCTTTGTGAACAGAGCGATAGTGTGCATGGGTGACCACTGCTCCATTTACTTCTATTAGAAAGACAGCGGAAACGACACAGGCACTGAATGGAGTGGTAGTTGTGCATGCACATTGCTGCTCCATTTCAATAAGTGAGACCCCTGGTTATTGTGATCCGTGGGGATCCCAGAAGTCTGGCCACCAGCAATCATTTTTCATTATCTATCCTGGATAGGTGATACATTTTGTTCCTGGCCAGCCCCTTATCTCACAAAAACTGTTACTATGCAATGAATAGGGCAATGTAAATGAATTATTGCAATATACGGTCCATGCAATGAAAAATATTGTATGTGCCATTGCATTTTGATCTCTGGTAGCAGTCCTTGCTATCTCTAAATAAGCAGATAACTGAGCAGAAAAAAAAAGTTGTGGCATAACCCCTTTAAAAATCCTGGGAAAAAGAACAAATGTTAGGAGTTAAACTGAATACTGAATATTTTTTAGATATCGCATCCATTTCCTATGACAAACATTTAAAGGATGAATCGTTGGTAAGGTAGAGACATTTTGAGACTACCCTTTTCATCCAGGACTGGATCAGGAGGCCACTTGATCCAAAGGTGGTAGAAACCTCTGGACAGAAATTTCTAGAGTGACCCTCCTTAGTAACTCGTGAGTTAGTTAAGCTGTTCATATGCATTAGATAATTTTCACCAGATTCTGCTAAGGACGGCAGCATACACAGACAGTCTAATATACTTTGTTCATCTACAGTTGGAAACTGGAGGTTACCTGGCGGTGGAGGCCCCTGGGCAATTGTTTGCCCACCCTACAATTATTGCCTCATTTCATCTATTGTTCTTTTGAATATTGACATTTAAAAATACCCTGATGGAAGTGACCCTTTAAAAGGAACTCACTGCCTTACACAGTGGAACAACACATTTTTCATCATTGCCCATGATAAGATAAGATTACATCCTGATCCACCCTTATTCCACACATCAATTTAACCACCCTAAAATTCAAGCAATGCTAATCTTACTCTTCAAAGGCCATGTCTCTTCCCTAATTTGGAAATTGGGATAGTGCCACAACAGGGAAGACAATAAATCTTTCACTTATGAGCTTTCTATTAACCATATTTGCGTCTTTCAGAAGGGTGCTCCGGAAAACCATAGTAATTTGTGCAAAAAAGTGGCTTGTCCCAAATATCTGAAGCTAAGAAACTATGAGAATGGAAAGATTTTGCAAGACACATTACATCTCAATGCAAAACAGGTAGGATGTCCTATGCCAAATTTCTCATTTCTTCCTCATTTCTTTCGACTACATTTGACATAATTGATTCAGATTGATACAGATTTGTGCACTCCATCGTGAATAGCTGATTACATGAAGAGTTGTATCATGTCCCTGGGGATAACAGCAATCCTTCAGTCTTGGCAATGTTATCAATTCTGCCTTTCTTGTATGAGTTCATGTTGTAGAAACTTCTTGCACAATTCCGGGTGCCTCTGATCAACAGTATCACTTGGTATATTCCCATGGACAAATGCAGCAGGCATTCATTCTACTATAAGCACCCAACCTATATTAGTCATTCTACTATTGCCTCTTTTGGCTTTGGTGATGTTGCATTGTTAAATGGTTTGTCTGCTTTGGACAATCCCTTCAATTAGAAGGATCCCCTAACAATAGGTTGATCACAGGGTGATCTGTTTCTGGGTTACAAGTAATCATCTGTGATCATTGAGAGAAACAAGATGTATTCAGTCCCCCGTGAAGGCCCACCAGAGGGGAAATGAAGCATTACACAGATTTTAGTCATTCTGCTGTCTGCACAACTCCTAAGGTTCTCCAGAGCAAAAAAATGCTTATTGTAGCCATTCTTTTCTGTATTGGGGACTCCCCTTTATTTAATCCCTAATAAGTTAATTGAAATTGGTTTTCTAAGTAATCTCTCTCGGGAGTGGGTACCATCCAAATCCACCCAGAACATCCACGTACAAGAAGAGTCCAAGGAACATGCCCCAAGCATAGTTCATGTGTGATAGATGCAGGTCCCAAAGAAAACTGGTTTGGGTCCCAGTGGTCAAACCCCTGCAAATCTAATAGTTATGCCCTATCCTGTGGCTATAGAATAACTATCTAACCAGAAAAACCCTTTAAGCCACGGCCTCTCATTCAAGCTTCAGATGTTTTCCCTTTAAGAAATTCCTCAAGTGTTATGATGATGACATAATGAATCACATTTCTCATTTGCAGAGCCTCAGTTGCCAGTCATCTGTTTGTCATGGATCAATAATGTATCCTAAGTGCTACGTGCGAGGTCCAAGGGATAAGGCAATACCTCAGGATGTTCTATTACCTCAAGCAGTGGAGTTTATTAATCAATATTACAAGTCTTTCAAAGAGTAAGTTATCGTTATGAGTAGTTTGGTCCATTCTCTGTCCAGAAAGTCAGTACAGAGTCGTAACTTGAAGGTCCAGGGCTCCACTACAGTTCCTTCCACCTTCCATGTTCCATTTCTAAGACTTATGTGTCAGAGGGCAGGGTACCACTGCTACATCTGCACCCACTATCTACATCCCTGAATAAATATAATTATATTTACTGTAAATTACATGTGTATTTAGTTTACTCTTTCATCAACCAATAATACTACCAGGCTAAAGGAATCAGCAAGAAAAGCCCCTTAATACTTAGGCCATTTGTCTATTATAATAACATGGAAATATTTAAATATCATTTTTCTCTCAATTTATTTCAGACCCCAAATAGAAAACTACCTTAATAGACTGGAAACAGTCACCAAAGATATTGAACATACGGGAACCTACCAGTTAACATACGATGAGTTGGTATTTGCATCGAAACAGGCGTGGCGAAATGCCCCCAGGTGTATAGGACGGATCCAGTGGAGTAATTTGCAGGTAAATAAATCTTTAGTACTCAAGAATATGTCTTTTGGGTTCCCTTTATTATCAAATGCTAATCATCTGTGAAGATAGAACTGCCTTTGATGAGAACCTAGAAAATATCAGCAAAACAGAGACGTAATTAAAGCCCATGGACCCTGCTACAAAAGTTTGGCTTGATGCCGCCTAATACGCAGACCACCAAAATCTCACCCTGTATACATGTGTATGTATCATGTGACTAAGGGCTCATGCACACAAACATATTACGGCTTGCTTCAATTTGTATGAACCTGTAATATGGGTCCCATCACTATATTGCCGCACTGCAGTATGCCTCGTATAAGGCTTCATACACATGACTGTATCCATTTGGCGGTCTGCAAACCGCGGATCTGCAAAATACAGATACCGGACATAAGCATTCTGCAATTTTCTCAAACCTATCATTACAAATGGCTATTCTTGTCTGCAAAACGTACAAGAATAGGGCATGTTCTATAATTTGCGAATGGCCACATAGATGCGGACAGCACACAGATGACGTCCTGAGCCTAAATTAATTCAGACCCTGGATCAGACCCCAAAATTAAAGCAGACCGTAGATCAGATCCCAAACCACACCAGACCTTAGATCAGATCCCAAATCCAGACCTCAGGCCAGATCCCTAAATTTAATGCAAACCCCAGACAAGACTCCTAACGAATCCGGACCCCCAAACCAGACCCCAAAATCAACTTAGATTCTAGACCCCAAAAGAAATCTAGACTCACAGATCACAAAATCTGTTCAGACCCCACACCAGAACCCTCCATTTACATACAGCTGCTCCTTCCCGGGTCAGGTTCTCTTCAGATTCACGTACTAATACACTGGGCCTTGAAACTGATCTGGTAATCGTGATATTTATGCAGCATCTGAAGGAAGAGAATATCCAGCGCCAAGTATAAAGGTGAAATAAAAACTTAATTTATTTGATATACATTAAAAACAGGTGGTGCATTCCCACATAAAATTTTATGAACATCCAAATAAAGTTTTTATTTCACGTTTATACTCGGCGCTGGATATGTCCTTCCTTCAGTTGCTGCAATACACCATGAATCTGGTCCGGGGTCTCTGTGCACCAAGCATCACTATGGACTTGTGAACTGGATAAATCTAGGCGGTGAGCTTTTGTTTCCTTTTTGCTTGTTACGTGTGATATTTTTACCTAAACAAAAAATTAAAGTTTAGTATCAACTGCATTAGGGATTTTGATTCTGCTTCCCTCCATTACATAAAAATAACAGGTATATAATCAGCAGCCATTCTTAATTCGTCTCATGATGTCATGGTTGGGCATAAGATATTTAATTATTATCTGCTAAATTCCATGAATCCCATCTCATACTTTCCATTTAAGGTGTTTGATGCCCGGGACTGCAAGACAACTCAAGAAATGTTCCAGCTCATCTGTCGTCATATAAAATACTCCACAAATGGTGGTAATATAAGGTAATTTTATGTCTCCTTTTAAAAAAGAGTTATCAAATTTTCTGTTGTGGTAGGTGCAATGTTTGTAAGATACGTAGCATGGTAAAAATGTGCCCGTCTTTGAAATGTCTTCTCTGCTGTAAAAATAGGCAATTGGTCTATAAATACAGTGATATTAAATTTATATTATATATTAATATCTAATAGCCCTATTAATATCAATAGATTACTTAAAGGGGTTGTCCCACGAAAAATATTCAACAGTTTTCAAAACAGCACCTGGATCTGAATACTTCTAATTGCATTTGGTATAGCCACAGAGTTATTCAATAAAATGTATCTGTATAGCGCCATCTACTGTTTGTTCTTTTTCTTATTTCTTTGACCTGCTCACTGAGATAGCCGCACATGCTCAGTTTCATCCTTCATCTGCCTCCTGAGCTGTGATAGGTAGAGCATGGACACGCCCCCTGAGCTGCAGCAGAAAGACACCCCCTTGAGCTGCCAGCTTGATATAAATCTAGCGGAGCAATGAATGGGGAGATCTCTGGATCCATGTGCTGGGTCTAGCTTTGTTAGAAAGGTGTTGTCATGGACTATACGGTGTCTGATTTGTATTTTTTACATTAACCATGGGATAACCGCTTTAAGCAAAACAGTGAAATTGGCATATATAAGGTGAATGGATTTGCATACTGCCAACTGTTCAGTTTCAAGGGATCACATTTTTTTTATTAATTCAGTTCATCTTAAAGAAACAAATATGAAGCAATTTAGTATATTGTTGGGATTAAAGATCAGATTGTACAAGGTTTGTTTGTTGTATGTAACTATAGCGACAGATAGGTCTGCATAGGAGCTGTGGACCCAAAAGGTAGATTTTTATTAAAAATACAGTATACATTACTATGCAAACTACGCATTGATCTATTGCTTTGTATACAGTACTGTTTGATCAAAATGCATAAGCCTACTCACCACGTCAAGGTGGCCTTTTTTGAGTGTGTCCCTACTCTCCATCTGGTGACTACCACCGCATCCGCAGGCAGCGATACCTAGCAGTCCAACGGTGCCCTGCTGTCAGGCTAAGGACTCCTGGGCCCCACAGACACAGCCCCACAGAAACAACAGCGACCACACAGAATTGTACCATATGCAGAGAGATTTTCTAACCAAAATGATTCCCGAAAGTTACCTCAATTTTGGTAGATACAGCAGAGCATTATAAACATGGTTATAAAGTTGGATATACCATTTAAAGACCAACTGGGCTGGGAACACTCTGGTAGAGTTCTGAATATAATGTTAAGTAACTTAATGTTTCTTTATATTAAGCTGTAGTAGAACTGAGTACATCTCAAATGACACAAAGATTTCTTTTAATCAGTCATTTTTTAAACAATTGCAGGTAAACTACAGTATTTTCTAAAAAGGGGTTTTCTTAGGCTGTACTGTAGAATAGACCATCAATATCTGATCTGTAGTGGACGGGGCTGGTTACTACAGTGCTGCTCCCATTCACTTCAAATGGAGAAGCGCTATAGTAAGCACCTCCGTCCACTGCTCATAATGGACAGAGATGTAGTTCTGGTGCTGACTTCTCCTGCTGGAGCTACTTCAGAACAGCTGATCGTCAGGGGTGTGGGGTCTCAAATATCAAAGGCCTATCTTGAGGAAATGAAAGATTGGGAAAACACCTTTAACCCAGTGGGTTCTCAAAGTGCATAAGACTTGACAAAGTCTTCAGTAATTTTGTTTTGTCTACCCCATTCACATTCAGAGCTGCCTTTTAAGTTCAGCTGGCTAAGTCAGTAGCAAACTGATTGATTCTAAAGGCAAAGCACTATAATGCACTGTGTGAAAGCCGGAATTAGTACTTACCGGTAATTCATTTTCCATGAGATCACCACGACGGCCATACAAGGAGATTGACCCCTGACCTATGTAGGGGCAGGAAGCGGAGAAAGGTTAAAAATACCCCCCTCCCACCACCAAACACCAGTGCTTCCAAAATACCAGAGTAAAGGGTGGTGGATACACACGTGAAAAATAAAAATAAATAGGAGAAGATATTTCTTCATATCAACCCCCAAGTAACGAACAGGGAGGGAAATACGGGCCGTCGTGGTGATCTCATGGAAAATGAATTACCAGTAAGTACTAATTCCGGCTTTCCATAGCATCACCACGATGGCCATACAAGGATGTATATCAAATATAAATTTAAGGGGGGACACAGACAGAAGGACCTTCTGTCCGAAAGACATATCAGTCTTTTAAAAAAGGTCCAATCTATAATGCTTGGCGAAAGTATGGATGCTGGACCAAGTGGCTGCCTTACAGATCTCCTCAAGGGAGACACCCGCTCTTTCTGCTTGGCTGCTGCACATGGAGACCTTTCTCCACCCCTGTCCTCTGTAGGGACAGGAAACACTGGTGTTTGGTGGTGGGAGGGGGGTATTTAAACCTTTCTCTGCTTCCTGCCCCTACAGAGGTCAGGGGTCAATCTCCTTGTATGGCCGTCGTGGTGATGCTATGGAAAGTTAGTGTTTTCTCCATCAGACTACTGTATGGGGTCTGGTTTAAATGCTATATCTACCACAGTCAAACACAGCACACCCTCCTCTGCTCAGACATTGACCCAGCCAGAGGCTGGTGGAATATGTGAGGTCATGCCACCTGAAAGCCAAAAGGAAACCATGATGCTTCTCCATCTTTGATGAAACTCTTACATCTGTCAACCTGTCAATGTTCCATGAGAATATTTCAAGATAATTATTAACCTAGTTTTCACTGAAATTCATATGAATACATCCATATTGTCTTTCTCTCAGGTCAGCGATTACCATATTTCCTCAGCGTACTGATGGGACACATGACTTCAGAGTCTGGAACAGCCAGCTGATTCGGTATGCAGGGTATGAAATGCCCGATGGGGTAATCATTGGAGATCCTGCCAGCATAGAGTTTACAGAGGTATGTGACTGGAGGATATCTGCACACAAGAAATATTTTAGCAGTTATATTCATCCTCTGTATTACAAAAATGGAACTATAAAAATAGAAGTGATTGTCTACAGCCTTCTTCGTTCTTATTTGTGCAGCCATAGCAAGAGTTTTCATTAGTTTCAAGTTTTAATGCAATATTAGCGAATTGTATAATAAGGATGGCAGCTCTACAAGGATGGCAACTGGGAAATGAGGGATAGTATTTTGAATATGGGACATCCTGATGATCTGGGGGAAAGGGTGGACCTCAAGTTTCTCGAGCTACTGTGTCCCCCTTCTGGGGGAGCCAAATATTGAACTCAGGGATGTTTTGGCAGCAACCTAGGCAATCACCAGAGCTTAGATGGGCAACCATAAGCTTGAGGCAAGAGGGGGCCACTGATCGTTGATGTTTGCAGGGCCTTTAGGTCCTGACGGTTGGGGAACTGGTCACAGTGGGTTTATGGTAGACTGCATCCTAGAGATGTGATTGTCACAGCTTTTTTTGCTTAGTTATAAGTAAAAGAAAACATAATTTCTGTCCTTAGATAATTGTAAATGGGCTACTGAACACATTACAGTTAGATTTGGTTTTAGGTTAAAGGATTGTTCAAGATTAGAACATAGGGACTTCTTTTTTGGAGAACCAGCTCCTCACATATCTATAAACTGAGTGTCTGATACTACAGTTAAGGTTCTTTTACTTGAATGAGGCCAAAATGCAATACCAAAAACTGCCCATGACCAAGAGTGGTGCTGTTTCTAGGGATAAAAAGGAAAACCTCTTTATCTGATCTTTCTTCCCCTTTGTGCATTAAATTGTAGAACTGAATTTAATATTAATGTGATATTTATTATGAATTCACTTGATTAAAAGTATTAGAAGCCTTTTTTTATGACTGAGAGGTACAGGGTTAGATTTATAAACCGTTGTTTTAAGTAGTACTAATCCAGTGTATAAATATGTGGTGGGTGGATGGGGAAGGTTTAAGGAAATACTGAAGATGACATTATGTCATACATTTCATAATTCAATCTTAACTATTTTTCTAGCTATGTATGCAGCTTGGATGGAAGCCAAAATATGAGCGATTTGAGATTCTCCCTCTGATACTGCAGGCAAATGGAGAGGATCCAGAATTATTTGAAATACCTAGAGATCTAATACCTGAAGTTATAATGGAGCACCCAAAGTAAGAGATGGTTATAATTCAAATCAGTTGAAAAACTGAATATTGTATAATTTTGTGATCAGATATATCATGTATCTATGTATGAAAGCAGAGAGATCGATATATGCCTGAATAAAGGCGTAGCACTCCATAGGCATCCTTGAAAAGTGGGTGTTTTTTGTTTACCCATGTGAACACTTTCACTCAGTGGAGCATTTTTTCAAGCTGGATAGATAGACAGATAGATGATAGATGGATAGATAGATAGATAGATAGATAGATAGATAGATAGATAGATAGATAATGTCTGTGATCATAATGCCCCTGTCAAATGCTGTGGAATATGTTAGCACTATATGAGTAAATAATAATAATAATGATAAATAGATATAAAAAAAAATCACTGCACTCCCCAAAAAAGTTCAGTAGTAGTGTTCTTTAATAACCAGTGTATTGGTAGTTAGGAATGCTACTACTGAGCTTTTTTTGGGCGTGCTGTGGAATTTGATTTCTAATTTATTTGGAGACATGATCATGTCTGCAGCTGCTGCTACACATCTTTACTTAAACTTAGCAGTGCAGCTCTGATTTTCTGTTTTTGGATAGATTGATAGATACTGGACAGTTAGATGATAGATAGATAGATAGATACCTGTTCTATAGACTAATCCAAAAAAAGATAAGAGAAGCTCATCTGAGTGTTTGTCTTATTTTCAGATTTGAGTGGTTTAAGGATCTCAACCTGAGGTGGTACACGCTACCTGCAGTTTCTAACATTATGCTCGAAGTTGGAGGCATTGAATTTACAGCCTGCCCCTTTAATGGCTGGTACATGGGGACAGAAATTGGTGTTCGAGACTTCTGTGATGTTCAGCGGTACAATGTGCTGGAGGTAACTCATACGTGCATTCATACAATGGTTGGTTTGTTCTGAGGTTAAGGGTTAAGCATTTCATTTTTAGAGTAAGAAACCTTTGCAGCAGAGATGACTGAGTGCGGCCATGGGAAAGTAGTCTAACAGGAACTGACACATAGTCCACCCATTTCTTGTGTGCTGTGAAACTAAGTTAGTTTTTTTGTCATTACTTCTGATCAGCCTGTGTCATCAGAAAATGACCTATAGTTTAAATCACGTTTTTATGTTTAACATATTTTTAAATATTTTTTTATGTTATTTTTAATTTTCAATGGCAATATCTATATTTAAACAAAAAAAATAAAACCCTGTGGTTTTCTCACTGGTCACTAAGCCTAATAATAGGCGCAACTTCTTGGTCTGTACAGATCACTTTACGGCAGTTACCTGCTTATCTGTCATTCTGAATCTGCCTGTAATGATATTACGTCTGTGTATAGATAACACAGGATCCAACATTCACAATAGGATTCTCAAATATTATCTATTCTTCCTTGTACAATTACCTCTGCACAGGTCACAGAGCATGCCTAGAAGACTCTCCCATAGATGTCAATGAGGTCCCCTCCTGACCATTGTGTCTATGGACCATGGAGCTGCTGTAAAGCTATTTTCTTAATGCTTTCTAAATGCTGTTAAAAACGGCTCAGGCAAGATGGCCGCCCCCATAATCATGTTATGTAAAATACATTTCCTTTAATTCTGCAATAGTGAAATGAAGGCACATGTAGCCTGTTATACTTTCCTGCTCCCCGCCGCTCTCATCCTTTGCACTGCCTCCTCTATGTCCATGTTACGGCCCTTTGATTATTTTCTTCCAGCGCTGCCTGGACATGGTCACATGCCCTGCTGCAGCCAATGATTGGCTTTAGAGGTGATCTAGCCATGTCACTGCTGAAGCCAGTCATTGGCTGCAGCAGAACATGTGACCATCCCAGAAGAAATCTTCTGTGTAGGGAGGCAGGCTGCGGGCACTTGGTTAAAGCTCAGTATTCTCTCATCGTCATCATCTGACAATCCCACTCTTGGAAAGCCTGAGTAAAATAACTTTAAAGGGGTTATCAGAGTTATTTCGGCCAACTGCCTGTATGTTGTTAAAAAAAATCATTAAAAAAATCTTTAACTCAACTCCCCGCCCCCTCCAATCCAGTGCCGCCACTTAGTCCCCTACCTGCCGGGCTGCAGCATTGAAGTCCTGTAAACCGTTGCAGTCACTGGCTTCAGCGGTTTATAGCACAAGGCTGCTGAGTTCATTACATCACTATTGCAGTCCTGCAGAGACTGGGAAGGGGAGTAAAGGATATATATTTTTTATTATTTTAATAACATCTATGCAATTAGACCATTAAGAAGCTAACTGTTGAATTATTATTCAGATCTTCTTTATGTTTGTATCTACATTTGAGTAAAATATCTAATATATAACAATGTGACTTTCCAGGAAGTTGGAAGGCGGATGGGTTTAGAAACTCACAAGCTTGCGTCTCTGTGGAAAGACTACGCAGTTGTTGAACTTAATTTAGCCGTTCTATACAGCTTTCAGGTAAGTTCTGCAAGTTCAAGTCAATATACTTTATGTATTAAGCTTAAATAATCTATTTTCCATAAAAATAAATAACAAAATTGCTGTCGCTGTACAGTGTACAATTAGGATTCATGCCACAAGGCTGTGTACAAAACTATGAACTTTGGCCTATGACCGGTGAGGACTCATCTCCTAAATTGCAATGGAAAATGTAAACATAACTTTTGATTGTGCAGTAAATAAAAGCTCTTTTCATGATTATTGGGCCAATTCTCTCCCCCTTCCCCCTTGTTTGCTAAGAGTCCTGCACAGGTTCTAGTTACCAAAGGGAATGGAGCTAACTCTTCTCTCCAAGGGCCCCATAGCATCCTTATAGTCTGGCTCTCACAGCCTCATTGGCATTCTGCACCTCCTTGAAAAAACAGCAACATGGGGGTCTCTAATTATCATGTGCGTAAGACTCTTTTTTGGATAAGACATTAAAGGGGTACTCCTTTATAGTAATGAGACCCTCCTGAGTTTGTTCCACCTGGAATTAGAGGTGAAAACAACCAAGTGAGCTGTGCTATGCTGTTTCCGTAACCCCCATTCACTTGCATGGGTGCTATGGAAGCAGCATTGCAAAGCCCACTTGGCTGCGTCCATAATTGTGACTACTGTGACCACCACTGGCTGCGACATCCAGATTAGATGGAGGTGGCTGTATTCTAGAGATAGGTGTGGGTGTCAGAGGTTGGTCCTGCATCTGTCAGACATCTATGGCGTATCATATGGATCAGATGGAGATACCCCTTTTTAGTTACGGAGTAGCCATCGGTAAGTGGTATTGTGCAGTTAGTCATCTTCCTTTTAAAGGAAAATTATTCCCAGAAATGTCTAAAGGCTCCCTTCTTAGCTGGTTGTTCCTAGGATATGGACCACTCGGGTCATAAATTTTGACCTCATTCTAAGAATTTCTAAATTGGCTTCCCGTAGCTCCCATCGTGATACAGATCGTAGAATGCATAGGCCATAAACGTCAGAGAGAAGCAGTTTGTTCCAGAAAGACTCCAAATGGATGTAAAATATACAATATGCTAATATTGTATATTTTGTATATTTGGGTAAGATGGTCAATCTTGGAAAAATCTAGCAAATTTTAATGACAGGGACAGATTGCTGAAATGATCTATCAAACGGATGCAAAGTTCTTATATAAAACAATTTCTATATTTTAGAAAAACAATGTGACCATAATGGATCATCATTCTGCTGCCGAGTCTTTCATGAAGCATATGGAGAATGAATACCGGTTAAGGGGAGGATGTCCAGCAGATTGGGTCTGGCTTGTTCCACCAATGTCAGGAAGCGCTACTAAAGCGTTTCATCAGGAAATGCTCAATTACATTCTGAATCCATTTTACTACTATCAGGTAGGAGAAAAGTCTTCTCTTTTACTACTAAGAGGAACCATCACCTCTCGAGACATATCTGTTTTAGTAACCACTTTTGGTTACTAAACTTTTCCCATGTAATAACAACTCTTATTTCTTCTAGAAATTTATAAATGGATTGTCAGGAGTCTTCAATAAATAGATAGAAATGGATCTTACCATTTGGAGGGGGGGGGGGGGGGTCCCAGCATAGTCTGACACTGGCAGCACTGATTGGATAGTGTTAGACTGTGCAGGGACACACCCACAACTGGTAACACCCAGCTGGACCTTTATTGCAAACTTCTGGCAATTCATTTAATAAGTTCTAGAAGGAATAATAGAGAAATAGCACATGAAAGTTACATGAAAAGATACTCCAGAACTGTTATTACATGGGGAATGCTAATACTTAGTAAAACAGACATGTCAGGAGAGGTGAAGGGTCCTCTTTAGGAAAATATATTACAGTTGTATTTAAGTAAACAACCACTGATTTTGTTCATCAGAATCGTAGGTTGAAGCTTGTCACTTTCTACAAAATATTTACCTGTACATTTTTATTAGCTTATTGATAATGAAACGTAAAACATTTTTTCAGATTGACGCTTGGAAAACTCACAAGTGGCATGACGAGAGCCGTAAACCAACGAAGAAGGAATTCAAACTGAGTGTTATTTTCAAGTAAGAGTCAAGATTTTTAACCCAGATATCTGAATAGGAACCCAGCCTTTCCACTTGTAGTGACATGAAACGCCTCTGTTACCATTTATGACAAGGGAGATTTCAATATTGTAATGATGGAGCAAGCAGGCTGCTGAAATGAGAAACTGTAAGAGCCCACTTGGTTGGTGGACATTGCAGAAGAAAACATTGCTGGACGCTTAGGAAACATCTGCTAATCCTGTTATAGAAATGGGCGATAGGTTGCTCTGACATGTTTTGCTAGTTGCATACATTATATGTTTAATGTACATTTTGTATTTGTTATTTTAGGGCAGTTCTTTTTGCTTCAGCACTTATGCGGAAAACTATGGCTGCCAGGACGAAGGCAACTATACTCTTTGCAACTGAAACTGGGAAGTCTGAGACATTTGCAAAAAAGTTGCACATATTATTCAGCTATGCCTTTAACACTAAGGTAAGAAACCTATAGTATCCTTACATGTGCTGTTATATGGAATAATGGCATCTGTCAGCAGTTTTGTACCTATGACACTGACTGACCTGTTACATGTGCATTTGGCAGCTGAAGGCATCTGTGTTGGATCCATTTTTATATGTACCCGCATTGCTGGCAAAAGTTTGCCTTAATATATGCAAATGAGCCTCAAGGAGCAACGGGGGCGTTGCCATTACACCTAGAGGCTCTGCTTTATCTGCAACTGCCGCACCCTCTCCAATTTAACAGGGCCAGGCAATGTAAACGTGATCACGCCTTTCTGGTCCTGTCAATCAAAGTGCAGAAGGCATTTTTATCAGCAATGCGGGCACATATGAACCTGCTTCTTGTGACTTTCCAAGAAAATGTCTTTCTACTGTTCCTTCCATGATCTCTCTTCATCATCCACATTGATCATTAACTGCAGATTAATGATTACCCCCTGAGCTGCTACACCTGGTATTCAAGAAGTAATGTCCATAGTGCCCATTCTGGGCAGAAATCCATGGTGGTCAGATCCATGGTGATCAGTCAAATGCAAGAAGGTTAGCTTCAACTGAAAAGAGTCTCAGCTGGTCTATTCACATGGTGATAACTGAGGAGAACCTGACAGCAAAAACGGCATGGGGTTGTACTGAAGTTACCTCCATTTCCATTTTAAGAATTAAATCACCCATAAAATCCTAGTTTTTTCAGCATCACAGTGTGAAGAGAGCCTTAACAGCTATTCTATAGAAATAAGATCAATATTTTAATGATCACTGTAGGAACATATTGTATAGAAGTAGTTTTAATAAAATGGTTAACATTGCAGGTGGTCTGTATGGAAGATTACAATATTGGAAACTTGGATAAAGAATCTCTTCTCCTGGTGGTTACAAGTACATTTGGGAATGGTGACTGTCCTAGCAATGGAGAGGTGAGTGTAATATATCTGGTTTAGACTTTATAGTGGAAAAATGGCCAACTCTAAGGCAATGAGGAAACCATAGGTGACAGATATTTATACCAATGCACCTACAAAAATGAGATTACTCTAGAAAAGATAGATAGAAACATAGAAACATAGAATGTGTCGGCAGATAAGAACCATTTGGCCCATCTAGTCTGCCCAATATATCTGAATCCTATGAATAGTCCCTGGCCCTATCTTATATGAAGGATAGCCTTATGCCTATCCCATGCATGCTTAAACTCCTTCACTGTATTTGCAGCTACCACTTCTGCAGGAAGGCTATTCCATGCATCCACTACTCTCTCAGTAAAGTAATACTTCCTTATATTACTTTTAAACCTTTGCCCCTCTAATTTAAAACTGTGTCCTCTTGTGGTAGTTTTTCTTCTTTTAAATATGCTCTCCTCCTTTACCGAGTTGATTCCCTTTATGTATTTAAAAGTTTCTATCATATCCCCTCTGTCTCTTCTTTCTTCCAAGCTATACATGTTAAGGTCCTTTAACCTTTCCTGGTAAGTTTTATCCTGCAATCCATGTACTAGTTTAGTAGCTCTTCTCTGAACTCTCTCTAGAGTATCTATATCCTTCTGGAGATATGGCCTCCAGTACTGCGCACAATACTCCAAGTGAGGTCTCACCAGTGTTCTGTACAGCGGCATAAGCACTTCACTCTTTCTACTGCTTATACCTCTCCCTATACATTCAAGCATTCTGCTGGCATTTCGTGCTGCTCTATTACATTGTCTTCCCACCTTTAAGTCTTCTGAAATAATTACTCCTAAATCCCTTTCCTCAGATACTGAGGTCAGGACTGTGTCAAATATTCTATATTCTGCCCTTGGGTTTTTACGCCCCAGGTGCATTATCTTGCACTTATCCACATTAAATTTCAGTTGCCAGAGTTCTGACCATTCTTCTAGTTTTCCTAAATCCTTTTCCATTTGGCGTTTCCCTCCAGGAACATCAACCCTGTTACATATCTTTGTGTCATCAGCAAAAAGACAAACCTTACCATCGAGGCCTTTTGCAATATCACTTATGAAGATATTAAACAAAATTGGTCCCAGTACAGATCCCTGTGGAACCCCACTGGTAACATGACCTTGTTTTGAATGTTCTCCATTGACTACAACCCTCTGTTGTCTGTCACTCAGCCACTGCCTAATCCACTCAACAATATGGGAGTCCATGCTCAATGACTGCAGTTTATTGATAAGTCTTATGTGTGGGACAGTGTCAAAAGCCTTACTAAAATCTAGATATGCGATGTCTACTGCACCTCCACCGTCTATTATTTTAGTCACCCAGTCAAAAAAATCTATAAGATTTGTTTGACATGATCTCCCTGAAGTAAACCCATGTTGTTTTTCATCTTGCAATCCATGGGATTTTAGATGTTCCACAATCCTATCCTTTAATAGGGTTTCCATTAATTTGCCTACTATTGATGTCAGACTCACTGGTCTATAGTTGCTCGATTCCTCCCTACTACCTTTCTTGTGAATGGGCACGACATTTGCCAATTTCCAATCTTCCGGGACGACTCCTGTTACTAATGATTGGTTAAATAAATCTGTTAACGGTTTTGCCAGCTCACCACTAAGCTCTTTTAATAATTTTGGGTGTATCTCATCAGGCCCCTGTGACTTATTTGTCTTCACTTTAGATAGCAAACTTAGAACATCTTCCTCTGTAAAGACACATGCATCAAACGATTTATTAGTCATCCTTTCTAGTGGAGGTCCTTCTCCTTCTTTTTCTTTTGTAAAAACTGAACAGAAGTATTCATTAAGGCAGTCGGCTAGCCCTTTATTCTCTTCTACATACCTCCCGTCCTTTGTTTTTAATTTAGTTATTCCTTGTTTTAATTTCCTTTTTTCATTTATATATCTGAAGAATGTCTTATCCCCTTTTTTCATAGACTGAGCTAGTTTTTCTTCTGCCTGCGCTTTAGAAGTTCTTATAACTTGCTTGGCCTCTTTCTGTCTAATCTTGTAGATTTCCTTATCTTCATTGCTCTGGGTTTTTTTATAATTACAAAATGCTAGCTTTTTATTTTTAATGATTTGGGCCACTTCTGCTGAGTACCACAGTGGTCTCTTCCTTTTTTTTGCTTTTATTGACAAGTCTAATGCAATTTTCTGTTGCCTTCAATAATGCACCTTTTAAGTAGTCCCATTTCTCCTGGACTCCATGTAATCCGTTCCAGTCTGATAAGGACTCATTTATGACTAATTTCATTTTTGAAAAGTCTGTTTTTCTAAAATCTAAAACTTTTGTTTTTGTGTGGTGGGACTCTTTCACAGTTCTTATATTAAACCACACTGACTGGTGATCACTAGATCCCAAGGTTTCGCCTACAATGACATCATATACCGAATCCCCATTTCTGAATACCAAATCCAAAATGGCCTCCCTCCGGGTTGGCTCCTCAACCATTTGTTGTAGGGATAACCCCAGTAGGGAATTTAGAATATCTGTACTCCTGGTAGAACTTGCTATTTTGGTTTTCCAGTTTATATCTGGAAGATTGAAATCTCCCATGATGATAACTTCTCCTTTCATTGTCATTTTAGCAATTTCTTCAACTAGTAGATCATCTAGTTCTTTAACTTGACCAGGTGGTCTATATATCACACCTACACGAGTTACTGCATTATTAGCAAACTGCAACGTAACCCAAACTGACTCTATGTTGGCATCACCAACTTGTATTAGGTTAGATTTAATGCTATCTTTCACATACAGGGCCACTCCTCCTCCTTTCTTGCCTTCTCTGTCTCTTCTGTATAAAGAGTACCCTGGTATGGTTATGTCCCAGTCATTTCTTTCATTAAACCATGTCTCCGTAACAGCCACTAAATCTACATTCTCAGATAGATAGATAGATAGATAGATATGAGATAGATAGATAGATATAAAGATAGATAGATTTTAGATAGATAGATAGATAGATAGATATGAGATAGATAGATATAAAGATAGATTTTAGATAGATAGATAGATAGATAGATATGAGATAGATAGATATTAGATAGAAAGATAGATAGATAGATATGAGATAGATAAATAGATTAGCTAGAAAGATATGAGATAGATAGATATGAGATAGATAGATTGATAGATATGAGATAGATAGATAGACAGACACACCCAGAGATAGAATGACAAGGACAATCTAGCTTTACATTACTGCACTAGTAATGATGTTGCTTTGCCTGCTGTTCTGTCTTCATACACATTCACACAGTGTGCAGTCTGACATTCAGCATAAACCATTCCTGTCTTCCAAATAAGAGGACTGTTATTTGTAGTCTAACTTGTTTATTTGTCAACAGGTCGTATATATGTTGATTGATTGATTATATACAATTGATTAATTGATTGGTAAAACAGGATTGTTTGGTAAAACTACAAGAATACAAATAACATGTATAAGTATTAAGCATTGACATTCAAAGCACATGGTAAAATGGCTGCCTGTACATAGGATTATATGTCTAGCTAACAGTAGTAACAACTCCCTGAGTAACAAGTGCAACTAACTGAACAGCTCTGCATAACATGATGTCCTTGAAACAATGTTATGCAGAGCTGTTCAGATATGCTTTTACAAGGATGGTGAAGCTTGAGAAGGAGACATGCATAGGACAGCTCTGTACTGTGTCCTGGAGACTGGAGACTTCTCTTTCCCAGAATGCATTGCGCTCCTTCAATGCAGTGCACCACCCACAATGCAGTAGTCTTTGTAACAGGAAAAACAAAGTGTAATACAACTTAACACCCCAGATGGTGCTATAATCACACTTCAGAAATACCAAGACTGAGGCAGACGTGATCTGTAATGATTCTCTAACCCAGCTGGGCAGAACACCTGCGCTCTCTAAATATTTGTATTTTATTTTATAGAAATTCAAGAAATCAATTTTCAACTTGAAGAAATTGCAAGACAAATTGAGGTATGAAAGCCTACAGAAACACTGCACTGGGTAAACTGCTGTAACTCCTAAACAATACAGTAATGTAGAACATATGAAGGGATAATTAGTATTATTTAGTAGAGTGAAGGAACAGACAGATGTTACAACAAGCACAGACAGGCCGAAACCTGCTTACCCATGGTGGTCAGTGGGTGAGCAATTTTGAAGGTAATGCCTATGTTTGAGCTGCAGAATCATACTGCAGGTGGGATGGGTTACAGTTGCGTGCGCTTGTTGAAATGTGTGCAGACAGATATATTCTATTATAGTGTATTAGTTGAGAAATGCTTGAGCTTCCATCCTTCAGGATAATGTAAAAAGATTATCATCTCGAGGAATAGCTCATGCAGCAGTTGGTAGCCCAGCGTCTGGTGTTCTATTTTTTGCAGTGTGGACTGATCATGGACCCATTCAAGTCGAATGGTTCTGGATCCATCTGCAGAATCCGCACGGATGTTGCCCGCGCATTTGGGGCCGCAAGTTGTGGTCCCCAATGCATGGAATTCCCGAACAACAGCCGTGTGCATGAATTCCCAGGCTCAATAGGAGCCATGGTTTGCAGAACACATTTTAGAAACCTACTTTTATCACAGCTCAGTTTATGATGCTATGTGATATATATTATGGTACAATTTTGGTGATGCATATAGTATATAACATTATCTACTTATCTATGTTATCTATAACATGTGTGTCTCACAGACCTCTGCTTTTACACCAGGTATGCTGTTTTTGGACTTGGCTCCAGCATGTATCCACAGTTTTGTGCATTTGCCCATACCCTAGACCAGAAACTGGCACAGCTTGGTGCCAACCAGATCAGCCCTACAGGTGAAGGAGATGAACTTAGTGGGCAAGAGGAAGCTTTTCTGTCATGGGCCATCCACACTTTTAAGGTATGCATAGCTGTTTAACCCCTTTAAGGACCAAGCGATTTTCAGTTTTTGCGTATTTGTTTTTTACTCCTAGCCTTCCAGAGCAATAACTTTTTTATTTTTCCATTCACGTAGCTGTATTAGGGCTTGGTTTTGGTAGGACAAGTTGCACTTTCCAATGCCACCATTTGATATTGCAAACAGTATAGTGATAAGCTGGAAAAAAAATTCTAAATGCGGTGGAACTGTAAAATAATTTGAAATTCTGCCATAGTTTTATGCGCTTCATTTTTATGGTGTTTCCTTTGTGCTAAAATCGATGCATTAGCTTCATTCTCTGGGTCAATATAATTACAGCAATACCATATTTATATTGTTTGTCTTGTGTTTTAATTAAAACTTAATTAAAAAAAACTTTTCTTTGCATCGCCATGTTCTGACCCCATAACTTTTTGGTATTTACTTCTACGGAGCTGTGTGAGGGCTATTTGCATTTTTATTTGGATTTTTTGGGGGAGGTGAAGAGACAAAAAACAACGAATCAGCCATATAATTTGTTAATAATGTTCACTGTATGGGATAAATACATTTATATTTTAATAATACTGGCATTTTAGGACATGGCGATGTCAACAATATTTATTGTTTTTATTGGGGGGTTTTTATATGAAGAAAGGGGGTTACTTAAATTTTTATATTTTGAATTTTTTTGAATTTGTAAAACTTTTTTACTCTTATTTTTAGCCTCACTCACTTTTTCAAGGACTTTTTTGTGTCATACAAACGATACAGATAAACAATACACACAATTAATCATGAGTGCTTCTATCATTCTCAGGCTGCCTGTAAAGTGTTTGAGATTTGTGGCAGACAAAAAATTACCTTGCCAAAATGTTATACCTCAACAGAAGGCTGGATTCCAGAAAATTATCGTCTTGTAAATGAAAGTCATCCTTTAGATCACATCAAAGGTATGTGTCTAATGAAAATTTTATTTGAACCTAAAGGGGGTTTCTGGGCTGCAGATTTTGATGTCCTCTACCCAAGATGGGTCATCAATAGTGAGGAGCAAAATTATAAAAAATTTGATTTGGCTGCTTCGCTGAATTTCACAAAGAAATGTGATTCGTTATCAATTACTTCTGTTTTATGTAGTGAGCACAATGCTGCCCTGTCATTGAACCCCATCAGGGTAAAAATAAAACCCCAAAACATCCTCACCTTATTAATTTGCCCATGGAGAGGCCGTTTTAGACATCTTAATTGAAGAGACTGAGCAAAATCTCACGTGGTGATGTGTCATCATGCCATTACACTGGCTGGGCATGGTCATCAGCCCGGCCAGTGCAGTGGCGTGGTGATGTCACCCATCACCGAGCACAAGTTTTCAGTGGTTTCAAGATCAAGATGGCCACAACAACCTCTCCGCAAGGAAATTTGGCTTCAAATTTTTCCACAAATTCGGATCGAAGTTATTTAATTTCACTTCGATTCGCTCATCTCTAGTCATCAATAACAGATGAGTGGGGGTTCAACATCTGGAACCCCACCTATCAGTGTAGTGGCCATGCTGGGTTACTGCAGCTCAGCTCCTATTCAAGTAAAGCTTGACTCTGAAGCCCCTTCAAAAACAGGATATTTTCACAAATATTTCTCACCTATCAAAAAGATAGGTGATAAATATTAACTTGGTTGGGGGTCAATCACTTTGACTTCCACCAAGCACTAGATACTGGGGACCTCACCCCTCATTCCTTCAAATATTGTTGGTTACTTTTGGGTGTTAATATAGGAAGTGGTGATCAGGTATTATTCTATGATTACAAACTGTATGGACAATTTAAAAACAGTTACATTCTATATAGGGATACATGTTATTTATGGGAAACCCGATTTACGGAGTTGCATAAATGGCCATTGCCTATGATAATCTTATTATCGCAGCTACTCCTTTTAGTCGTGGATATGATGCAATTCCCCAACCTTACCCAACAAACCCATGAGGAGATGTAGTCTGAACACTAGGACAGACAGGCTATCAATGGTTAAAGTGTGCAATTCTGACAATAACAATGTATTTCGTAATTGCTATTTATGCAAACATATTTTTAAAAAGTAGCTCCTCAGACTTAACGCTGGGAAGAGCATTGCTGTCAAGGCTAAGGAAGCCAGCTTTTATGTTCCCAGTTATCCTTCTCCTTCTGCATAGTACTTACATAAAGCTCATTGTTACCCAACATCTGTCTAAAAGCTGAAAACCGGAAAAAGTGTGGTCGCTATGTACTAAGGAAACAGCCTGCAAAGTGAGGTGCACATTAGCATCTGTGTAAAGGGACCACTTATTCTTAAACTGTAAAACAGACCGACTCTATTGTTTAATGGGAAACTGGACAGATAACTAAATGCTGGAGATAATTACTGTAATGCCTTTCATATCTGTCCAGAACATCAAGTTGCCTTCTACAAGGAAGAGTGTATTAGTGATGACTGGAGGATAATGGGCTACAGTTATCAAATCAGATGAGTCATAGCTGGGCTTTTCTTCATTTTGGGCAAATAATCAGTTAGCTGCCCTAACCTGTATATAAATACCCTGGCGAGGGCAGAGTAACTTCTGGGGGCACATCCCCAAACTAACATAGTGAAGGACATTTCATAAGGGCATTACACCATTATTGTGGCGTGAAAAAAGTTGCTAATTTTTTAGAATTCCATATATGCACCATAATTTGTAACTTTTTAAGCTTCTCAACACTTTTCCAAAAGTTCCAAGAAAGGGAGCGAGGCTTCATGCACCGCACCACATTTACTATACCTTACTCTAGAAACTGGCGTCAGTTATAGCTGAAGTACATGTCGGCCCCATGGCAGGGATGGACTTCAGTTTCTGGCGTAAGCCTGTCTTGATAAATGTCCCTCAGTGTTTAGGTTTCAATAGGAGAATATGAAGTTCTCTATATACAATGCATATATGTTTGCTGCCAATTTTTATTTCTTTTAAACACAGCATCACCTGTGTGTGGTGATTTTCAGGATTTTAATTTCCCATAGAATCAAGTGTAATCAGCAGTTTACAGAATGGAGTGTGTGAATGACATGCTTTACACCAGTTTCATAAATCTCCCCCATAGTACAAGATTTATCAGCACCTAAATATGACATATTGTTAAAAGAAAGAAAGAAACTAAGGGGTATAGTCTGAAAGTAAGGCACGGTCAGCTATTATCCACATAAATGACCAAAAGTGTTGTGTTTTTCCTTTGTGTTTAGCCCTCTCAAAACTGCATTCAAGAAGTATCATAAAAATGACCCTAAAATCTAAAGAAAATCTGCAAAGCTCTAAATCTAGGTAAGTACCCTGAAAACAATGGCATTTATTATTAGAGCTTGGAATAAGAGGGATCCAAAGGCTAAATGATATGGGAATGGATTCAGTCAAGTGTTCCGTAGAATAGTCTTATGATTTAGCCTTTGATTTACTTGTCTTTTGACATTTGACTTTGATGTTTTACCTGTAAGCAATTGTCATAAGTTTTGACATTTTGCTTATATCTGAGCCAAAGTGATCTAAAGAACTGATGACCAAATGTGCATCATGAATCAGTTTTCAATCACCCAATCACCAAACAGCCTGACTATGGCAGATCCTGTAAGGAATTTGAATGAAGACTGAAGACCTTCAAAATCTTAGCGTTTGTCCATTCATCTCAAATTCTGTCAAAAATGCTGGAGCACAGCATGCAGCGCTATTTTGTTTAGTAAACTGATGGACAATATAGTGGATACACAAGAGCCCCCATTATAATATATAATGGGGGCTGTTCAAACACTTTTGGTGTCTGTTATATCAGAGTTTTTGCACTTCCATTTTTTGTTCTGCTCTTATGATATAGCACAGCATGCAGCACTATTTTGTCAAGGTAAATGATAGACATCATGACAGGAACATGAAAGACCCCCAATTATAGTCAATGGAGTCCACTGGGCGCTGTTGGTGTCTATCACATCAGATATTCAGTTATTCCATTTTTTGGGGGTCCTACAGCTCCTATGATGGAACAGAACAATGGAAATAACGATGCAGATGTCAATGTTGACTTATTGCTATATTTATGACAATAATGATAAAAAGTAGCTAACACCAAATTATCTTCTCCTATGAAAAAATTAGGAAGCTCAGTAATATAGTCAAGTCCCGCTGTAAATGAATTTGTTGATTCTGCTCAGAGGGAGGAAATCCTGTATACGTAATTAGTCCTATTATGAGTTCCTCCTTGTTGTTTTCAGCCGTGCCACCCTCCTAGTGAAACTTTCCAGTGAGAATTACCAGGAAGTTCAGTATCTGCCAGGAGAACATGTTGGTGTATTTCCTGGCAATCAGCCAGAGCTAGTTAATAGCATAATTGGACTTCTGAAGGATGCTCCCGCAATCAATCAGGACATCCGGCTGGAGACGCGCAGTGAACAAGGTAAGGATCTGTTTTGTTTTGGTGAACGCTTCGACTTCCTTCTTGGTGTACTCAGATGCTTGTTGTGTCATTATAATACTACTGGACAATTACTATGTCTCTTTGATATACCGACTTCCCGACTCAAATCATCAAAGACATGCAGTTCTAACCTCTTGCAACCTTTGAAAGTGTCCTCATTGGCCGTATTGGATTTGTTTGGCATATGTAGGAATGGTAGCATTCATCACTGGGCTGTGAAAAAACAAACAGAGTGGTCTGAAATGCGTTTCCCAGATCTGTACATAGCGGCAGATAAAACAATAAAGGAAATGGCCATACAAATGATTTGGATCTCATTACCAAATAAATTGAGCTATTAAGATTAAAAATGTATAACTTACTTCATAGGGTATTTTTATTTAAAATGGTCAAAAGTATGGACCCTTTTTTTCACTACTTTCCTTAGGCCAAATGATCTATAATTAGCGTAAGTGTGGGCTACAATTATATTGCATTGCTTAAGACTTGGGTGTGTAACAAAAGATATATTCATTCCTGTAAGCAACAGCGGTTTAGATTTGGGGTGCAACTGCAAGTTGGATCCTATTCTTAAATGGATGTTAATATTGATAGGACAGGATAGGCCATCAATATCAGATTGGAGGGGGTCCAACACCCCGCACCCCTACCGATCGGCTGTTTCAGAGTAACTTTGGTACATATTTCTGGCATTGGAACTATAAAGCTCTGTCCATTGTGAAATTGACAGAGCTGGTTACTGCAGCACTACCCCCATTCAAGTGAATGGGCACAGTACTGCATTCATTAGCTCTGTCCACTACCCAATGGAGCTGTGTAGTTGCAGGGCAAACTTCCTGTGCTGGAGCTACTCCCAAACAGCCGATGATAGGCCATCAAGATCCTCCAGCTGTTGCAAAAAATCCTGGAGAAACCAGCCTCAAAAGCTTTCTATCTGTAAAATATAGTGATTGTAGCTGTGAAATGGGATCTGTTGGTTGTAAACTTAGACACAGCTACATGATTAATAACAATGACTGACACATATTGAAGACTGTCTTCTCTCAGCTGGGGCTGTAGATTCTTGTAGGTTCACTAAAGTTCAACCTGAACCTTGGTAAGGAACACTCATTCAGCGTCTTTCCTACCAAATATGGTCCAGGAACAATTGAAAATGAATTACCGTACTCTATTGTGTAATTTAACCACCTGCTTAGGATATGAAGGAAGGATGTGTGAAGCTGTCAAAGTTCGTGCCAGTAACAGGATTTCATGGGATTTTTTTCGTGTCACCTTTTTAATTAAAAATCCCCTAAATTTAGCAAAGTGGGGAAAATTTAGAAACTGACAAGAATACTTTGGATCCCATTCTAATAAATTTCCTCTCCTTCCTGTGTTTTCAGGTAACTTCTGGACAACCAGTGAGAAAATCCCTCCTTGCTCACTGTCCCAGGCATTGACTTACTTCCTGGACATAACCACCCCACCCTCCCAGCTGCTTCTGAAAAAGCTGTCTCTTCTGGCTACTGACGTGGAAGACAAACAGAGACTGGAAGACTTGAGCAAAGTACGTACATTGTTCACTCACTCAACAACTAAGATTGTGCATTAGTTTTAATGGACTGTGTCTATTTTGGACACTGTATGTTTGTGGTTTTGACCAAACTTATAAATAATTTTTGAATTTGACAAAAGAAAGAAATGCATTCTCAACATACCTTTTAAAGGGGTAGTCCAGGATTTCTCTTTGCCCCACAGCTTTGAATACTTGTGGAGAAAACCATACTTTCCTGCACCCCTCCGTTCTACACTGGATTTCCTCACTGGTCTTTAATTTATGCATGGGCCTGGTCATGTAAACTGCTAATTCAATGTTAATTGACCTCAGCATTGATGTGTCCCTAAGCAGCATGTGACCCAGTAGTGATATGACGCTCGGAATTATGTCAATGTTGAGAAAAGTTATTGGGTGCACTGGTGCAGGTGACCACATCTAATTTGACAGACAGGAACCACAAGTCCAGTGAAGAGATCCAGAGAGCTAGAATGGAGAGGCTTAGAGCAGATGAGTATGGATTTCTCCACAGGTATTCTAGGGTGAGGATGAAAATTTAAAGAAAAAATCTTGGACAGTCTCTTTAAGTCTTTACATATGGTCATTATCTAATACAAATTAATATACTTTTTACACTCCAGCAGGATGCAAAGTACTAAATAAACACATGAGAAACAAGAAACCATGCATGCATTTCTGAGACATGCATCAAAATTGAACTCTGTTTTGATGTGATTTGGTCATGCAAGTGTCACATCGCATAGGAAGCAAACTCTGCTCTTAAATAATATTTTACCATATTCCATAATTTCATTTTATATGAAAAATGGATAATGTTTTCAAAACTATCTACATTTCAACTGTGAAATGTTTGGGAAATTCAGGAAGATAGTTTAGTCAGTTGGTTAGTTGATAAATTAGATATGGTTTGTGTGGTTTTTGGTGTAGGTACTGATTTATTTACACTGCACTGTGATACAACGTTTTTTGGGTATTGCTAATTTACAGTCTTGGTTTAATAAACTGTCTCTTACATCCTATAACATTTCTAGGATACAGAAATGTACAATGCATGGAAATCGTACAATTATCCATCATTCCTTGATATACTGGAGGAGTTTAAATCTCTTGAAGTACCTACTACATTTTTGCTGACTCAGTTACCAGCACTTAAGGCACGGTACTACTCTATAAGCTCCTCCAATGACATGACACCTGGTGAGATTCACCTCACCGTCGCTGTTGTAAACTACAGAACGAAAGGTCAGTAGAAGCTTATTAGTCAAGTTTGAAGATGTATGACCTCAAAAAGAAGTTAGAGCTTTCCAATATATTGGAAAGTGAGTGGGAATCTCAATTGTTTACTTCAGAAAATCTGTCCTGGTCATGTGGTGGGCACATAGGTGCACGGCTCGTGACAAGTGACAGCTCTGATAAATAGTTAGTAACTGTGACAAATCGGGCACATGTGTGATCATCACAAGACCAGGACAGACCTTCCTGACAATGAGGATTACCATTCAAAGATTACAAAATACAAAAGGCATATTAGAAAATGTCTTACTTTTTAAGAGGGTAGGCAGGTCTCTAATGCAGGCATCCTCAAACTGCGGCCCTCCAGCTGTTGCAAAACAACTCCTGGCATGCCCGAACAGCCTACAGGTATCAGCCTACAGCAGGGCATTGTGGGAGTTGTACTTTTACAACAGCTGGAGGGCCGCAGTTTGAGGATGCCTGCTCTAATGCTTGCCACAGAGATGTTCCTATGGAGCTCTGCTTGTGGCAGGGCTCCATAGAAATGCACTAAATCTCCTGTAAGCTGCAATAGTCATTTGTAGCAGTTTATGGGAGAAATGATTAGACAATCGCATGTTCAAGACCCCAAGGGGACTAAAAATGTTTTTTTTAAAATTTACCTATATTAAAAAATAAAAATAAAGTACAACTTGTCCTGAAAAAAGAAGCCCTCATATGGTTATGTAAACATCTCTATGAAGGGATGAATTACACATAAAAAATGTATTGTATTGTATTGTATCGCAGCATTCTTTCAGTACTTTTGTCAAAATTGTATATCTTTGGTTTGTTATTGTTCTCCTCTTTAAGATATAATTTGTTTCTTTTAGGAGGCCATGGTCCACTTCACCATGGGGTTTGCACTACATGGTTTAACACTTTGAGCCAGAATGATATAGTTCCTTGTTTTATACGGAGGTATGAAAAGAATACATTACTGTATGATCTCTGATGTAATACGGTTTTATAGTTTATAAGTGCATGCTTCTGGTATTATAGAGGTTGGTAAAACCAACCGCACTAACATATAATCAAATAAGATATTGGAGAGATTTATCAAAACTGGCCCATAGCAACCAATCAGATACCACTTTTCATAGTTCATTTGGAAAATGAAAGGATCAATCTGATTGGTTGCTATGAACAAATAAACCAGTTTTCCTCTGCACCAGTTTGGATATATCTCCCTCATTAAGTTAGATTGACCACACCAGCCAGCTTGATGTATTTATCACCTATTCCTAGGATTGATGATGAATATTGGACTGCAGGGGGTCTGATCACTGGGAATCCCAGCGATCCCTAGAAAAAGGGGACCCCTATGTGAATGGGATGGCAGTGCGCTGTGGACTGACAGAGTGCTATGAATGGGGTGGTAAACCGTCATGTGCACTACCGCTCCATTCAGAGAGTGGACTCGAGGATACCTCGTTTTGAGGATCATGGAGCATCCCAGCATTCTGACACCAATTCCCCCGCAATCTAGCATTTATGACCTATCCTGTGGATGGCTCTTTGATGGAAAAAAAAATGTCATGACCCTGAAGGCCTACAATACAGCAGTACTTAAAGGGGTTGTGCAAGAATGAGGGATTTTTTGGCAACCCCCCCTACCCCACTCCCATTCTGCCAGACCTGCAAAGAAAAGACGACTCACCTGTTTTCCGGTGCTGGCTCCTTCTTCTCCAAGTCTATGCTGCTCCGCTTGGCTCCATTGATGTCAACATCCAGTTTGACATCGTCAGTCACGGCCAGTCACTCACTGCAGCCGAGACTATATCCCCTTGTGACCATTTGTTTACAAGGAGAGAGCCCAGTGGAGCAACGCAGGCCAGGAGAAGGAGTGGGGAGCCGACACTGGGAAGCAGCTAAGGAAGCTTCCCTTTACAGGTCCGGCCAAGTAGGGGGATTTGCCAAGAATGCCCCCATTCTTGCACAACCCCTTTAATGTATCAAAGAAAATGCTTATGATAAGAATATGATGATGAGCAATATTATATCTCAATATGATACCAGAAACAGATTTATTTTCACTGGAGAAAGAGAAGTAATAAAAATTAATGGATAAACTAGCCGTTATTGTAGTAGAGTGAGTGTTGGTCTAGAAATGATATCTATAACACTACAGAATAATGTCCTGTATTTAAAATGTAGAATAAAAGTCTTTATTATCCAGTTTATAGACTGTATGTCAAAATATGGAACATAATCTATAATCACCCCTTATGTAATGTTTTCAGCACAAACGCATTCCATCTCCCGACAAACCCATTATCGCCATGCCTTCTGATCGGCCCAGGAAGTGGAATTTCTCCATTCAGAGCTTTCTGGCAGCAGAGATTGTATGACATTGAGAAAGGTATGAGAAACGTGAATGACATAAATGCACTGACCCTGGTGATAGACTTACGGATGTAGCAGGGTTAACACTCATGCTTTATGAGACATATTATCTAAACTAAATGCAACTAAATGCGTTAAGCAATTGCTTTTCAATGGCTTTTGTTTCAAGATAACGTGATCAGTTAAGAAATTTGTAGTTTCTTAAAATGTGAAGGCTTATCTGATTGGACAACCCCTATATTCAAATGACTGAATTAAAAAAAGATTATAATAATAAAAATAACATTTGGACAACTATTTCTGTATCTTCTATTGGGGAACAATATGAAATGTAGTTTGCGGTTGTTCAGATATGTGGTTGGGAACTGCTACACTTGCCAAAATGTACCACCTACACTTGCCAAAATGTCACACAAATCCCAGGAACAGTGGCTCGATGATTCTGTAAATCCATAAACATTATTAGAAGGAGATAGGATTCTGGAGGGATTTAAATGAAGTCTGTCAGCAGTTCTGTCTATGCAAAACTGCTGACAGCACTAGGTGGGGGCTGGGAAGAACAGCAACAACATATCTTTTATGGAGCTTTTATTATTAGCAGTAGTGTGAAGATGATTTTCTTTTTTATTCTGCCAGGCATTACAAGTACTGTACGGTGCAGTAGGTCTTTGCCTGTGAAGTTCTCTCTGCATTGATCTGTTTTACAGCTCCTCCCCTTTGCTCCGATTGACTGCTGATGAATCCAACCAAGAGACCACTACAGCTGTCACTTAGAGCAGAGGGGAGAGTCTGGGAAGGAGATCAATGCAACGAGCACTTCACAATGAAGCTCTACCTCCAGGGCACTTGCAGGAGCTGGGCCCAGCAGAATAAAAGTTCACATGCACACTACTCCTGATGATAAAAGATCCACAAACGTTGTTATTCCTTCTCTCCCCAGCCCCTACCTAGCACTATCAGAGCAATTTTTATATAAGTCTCTTGATTTATTGCAACTGGAAGTTTATTAATAAATCTATTACTGGGTGTTACCAGTAAGGGGTGTGTTTCTGCATAGTCTCACAACTGCAGCACCGATTGGACAGTGCAAGGCTGTGCAGGGACACCCACACAAATGATAACACCATATTGCAGCTTCATTAATACACTTCTAGTAGCAATAACTGAGGAATGCAACAGCATACAGTTTGTTATTGCATACTGAATACAATTATCTAGTAATATACTGTAGACACGTAAGGACAGGACAGTCCTCATTAAGCAAATTCTGTGATAATTTCTCCAAAACAGTATCTTTCTTTTATAACATCACATCATAATCTCCATAATACAACATGGACCTTATGTGCTAGTAGTAATGTTGTAAACCTTGTATTTTCAGGTAAAAAAGTCAACTCTATGATATTGCTAACTGGCTGCCAGCAACCTGACATTGATGAAATCTACAAAGAAGAGTTGCAATACATGAAAAGAAAAGGTGTTATGCAAGACGTGTTCACTGCTTACTCGCGAAAGCCCGGACAAGCAAAGGTGAGATATATCTTGGACACTTACAGAGGTTGTTCTGATCTCATATTGATGACCTACATGTATCATGAGGATAGGTCATCAATATTGTATCATTGCACAACCAATAAAAAATACCATGCAGTAGCTACAAAGGCTGCATTACACTTTAAATGAATGCTGGGCTTGCTGGCTAAACCCATCCATCTAATGTGCATGGTGATGTCTCAACTCTCTCAAAGGCAAATGTTTCATTTCATATCTATCATTCAGTAATTTTTTTTAATATGAATTACCCCTCCCTCTGCCAATTATCCACAGACATATGTCCAGCACATTCTGGAAAAAAGTCTTGAAGATGAAGTGTTAAGGATTCTATTTGGAAAAGACGGCCATATCTATGTGTGTGGACATATTGAGATGGCCAGAGATGTCGCTTCAACAATTAAACTGATTATTGCAAGAAAGAAGGGTTTGAATGACGAGGAAGTGGAACAATATCTGACCCAGTTAAAGGTATATTACACATTAATCAGTGATTTGAAGTATTGCGGTTTTAAAACAAACGTAACAGTTTAAAGAGGTTCTTCGGGCTTTGAATATTGATGACTTATCCGCAGGAAAGCTTCTGATGTTCTTATTGCGGAATCTGGTGTTATCTTAACACCAGGTGTAATGGGACACGTGTCTTCCTAAAAGTTACACCTTTAACTCATCAGTCCACAGATTATTCCAAAAGTCTTGAGGGTCATCTAGATGGTTTTTGGCAATTGTGAAACAAGCCTTTGTGATCATTTTGGTCAGCAGTAGTTTGTTCCTTACAACTCTCCCATGGATGCCATTTTTGCCCAGTGTCTTTCTTTTTGTGGAACTGTGAACACTGACCTTAACTGAGGCAATGGAGGCCTCCAGTGTTTTTGATGTTCATCTGGGTTCTGCTGTGACCTCCTGAATGAGTCATCAAAGCTCTTTTGGTAGGCCACTCCTGGGAAGCTTTTCCGCTGTTCCAAGTTTTTCCCATTTGTGGATTTTCTCACTCTGATTTTCTGGAAGCATAAAGCCTTAGCAATGATTTTTGTAACCCTTTTCAGATTGTCAAACTTTGTTTGACATCTGTAAAAGTTTTTTTGAGACCTTTTAGGTTGCTTTACATTACTAGACAGTACATAAAATTCAATTGAATTATAGTGTCACTTGCACGTCGCACAACTTTTGATATGTCATAGAGAGTTGAGTGCCAAGACCCTCACCGTTTTCTAGAGGTGAAAGAACACTGATGCATATTGCGCTCTCTCTCCTCTCTGGCAAGGACAGAATCAAAATGGGCTTATAGACTTCTATGGAGCCCATCTTATGCAGCGAGGAGAGAGCTTGTGATAAGCAAGGATGGTTGGGGTCTTAGCACTCAGAGCCCAACCAATCACAACTTTTGATATGTCTCTATATCATATCAAAAGTTGTGTGAAAAGTTTGTGACACTTTGTTGTATTTAGTAGCTATATAGGACCAAACAGCATTTATCATTTAAAAACAGCATTTTGTGTATGCTTGGGTTATCTCTGTTAATATTAAAATTAGCTTGTGAATCTGAAACATTCAAGTGTGACAAATTTGCAAAGATAGAAGAAATCGGGAAGGCGGCAAACATTTCGTAGTATGGTATTATGTATAGTATACAATATTTCCCCAAAGTGCCTTATTGTCTGGAAAAGCTAATGAAGTATCTAAACATAACACTCCTCTTATTTTCCAGAGTGAAATGCGTTATCATGAAGATATATTTGGGGCAACATATAAGACACGGCAGCCCCAGAATGGAATACTATCTCCTGATATATCATATCACTGCCATGAATCGGTTGTTCCGCAATACAGAAAATTGTAACATTTCCACCACATATCTTGTTTTAAATCATGAACAAGTATAGAGGGAACCAATTCAAATTTAGAAAGCAAAAAAATTCCTTCCGGGTTGATTAAAACAATTTACTTTCTGCATGGACAGTACATGGTGTGGAAAGCAAGAACCAAAAAATATCTCTATAAATACTGTTGGCTCCCTAAAAATTGAAGTTAAAGAATTCCAGAATATCCAGGACATGTGCCTCCACAGCTCCAGATGATTGGTTTCCAATGGATCTTAATCAAACATGACTATTCTCTTTTGTAAATGTCCTGCAAGCAATATGTTGGACATCAACTGTGATAACACCATGGCTAAAGAAGATTTGGAAAAAGTCTGAATTTGCATTTAGAACCCAGTGGACTTGTTGAACGGCTGCTTGTTGTCATTATGAAATTGAAATTTTTTGTCAATCATTGTACATACATCGATTTTCAATTTGGCAACACAAAATGTATACTTATATTCATGTTTATGACATTACAATGTTTTGTATTTATGGTATAAACATTATAGAGCAGGGATGCTCAATCTGCGGCCCTCCAGCTGTATAAAACTTCAACTCCCAGCATGCACTAATAGCTGTAGGTGATCCAGGCATACTGGGAGTTGTAGTTTTGCAACAGTTGTAGAATGGAAACTCTTGCCACTCGGGGATGTTTTTTTTTTTTTTTGTTCTTATGGTTTTTAAGAGCCAAAATGTGTACTTAAAGGGGTATTCCAGAATTTTACTATTGTTGAACTAGGCCATCAAAATCTGATCAATGAGGAACCTTGCACCCGCACCAATCAGCTTTTTCAGAGTAGCTCTGGCATCAGCGGTGCAGTAAGCAGGTACAGTATGCCTACTGCACAAAGGACACAGTGGTGTAGCTCCAGCACACTTCTAGCAAACAATTGATCGGCAGGGGTACAAGATGCCAGATCCCCCGTCGAGTAGATATTGTGGCCAATCCTCAGGCTAGGCCATCAATAGTAATATCTGCAACATCCCTTATTATTAAATACATGTTTACCCTTGCTCATGATGAGCAGCATCAAAACAAAATTGCAAAACATTGCAGTGGGTGAAATCTGCTTCAAATCTGAGGCATGTTTTCAAACCTGTGTGTTTTTTTCTTTCCACTGATGTCAATGAGTTTTCTAAATGCAAGCCAATAGTATGAAATGAAGCAAGCAAGGCTCTTAAAGGGGTTGTCCGGGTTCAGAGCTGAACACGGACATACCCTTATTTTCACCCCGGCAGCCCCCCTGAGGCTCGCATCGGAGCACATCAGAGCACATCATGCTCTGATGTGCTCCCTTGCCCTGTGCTAAATCGCGCAGGGCAAGGTCTCTTTTGTTTTTAATAGCACACTGCCGGATGGAAACTTCCGCCTGGTAGTGTGTTCAGTGAAGTCACCGGCTCTGATGGGCGGGCTTTAACGCTGCCCTAGCCATTTTACTGGCTAGGGCAGCGCTAAATCCCACTTATCAGTGCCGGTGATGTCACCGGGCTTCCTGGCAGCCCCATGGAGAGCCCCGGTACGTCACCGGATCTCCCAAAAATGCCTTTGCCCTGCGCGATTTAGCGCAGGGCAAAGGAGAGCATCGGAGCATGAACTGCTCCGATGCTCATGTCAGCTCTGAACCTGGACAACTGCTTTAATAGATGTTATACCTCATGCCAGTAGATGCAGTCTTTACACCAGTAAACAGCTCTCCTTGTATGTCTGCTTCGGTAAATGCTTGCATTGCCAATGAAATAACAATACTGGAACGTCTTTTCTTAGAACTCCACATTGTGCTGTTCCCCTGTTATTTCCTCCTGGAAATGTATGAATATATTGGCAACTGGGTGATACCTTTACCCTTGGCGATAGGGCATGTCTCTACCCAGTTTGACTGTCAGCAGTAATTGTATAGTGTCAGAATGGGCAGGGACACACTCCCTAACTGGTACTACCCACCTAGACCTTCACTGCAAATTGCTAGTAATTCATAACTTCTATCAGGAATAATATAGGAATGGCACATTATAGAGTTATAAGAAGATATACTCCATAATTGTTATTACAAGAATGATGCAAGTAGTTCCTAAAACAGACATGTCAGGAGAGGTTACAGGACCCCTTTAACTACTTAGTAATTGTCATACATAAGTGTAAGGATCCAACCACTGGGACCCCATCAATTCCAAAAACTAGGATAATTTGTTTCCTTGTAGAAATGGAGCGGGGGTTTAGTATGTATTTCATCCCTATAGGACTTCTAAAAAGAAGTTAAAAACAGCCCTTGGCACTGTCTGTCAATGAATGGAGCAGCAGCGAACATGCTCGTGATCAGTGGAGGTCCCAGGAGTTAAACCTCCACCAAAAATATGCCCTAACCTGTAGATAGGGGCTAAGTTTAAAACTTGGCACCACCCTTTTTAACTAAAGTCTTTCTATGATATTTATGAGAAGAATAAATACGTCAGTAAGCAAATTATGAGTATGGTATGCATCTAATACATTGGCAACTGGGTGGTACCTTTCCCCTTGACAATAGGGCATGTCTCTACGCAGTTTGACTGTCAGCACTGATTGGATAGTCTCAGAATGTGCAGGGGCACCCCCCTAATTTGTAATACCCACCCCTTTTTGTATTTATAAGGTATAATAGGTGAAACCAATGATATAGAAAAAAATCCCCAAAATATATAGTAAATATGAAGGTACTGTAGCAATATATCTATATGGCAAACTGAACCTTGTTTTGGCTGCTTGCCTATTACCTCAATATATTCTACATCTGTCTACCAAACTGGCACCTGTTTGGTTATTATTGAAGTATATGTTGGATAGCTGCCTGGCTGGACCGGGGGTCCAACTGTCAACCTATTCTATAGTTTGAAACCAGTTCTAACCTTATTCTATTATTATTGTATCTGAATTTTATCAGAACCTATATTGTTATTTAAATCATTATATCTAATAATAATTATAATCATAGGAGTCTGTGTAGAGTATGTTTTTTGAAACTTTAGTTTACCCTGTATGATAAATGTAAAATTAAATAAAGTTAATGTATTAATTAATTCTTGCAATGCGTGAAATTTTTGTGTGAATAGCTTTAAAATGCTTTTACTTATCCAGGCCATTCTGAGATTGTTTTTCGTCACATATTGTACTTCGTGACACTGGTAAAATGGAGTAAAAAAAAAAAAACAAATTTACCAAAAAATTTAGAAAAATTAGCAAATTTCCAAGTTTTTATTTCTCTACTTCTACAAACCGGATTCCAAAAAAGTTGGGACACTATATACAGGTCCTTCTCCAAAAATTAGCATATTGTGATAAAGTTCATTATTTTCTGTAATGTACTGATAAACATTAGACTTTCATATATTTTAGATTCATTACACGCCAACTGAAGTAGTTCAAGCCTTTTATTGTTTTAATATTGATGATTTTGGCATACAGCTCATGAAAACCCAAATTTCCTATCTCAAAAAATTAGCATATTTCATCCGACCAATAAAAGAAAAGTGTTTTTAATACCAAAAAAGTCAACCTTCAAATAATTATGTTCAGTTATGCGCTCAATACTTGGTCGGGAATCCTTTTGCAGAAATGACTGTTTCAATGCGGCGTGGCATGGAGGCAATCAGCCTGTGGCACTGCTGAGGTGTTATGGAGGCCCAGGATGCTTCGATAGCGGCCTTAAGCTCATCCAGAGTGTTGGGTCTTGCGTCTCTCAACTTTCTCTTCCCAATATCCCACAGATTCTCTATGGGGTTCAGGTCAGGAGAGTTGGCAGGCCAATTGAGCACAGTAATACCATGGTCAGTAAACCATTTACCAGTGGTTTTGGCACTGTGAGCAGGTGCCAGGTCGTGCTGAAAAATGAAATCTTCATCTCCATAAAGCTTTTCAGCAGATGGAAGCATGAAGTGCTCCAAAATCTCCTGATAGCTAGCTGCATTGACCCTGCCCTTGATAAAACACAGTGGACCAACACCAGCAGCTGACATGGCACCCCAGACCATCACTGACTGTGGGTACTTGACACTGGACTTCAGGCATTTTGGCATTTCCCTCTCCCCAGTCTTCCTCCAGACTCTGGCACCTTGATTTCTGAATGACATGCAAAATTTGCTTTCATCCGAAAAAAGTACTTTGGACCACTGAGCAACAGTCCAGTGCTGCTTCTCTGTAGCCCAGGTCAGGCGCTTCTGCCGCTGTTTCTGGTTCAAAAGTGGCTTGACCCTCGGGAATGCGGCACCTGTAGCCCATTTCCTGCACACGCCTGTACACGGTGGCTCTGTCCACTGCTTCCGCAGGTCCCCCAAGGTCTGGAATCGGTCCTTCTCCATAATCTTCCTTAGGGTCCGGTCACCTCTTCTCGTTGTGCAGCGTTTTCTGCCACACTTTTTCCTTCCCACAGACTTCCCACTGAGGTGCCTTGATACAGCACTCTGGGAACAGCCTATTCGTTCAGAAATTTCTTTCTGTGTCTTACCCTCTTGCTTGAGGGTGTCAATGATGGCCTTCTGGACAGCAGTCAGGTCGGCAGTCTTACCCATGATTGCGGTTTTGAGTAATGAACCAGGCTGGGAGTTTTTAAAAGCCTCAGGAATCTTTTGCAGGTGTTTAGAGTTAATTAGTTGATTCAGATGATTACGTTAATAGCTCGTTTAGAGAACCTTTTCATGATATGCTAATTTTTTTAGATAGGAATTTTGGGTTTTCATGAGCTGTATGCCAAAATCATCAATATTAAAACAATAAAAGGCTTGAACTACTTTAGTTTGTGTGTAATGAATCTAAAATATATGAAAGTCTAATGTTTATCAGTACATTACAGAAAATAATGAACTTTATCACAATATGCTAATTTTTTTAGAAGGACCTGTACATCGTGAATAAAAACTGAATGCAATGATGTGGAGGTGCCAACTTCTAATATTTTATTCAGAATAGAACATAAATCACGGAACAAAAGTTTAAACTGAGAAAATGTACCATTTTAAGGGAAAAATGTGTTGAATCAGAATTTCATGGTGTCAACAAATTCCAAAAAAGTTGGGACAAGGCCATTTTCACCACTGTGTGGCATCTCCCCTTCTTACAACACTCAACAGACATCTGGGGACCGAGGAGACCAGTTTCTCAAGTTTAGAAATAGGAAAGCTCTCTCATTCTTGTCTAACACAGGCCTCTAACTGTTCAATCGTCTTGGGCCTTCTTTGTTGAACCTTCCTCTTTATGATGCGCCAAATGTTCTCTATAGGTGAAAGATCTGGACTGCAGACTGGCCATTTCAGTACCCAGATACTTCTCCTACGCAGCCATGATGTTGTGATTGATGCAGAATGTTGTCTGGCATTATCTTGTTGAAAAATGCAGGGTCTTCCCTGAAAGAGATGACGTCTGGATGGGAGCGTATGTTGTTCTAGAACCTGAATATATTTTTCTGCATTGATGGTGCCTTTCCAGACATGCAAGCTGCCCATGCCACACGCACTCATGCAACCCCATACCATCAGAGATGCAGGCTTCTGAACTGAGCGTTGATAACAACTTGGGTTGTCCTTGTCCTCTTTGGTCCGGATGACATGGCGTCCCAGATTTCCCAAAAGAACTTCGAATCGTGACTCGTCTGACCACAGAACAGTCTTCCATTTTGCCACACTGTGGATTTGTGGATCTTGCTTAAAAATGGCTTCTTCTTTGCACTGTAGAGTTTCAGCTGGCAACGGCGGATGGCACGGTGGATTGTGTTCACTGACAATGGTTTCTGGAAGTATTCCTGAGCCCATTCTGTGATTTCCTTTACAGTAGCATTCCTGTTTGTGGTGCAGTGTCGTTTAAAGGCCCGGAGATCATGGGCATCCAGTATGGTTTTACGGCCTTGACCCTTACGCACAGAGATTGTTCCAGATTCTCTGAATCTTCGGATGATGTTATGCACAGTTGATGATGATAGATGCAAAGTCTTTGCAATTTTTCGCTGGGTAACACCTTTCTGATATTGCTCCACTATCTTTCTGCGCAACATTGTGGGAATTGGTGATCCTCTACCCATCTTGGCTTCTGAGAGACACTGCCACTCTGAGAAGCTCTTTTTATACCCAATCATGTTGCCAATTGACCTAATTAGTGTTAATTGGTCTTCCAGCTCTTTGTTATGCTCAAATTTACTTTTTCCAGCCTCTTATTGCTACTTGTCCCAACTTTTTGGGGATTTGTTGACACCGCGAAAATTTTAATCAGCGTATTTTTCCTTTAGAACGATATATTTACTCGGATTAAACGTTTGATCTGTCATCTACGTTCTATTACAAATAAAATATTGACATTTGCCATCTCCACATCATTGCATTAAGTTTTTATTCATAATTTGTTTAGTGTCCCAACTTTTTGGGAATCCAGTTTGTATAATACATAGTAATACCTCCAAAAATAGTTATTAATTTACATTACCCATATGTCTACTTCATGTTCGATTAATTTAGGGAATGCCATTTTACTTTTTGGGGATGTAACAAGGCTTAGAAGTTTAGAAAAAAATCTTGAAATTTTTCAGAAATTTTCCAAAACCCACTTTTTAAGGACCAGTTCAGTTCTGAAGTCACTTTGTGAGGCTTACATAATAGAAACCACACAAAAATGACCCCATTTTGGAAACTACACCCCTCAAGGTATTCAAAACTGATTTTACAAACTTTAACCCTTTAGGTGTTTCACAAGAGTTATTGGCAAATGGAGATGAAATTTCAGGATTTAAATTGTTGGGCAAATTTTCCATTGTAATCCATTTTTTCAGTAACAAAGCAAGGGTTAACAGCCAAACAAAACTTTATATTTGTTGCCCTGATTCTGTAGTTTATAGAAACACCCCATATGTGGTCGTAAACTACTGTACGGGCACACGGCAGGGTGCAGAAGGAAAGGAACACCATATGGTTTCTGGAAGGCAGATTTTGCTGGACTGGTTTATTTACATCATGTCCCATTTGAAACCTCCCTGATGCACCCCTAGAGTAGAAACTCAAAAAAATGACCCCATTTTGAAAACTACACCCCTTAAGGTATTCAAAACTGATTTTACAAACTTTGTTAACGCTTTAGGTGTTCCACAATAGTTATTGGAAAATGGAGATGAAATTTGAGGATTCAATTTTTTTTACATATTTTCAATTTTAATAAATTTTTTCCAGTAACAAAGCAAGGGTTAACAGCCAAATGAAACTCAATATTTATTGCCCTGATTCTGTAGTTTATAGAAACACCCCATATGTGGTCGTAAACTACTGTACGGGCACGCGGCAGGGCGCAGAAGGAAAGGAACACTATATGGTTTCTGGAAGGCAGATTTTGCTGGACTGATTTATTTACACCATGTCCCATTTGAAGCCCCCCTGATGCACCCCTAGAGTAGAAACTGAAAAAAGTGACCCCATTTTGGAAACTACGGGATAAGGTGGCAGTTTTGTTGGGACTATTTTAATGGTACATATGATTTTTGGTTGCTCTATATTACATTTTTGTGAGGCAAGGTTATAAAAAAAAAAATTAATTCTGAAATTTCATCTCCATATGCCAATAACTTTTGTGGAACACCTAAAGGGTTAACAAAGTTTGTAAAATTTGTTTTGAGTACCTTGAGGGGTGTAGTTTCTTAGATAGGGTCACTTTTATGGAGTTTCTACTCTAGGGGTGCATCAGGGGGGCTTCAAATGGGACATGGTTTCAAAAAACCAGTCCAGCAAAATCTGCCTTCCAAAAACCATATGGCGCTACTTTCCTTGTGCGCCCTGCCGTTTGGCCATACAGCATTTTACGACCACATATGGGGTGTTTCTGAAAACTACAGAATCAGGGTAATAAAGATAAAGTTTTGTTTGACTGTTAACCCTTGCTTTGTTAACGTAAAAAATTGATTAAAATAGAACACTTTTTTTTTTTTTACTTAGTTCATTTGAGGGGTGTCATGTGTTATTTTTATAGAGCAGATTCTTACGGACATGGCAATACCTAATATGTCTATGTATTTAAGTTTTACACTAAACAAAAACAAAAAAAAAACTTTTTTGTATCTCCATAGTCTGAGTCAGTTTTTTTTTAATAGTTTTTAGCTGATTGTCTTTGGTAGGGGCTAATTTTTTGCGGGATGAGAGGACGGTTTTATTGGCACTATTTTGGGGTGCATATGACTTTTTGATCGCTTGCTAATGACACTTTTTGTGATGTAAGGTGACAAAAAAAAGCAATTTTTTTGTCACCTTACATCACAAAAAGTGTAATTGCAAGCGATCAAAAAGTCACATGCACCCCAACATAGTGCCAATAAAACCATCCTCTCATCCCGCAAAAAATGAGCGCCTACCTAAGGCAATCGGCTAAAAAAAACAAAAAAACGGACTCTCAGACTATGGAGATACTAAAATGTTTTTTAAAAGGATATTCTAGCGTAAAACCTAAATAAATTTAAAAAAAGTAGACATATTTGGTATTGCTGCATCTGTAAAAATCTGTTCTATAAAAATAACAAATAACCAAATCCCTCAGATGAACACAGTCAAAAGAATAAAATAAAAACGGTGTAAAAAAAAAGCCATTTTTTACACCGTTTTTATTTAATTTGTTTGACTGTGTTTATCTGAGGGGTTAGGTCTTGTGGTATTTTTATAGTTCAGGTTCTTACGGACGTGGCGATACATAATATGTATACTTTTTTATTTATTTTAGTATTTTAGTTTTACAAAATAATATCATTTTTGAAAAAAAGAAAATTTTTGTTTTGGTGTCTCCAAAGTCTGAGAGCCATATATTTTTTTTCTGGGCCAAATAGAATTAAAATTGGGGAAGGGGATTATAAATTTAGTACTCCATGGAAGTGTGGTACTCCCTGAAGCAACCGTCAATGCAGAGGCCCGGATGATCGAGGCACGTGTCACACTGAGTGGTGGTGTCCTTCCGTATCCCCCTCCTGTGACACAGTCTGCACTTTTTTTCGGATCATCCCTTCTTTCCAGTATGGGTGACCACACCTGGAAAGTGTTGGCCAGGGACGATCCGGGCGCCTCCAGTTCCCGAGGTACAGAAAAGAGTTCCCGGTCATAAAAGATCAGGACCTTGAGGACTGCCTCATAGAACTACAGGAATTATCCTGTGTTGCCAGCGCTCCGGGACAGCACAAAAGAGTTGTACAAGGCAACCTGTACCAAGTAGACCACAACTTTTTTGTACCATGCCTGGGTTTTGCGCATTGCGTTATAAGGCTTGAGGACTTGATCAGAGATATCAACTCCTCCCATATATCGATTGTAGTTCACGATACAATCGGGCTTGAGGACCGTTGCCGCGGTACCTGGGACAGGGGTGAATTGTGGACAGTACAAGGACATCCCTCTTGTCCGTATATCTGACCAGCAACAGGTTTCCACTGGTAAGGGCACAGGTCTCACCCCTGGGGATAGGTACCTGGAGGGGGTGGGTAGGGAGGCCGTGTTGATTTTTCCACACGGTTCCACAAGCGAACGTGGATCTGGCAGCGAGGGACTGGAACAAGGGGATACTAGTATAAAAGTTATCCACGTACAGGTGGTAACCCTTATCTACCAGTGGGTGCATAAGGTCCCACACAAGTTTCCGCCTAACACCCAGAGTGGGAGGACATTCTGGGGGTGTCAATACGGGAATCTCCCCTCTCATACACACGAAACTTGTAAGTTAACCCTGATTTTGTACAGGCGGTCATAGGCAGAATCACCTCAGGGGGGGGGGGGGCATACTGCATTATCTGTATAATGCAGGCATTTCCGAATGGCCTCAAAACAGGAATGTGTCATAGCCATACAGTAGAGTGGGGTCTGGTAGAGGACGTCCCCACTCCAGTTCTTCCTGACACTGGGTTTTTTGACTAGCCCCAAGTGCAGCACAAGGCCTCGAAACGTCCTCATCTCGGCTGCACTGACCGGAGTCCAGCCACCGGACCTAGCCAAAAAGGAGCCCGAGTGTTGAGCAATGAACTGTTGGGCGAACAAGTTTGTTTGCTCCACCATCAGATTCACAAAGTGGTCACTGAAAAAAAAAACTAAAAAAGTAATATTCAGTGAAGCCCACTGTGGGAATCTGGATTCCTGGTTGGCCAACAAAGTCAGGAATCATGGGCTCTAAATCTTCGTGGGCCTGAAAACTAGTACGAGCCCCAGGGCGGCTCATACTAGTGTGGGCCACAGGGTCCCTGGTATGGGGGTCCCCTTGCTCTGCCTGGCGGTGTCTCCGCTGCCTTGGGGGCTCATCATCATCACTAGATGATGAGGAGGACGAGGATGACAAGAGGAAAGTGGGGTCATCCTCGTCCTCACTGGGGTTCTCGGAGTCGGAGGCAAGCAGGGCGTATGCCTCCTCAGCCGAGAACAGCTCGCGGGCCATAGGGGAGTGTTTGCACGTGTGTAAAATTTTATTTAGTGTGTGTGTGTGTGTATGGGGGGGGGGGGGCGGGTGTTCACGTTCACTACCCTAACCCACCCTAAACCTAACAGAAAAATAAAAATTATATACAATAGACATTGTTGTTCTGGCGGTATTTTTATAGTTCTTTGACCTCTGTATTATTCATGGGTTTATTCCCTCTAAATTCTTTTTTTATTTTCTTACTCACCATTTTGTTTTGCTTTGTGCAGCATAGGTGCTTCCACGTATGCACCACTTTGGGAGGGGTTGCCCGCCGTCTTTAGGCTGGTTTCCCCGATCCATGGGGTGCATTCATGGTCTATGTTAGTTGATTATGCTACTTTGAAATTTTGTTTCTCTATATATTATTAGTATTGTATCCCCCCTTCATCATGATGTCAAATCTCTGGAATTTGTCGCCTCCGGTGAGATAGAATGTCTCTATGTCTTTGCAGTATCGCAATTATGTAAGTGCCTGTAATGTTGCCATGTTCCCTCTCTCTGTTCCCTGCAGCTGCGCACCTGGGGAGCGTCTGTGATCACCATGGTGATAATCAGCGGCCTCCCTTAAATGTACGCTTGTGCGCCTGTGCGTCATAGACGGTCCGAAGAAGTGCGATTCCTGCGCGAAACGGCCGTCACCGCCGATCCGCATCGTGGCCATCCCGCTCCCCAGCCTGTGCAGTATGCCACTGAGTAAGCATTAAAGCCTTATGAAGATTTCCAGACCTTGGTGAGTGCCGCATCTTTTCTTTCTACTGCTTATGAGGAAGTAGCTTGTAACATCTGAGAATGAATACACAGATGGCAACTTACTAAACCATTTGGTAAAATGTAGCTAAACCAGTAAGAAGAATGCTAAATTAAATTCTAAATGGAATAACAAAATAATAACAAAGACAGGTGCACTCTGCGGTCTTACTAAACTCTCAAACTGATTTTAAAATTGAGAGATTAGCCAACATGTCCTACGGTGTAGGACATGTCTGAGCCTGAGCACCGCGCCAAGGATTCTCAAGTAGCTCGGGACCTAACACTCACCTACCTGTGCCATATGGGCAATACCAGGAGCCAGTGGGCAAATTACAGGAGCATGAGGCCGACTCACAAACAGCTCACCAGTTACCTCCAGCATGTAACCATGCTTGCAATGGGAGGAGGGAGGGGTCTGCGAGTCCCACTCAAGACTGGCTGATATGGCCCAGGTCTCACAGGTGCACCTAAATGTAGCCTGTAGATGGAAAGCAGGCACATTTAATTTGGAGTTTATACACCTCTATATATACAAACTGAAAAGAATGGCGTGGTATTAAACAAGCAGGAAGTGCTCAAACCCACATGCAGTTGTGCATATATATAGGGGAGCAAATCCTGCACTTGTGGCCCGTTGCTAATGACGGGCCACAAGTGCAGGATTTGCTCCCCTATATATATGCACAACTGCATGTGGAATTGAGCACTTCCTGCTTGTTTAATACCACGCCATGAAAGAATTTATCATGGTGGGTATTTTTTAAGTTATTCTTGCTTGAGTGTGTTGGCCTACTTTGTAGCAAATTTATCAAATGTAGCATGTGGTTTGATCAATTTGCCTTTTTAAACCTAAGACTTTTGTCTACAATTGCAATTACAGTTTTTTTTTTAATCCACTCCCATATGGGAGCGTTTGCTAATTAACATAGCTAACCACACCACTGCCCCACTCACTTTTTAAAAGTGGTAAGGGTGGCATAAAACAGCAAAAAGTTGAGCGCTTTTTTTGCGCAAAAGGGTACTTGCAAGTTCTGGCATACACAAATTATACATTTCCCACTAGAAGAGGTTTAATGCTCAGATATGGAGAAGATTAAAGACTAAAGAAAAGTATACTAGACTCTTTTAGCCCAAAAGGGATTGAATGAGGACTATAATTTCAATGTATATTTGTAGAGTTGGCACTTGTCATTAGTGTTTACATGAATGGTGTACTGTCCACATGTTTTATCCACCTTAGTTTTATGAAATATGGTATATGATAGTAATTTTTCATAAGTGTATGTGGTATTATATCATCCGCGTAAAGAAAAATAAGGTCTTGTTGGCCCCCTATGGTGATACCCTTGATTGTTTCATCCAAATGCAAGTGTTGGGCCAGGGGTTCTATGGTCAAAGCAAAAATCAAGGGAGACAGGGGGCAACCTTGGCACATCCCGTTGCATATCTTGAATGATTCAGAGACCACCCAGTTGGAGAAAACTCTGGCCGATGGGGTGTTGTATAAATGTTGAATAGCAGAAAGGATATCTCCCCTAAATCCCATTGTAATACCGAGAAGGCAAAGGATCAATTTATGCGGTTAAACACCTTCTCAGCATCTAAAGTGACCGCCACCATCGGAGTTTTGCTCTTTGCAGCATAGTCCAAGATGTTTAGAACACGTCTGGTATTATCAAATGCCTGCCTGAGTGCAGAAAGTATGGGAAAGGAGTACATTGCTTGTTGGAACACCGATTCTAAGCAGGGGATTCCAGTGTGGAGAAGACTTTGCAAAATTCACTCGAGATGCCGTCTGGGCCTGGGGATTTCTATAACTTTAACAATCTCAGCTTTGGTGATAGGAGCACAGGGAGAGCCCAGATATTCTTCCGTAAGAACAGGTAATTTTGACGCAGCTAGGAATTCTTGTAGGGAAGTGTATCTAAAGGGGGTTGGTGTTCCCAAATATTGTAAAGGTTGCAATAATATTCATTGAACTGGGCCACAATATCCCTGGGGTCAATAAATTTGGCTCCAGTAGCTGAATGTTTAGGAAAAGGGATTCTAGAGAGTATGTTGAGATTTTTAGTCTAGATGCTAAGAGTTTACCAGCTTTATTGTTTTGGGAATGGTTTTTTGCTTTAGTTTTTGTTAGAAAGCGTTCACAGTCGTGCAATAGCAAGGTTCTGAGTTGGTTAAGAATGGTCTAGATAGTTTGAGAGGTAGCATGGCTAGGGCTTTGTTTATTAGTTTTCTCTAGTTTGTCCAACTCTGACAGTAGTGCAGTCTGCTTTTGTTCCCTAGATTTTCTGTCTCTATAACAGATCTTTATCAGTATGCACTGGATATATGCCAACCATTCTGAATATACACTAGAAGCTGTTCCAGAGTTAAATCTGAAGAACTCTGTAGTGGTGGCCTCTATTTCTTTCCCATAACCGGAATGGCCCAAAAGAAAGAGTTGTTTCTTCATATCCTATCAGGATTAGTATTATTTCCTTCCTGAAGGGTAAGTGTGATTGCCGCATGATCAAACCATTTGATCAGGCCAATATCTGATATACAACTCCTATAGATTAGTCTACGGTCTACAAGAAATAGGTCTATACGGGTATATGACCTACCATTCGCTGAAAAAATTGTGAAATCTCTTTCTGTGCTATGATGTGCCCCCTACAAACATCAAATAGCTCTTCTGAATGTATAAAAGATGGTAACCCGGTATCTGTTTGCCTGGTGGGATTACTAGTATCCATTGAGGTATTTACAAAATCACTGCATAACAAGAGGTGGCCCTGCTTAATCCTATTAGTCTTTCTCATAAGTTTATGCAAAAATGATATTTGTCTATGATTAGATGCATATAAATGAACAATGGTGTAAATGTCATTATTAAGGGAGCGCACTAGGATCACATAGCGGACTCTTACATCAACAGACTGCGGAATCTGTGGAAAAGCAACTGTATTTCTAGTAGCAATTAACGCTCCCTTGTTCTTTTTCTCTGAATGTGAATGGAGAATGACCGGAAATAAATAGTGTTTCAATCTATGGGCATCTTTCTTAATAATAAGATATCAGTACGAAGCGATATCGCTTCTCTCCACAGGTATGCTCTTTTATGTGGACAATTAGGCTAAATGCACACAATCAGGATTGTGTGTGGATTTTCTGCGCAGAAAATCCGCACCGTAGGTCATGTACATTGTATTCTATGAGAATGTAAAATTCTCAATGCACACAATGCAGATTTTGATCTGCAGTGCAGATTTTAAAATCAGCAGCATATTAATTTATTCAAATTTTTTCTGACCGGATTTTCACCATTCACTTAGTAAAATCCGCATGCGGAAAATCTGCACCAAAATTGTTGTGGATTGACCGCACGGATTTTCCTGCGAACACCTGCGGATTTCAGTTCGGATTCTCCACACATGAATCCTGAATGTGTGCATCTACCCTGAAGGTCCTTCAAGTTAAGTGACATACATTGAAGCACCATTGGAATGGCAAAAAAAATGGTAACACAGTGGATCAGGACGGCAAATAGAAAAGCAAAGAAACAAAAGAAACAAGGAAATCGGTATGCCAGAAGGAACTATCATGATAAAGAGTCCCAACTAAAGAATAGGGAGAACAGCACTAGGCCGTTAGTTATTATGGTGGTATAGTCCTGGAAAGTTACCAGAAAGAGGATACAAAACATTCCATCGGTTCTTGGTGCTGTGAGGTAGTACTTCAGCCCGGTGGATAATTCAGCCCAATGGACCAGTTGTTGCAGGTTTCTTCCACCATTCTGTTTCCCTCCAAGGGGATCTCCTAGGCGGTGCAGGTTCCAATGAATCCATGGTTAAATTCCATGAAGACAGTAGCTTTTTGCCATCTTCCAGTGTCTTAATAGTAGCAGTGCCATCTTAACTGGGTAGCCTTAGCGATATGGCCAGTGTTTTCCTTTGGCGTTGGGTAATAGCAGAGAGATCAATAAAAAAACTGACAGATTGGAATGGTTACGGCAAAACTTGTACCTTGCGGGCAGTAGAAAGCATAGCCTCCTTGACATGAAAGAAATGCACTCTGGCAAGCGTATCTCTAGGTAACGTTTCAGCCAAACATGCAGGTCTGGGGACCCGATGCGCCCGATCTATGATCATATCCTGAGCTATTAGATTTGGGAGTTTTTGGATATAAGAAGTGAGGCCAGATGAAGGAACAGTCTCTGGGATCCCCCGGAGCTTAATGTTATGGCGTCGCGAGCGGTCCTCCAAGTTGGCAGGTTTAGATTTCATATGCTCTAGCTCATCCGCCATGTCATGAGCATCAGTTATAGTATTTTGGGACTCTGCAAATTTTCTCATTTTCGTTTCGATATGCACCACCTGGATATCCAAAGCTTGGACAGATGCAGAGATGGGTGCTAGCAATACAGCAATGTCCTCATGAAGGATTTCAGAGCAACTAACATGCACTTGAGTGTATGTTCAGACACTGGCCTATGAGAAGCAGGTAGTGCTGTTAGGGCATCCACTATATCAGATGTGACCCCAATATCTGGGGGAGGTGTCCCCTCTGCTATTTCTGTAAGCTGGGGAGCCACAAAATGCATTTGGCCATGAGTTGAATGAAGAGGGCCGGACATAGTCAGGGATGGCAAGCAGAACCAGACATCATGGCGTGCCGCCTGTCCCAACTCCTGTGTGCGGGAGCTAAGGTCCTCTGATGTGAGCGGGAGGACAGATGTGGTTCGAGTCCCAAATATGCCTGGAGGCCATACTCACCGGCGATTGCTGTACAGCAGGTGAGGGGAGAGGCGCAGAGTCTAGCAAGGAAGGAGCGAATAGAGGAGCCCACCGTGATGCCATCTTTACTCCGGTCGGAGTTAAAGAACTGCCGCAGGTCAGAGTCCAGCTTATGTGGCGTCTTCCTGGTTTTCCACATCCTGGTAAGAGATTGTCAGTTGTTGGGGATAGGTGGATGTCAATAATCCTCAATCAGAGGGAAAGTAGCTGGGCTATAAGGATAAACTTGTTGGTAGCAATCTCGTAGTGCAGAGCAATATACCGCCCCAGCTGAACCAAATACCACAGTGCAGCACAATATACTGCCACCTGCTGCACAGTATTCAACAGTTTTGCTGTCCTCAGGACACAGATACAGTTGAATTCAGGAGGACACCCGCAACAAGTGCATAGGAGAGAATCAGTTCATTACGTACCTGTCTGGCCTGCAGCTGTCATGTGTGTTGTCACAGGATGTCACACTTTAGGTCCAGCAGGACCAGAAGCAGTAGCTCAAACCTGGATATGGAACACTTTGAATAGGTGTTTTTTTTTTTTTTTCCTTCCAATTTTACACGGTGGCAGTGATATGGAACTCAGTTTCCACCCTCAGACAATCCCCTTAAGGCTACAAGCACACGACCGTTGTGTGTTTTGCAGTCCGCAAATTACAGATCCGCAAAACACGAATGGCGTCCGTGTGCGTTCTGCAATTTGCGGAACGACGCGGATGGTCATTAATATAACTGCCTATTCTTGTCCACAAAACAGACAAGTATAGGACAGGTTATTTTTTTTTTTGCGGACCACGGAACAAAGCAACGGATGCGGACAGCACACGGAGTGCAGTCTGCATCTTTTGCGGCCCCATTAAAGTGAATGGGTCCACATCCAAGCCGCAAATACCGCAACTCGGATGCGGACCAAAACAATGGCCGTGTGCATGAGGCTTAAAAGGAATATGTAATCAATTAAGGAACTATTGTTTAAATGCCATATTCATTCCGGAAACGCATCAGACCCCATTATAGTGAATAGATCCGTTGGGCATCTGCAGTGTCTGGCATAAGCTGGATACAGCGATTTCGTTATCTTGTTCCTATTAGGGATGAGCGAACCCGAACTGTATTTTGGGGTGTCCGTGACATGGACCCGAACATTTTCGTAAAAGTCCAGGTTCGGGTTCGGTGTTCGTTGATTTCTTGGCGCTTTTTGAAAGGCTGCAAAGCAGCCAATCAACAAGCGTCATACTACTTGCCCCAAGAGGCCGTCACAGCCATGCCTACTATTGGCATGGCTGTGATTGGCCAGTGCAGCATGTGACCCAGCCTCTATTTAAGCTGGAGTCACGTAGCGCCGCACGTCACTCTGCTCTGATCAGTGTAGGGAGAGGTTGCAGCTGCGACTGTTAGGGCGAGATTAGGCAGATTAACTCCTCCAAAAGACTTAAGTCAGTGATCGATCTACAGCTGTGGATCATTGAACTGCTGCTATTCAATTGCTCACTGTTTTTAGGCTGCCCAGAGCGTTTTTCAGTCACTTTTTTCTGGGGTGATCGGCGGCCATTTTGTGTCTTGTGGTGCGCCAGCACAAGCTGCCACCAAGTCCATTTAACCATCAATAGTGTGGTTATTTTTTGGCTATATCCTACATCAGGGGCAAGCTGCCACCAAGTCCATTTAACCATCAATAGTGTGGTTATTTTTTTGCTATATCCTACGTCAGGGGCTTGGCTGTGCTTGCTATTTTATTGAGGGGTGAAATACAATTGCCAAAATAGCAGTACCCTAAATCTGGTGTTTCAGCTGTGGCCAGCCAATTGTAATACTGTCTGCTGTCTGGCAAAGGATATATTTTTGTTCTGGGTTGAAATACAATTCCCAATTTAGCAATTCTCTAAATTAGTGGTTTCTGCTGTATCAGGCCTACTTTAAATCTATCCATAAAAGGGTATATTAGATTCAAGATGCAGATAGGGTCATTCTCAATAACTTCACACACAAGCTACCGTGCATTTCCAAGTCTAATTCTGTCCGTAAACGTATACCTGTCACCCAGCACCTAAATAATAGGCCTCAAATTTATATTCAGCTAAATCTGTGGTTATTGCTGTAGCTGGTCAAGTTATTTTGTGTCCGTCAAAGGACAGTTTTGTTCTGGGTTGAAATACAATTCCCAATTTAGCAATTCTCCAAATGAGTGGTTTCTGCTGTATCAGGCCTACTTTAAATCTATCCCTAAAAGGGTATATTAGAATCAAGGTGCTGATAGGGTCATTCTCAATAACTTCACACACACGCTACTGTGCATATCCAAGTCTAATTCTGTCCGTAAACGTATACCTGTCACCCAGCGCCTAAATAATAGGCCTCAAATTTATATTCAGCTAAATCTGTCATTACTGCTGTACCTGTATTAGTGTAATACGGTACCTAAATAGATAGCCAGATAGTGTTAGGTGTCTGTAAAAAAAGGCCTGAATTTGAATTCAATACATTGGGCCAAATAATATTTTTCTTATTGTGGTGAACAGTAACAATGAGGAAAACATCTGGTAAGGGACGCGGACGTGGACATGGTCGTGGTGGTGTTAGTGGACCCTCTGGTGCTGGGAGAGGACGTGGCCGTTCTGCCACAGCCACACGTCCTAGTGTACCAACTACCTCAGGTCCCAGTAGCCGCCAGAATTTACAGCCATATTTGGTGGGGCCCAATGCCGTTCTAAGGATGGTAAGGCCTGAGCAGGTACAGGCATTAGTCAATTGGGTGGCCGACAGTGGATCCAGCACGTTCACATTATCTCCCACCCAGTCTTCTGCAGAAAGCGCACAGATGGCGCCTGAAAACCAAGCCCATCAGTCTGTCACATCACCCCCATGCATACCAGGGAAACTGTCTGAGCCTCAAGTTATGCAGCAGTCTCTTATGCTGTTTGAAGACTCTGCTGGCAGGGTTTCCCAAGGGCATCCACCCAGCCCTTCCCCAGCGGTGGAAGACATAGAATGCACTGACGCACAACCACTTATGTTTCCTGATGATGAGGACATGGGAATACCACCTCAGCACGTCTCTGATGATGACGAAACACAGGTGCCAACTGCTGCGTCTTTCTGCAGTGTGCAGACTGAACAGGAGGTCAGGGAGGTAGACTGGGTGGAAGACGATGCAGGGGACGATGAGGTCCTAGACCCCACATGGAATGAAGGTCGTGCCACTGACTTTTACAGTTCGGAGGAAGAGGCAGTGGTGAGACCGAGCCAACAGCGTAGCAAAAGAGGGAGCAGTGGGCAAAAGCAGAACACCCGCCGCCAAGAGACTCCGCCTGCTACTGACCGCCGCCATCTGGGACCGAGCACCCCAAAGGCAGCTTCAAGAAGTTCCCTGGCATGGCACTTCTTCAAACAATGTGCTGACGACAAGACCCGAGTGGTTTGCACGCTGTGCCATCAGAGCCTGAAGCGAGGCATTAACGTTCTGAACCTTAGCACAACCTGCATGAGCAGGCACCTGCATGCAAAGCATGAACTGCAGTGGAGTAAACACCTTAAAAACAAGGAAGTCACTCAGGCTCCCCCTGCTACCTCTTCTGCTGCTGCCGCCTCGGCCTATTCTGCTGCTGCCGCCTCGGCCTCTTCCTCCGCCTCTGGAGGAACGTTGGCACCTGCCGCCCAGCAAACAGGGGATGTACCACCCACCACCTCCGTCACCAAGCATCTCAATCATGTCACACGGCAGCGTTCAGCTCTCCATCTCACAAACATTTGATAGAAAGCGTAAATTCCCACCTAGCCACCCTCGATCCCTGGCCCTGAATGCCAGCATTTCTAAACTACTGGCCTATGAAATGCTGTCATTTAGGCTGGTGGACACAGACAGCTTCAAACAGCTCATGTCGCTTGCTGTCCCACAGTATGTTGTTCCCAGCCGTCACTACTTCTCCAAGAGAGCCGTGCCTTCCCTGCAGTGTGCACTGCGCAACACCATCTGTGGCAAGGTCCACCTAACCACAGATACGTGGACCAGTAAGCACAGCCAGGGACGCTATATCTCCCTAACTTCACACTGGGTAAATGTAGTGGCGGCTGAGCCCCAGACGGAGAGCTGTTTGGCGCACGTCCTTCCGCCGCCAAGGATCGCAGGGCAACATTCTTTGCCTCCTGTTGCCTCCTCCTCCTACTCAGCTTCCTCCTCCTCTTCTTCCACCTGCTCATCCAGTCAGCCACACACCTTCACCACCAACTTCAGCACAGCCCGGGGTAAACGTCAGCAGGCCATTCTGAAACTCATATGTTTGGGGGACAGGCCCCACACCGCACAGGAGTTGTGGCGGGGTATAGAACAACAGACCGACGAGTGGTTGCTGCCGGTGAGCCTCAAGCCCGGCCTGGTGGTGTGCGATAATGTGCGAAATCTCGTTGCAGCTCTGGGACTAGCCGGTTTGACGCACATCCCTTGCCTGGCGCATGTGCTGAATTTGGTGGTGCAGAAGTTCATTCACAACTACCCCGACATGTCAGAGCTGCTGCATAAAGTGCGGGCCATCTGTTCGCGCTTCCGGCTTTCACATCCTGCCGCTGCTCGCCTGTCTGCGCTACAGCGTAACTTCGGCCTTCCCGCTCACCGCCTCATATGCGACGTGCCCACCAGGTGGAACTCCACCTTGCACATGCTAGACAGACTGTGCGAGCAGCAGCAGGCCATAGTGGAGTTTCAGCTGCAGCACACACGGGTCAGTCGCACTGCGGAACAGCACCACTTCACCACCAATGACTGGGCCTCCATGCGAGACCTGTGTGCCCTGTTGTGCTGTTTCGAGTACTCCACCAACATGGCCAGTGGCGATGACGCCGTTATCAGCGTTACAATACCACTTCTATGTCTCCTTGAGAAAACACTTAGGGCGATGATGGAAGAGGAGGTGGCCCAGGAGGAGGAGGAGGAGGAGGAGGAGGAAGAGGGGTCATTTTTAGCACTTTCAGGTCAGTCTCTTCGAAGTGACGCAGAGGGAGGTTTTTTGCAACAGCAGAGGCAAGGTACAAATGTGGCCAGCCAGGGCCCACTACTGGAGGACGAGGATGAGGAGGAGGTGGAGGAGGATGAGGATGAAGCATGGTCACAGCGGGGTGGCACCCAACGCAGCTCGGGCCCATCACTGGTGCGTGGCTGGGGGGAAACGCAGGACGATGACGATACGCCTCCCACAGAGGGCAGCCTGGCACACATGAGCGACTACATGCTGCAGTGCCTGCGCAACGACAGCAGAGTTGCCCACATTTTAACGTGTGCGGACTAATGGGTTGCCACCCTGCTGGATCCACGGTACAAAGACAATGTGCCCACCTTACTTCCTGCACTGGAGCGTGATAGGAAGATGCGCGAGTACAAGCGCACGTTGGTAGACGCGCTACTGAGAGCATTCCCAAATGTCACAGGGGAACAAGTGGAAGCCCAAGGCGAAGGCAGAGGAGGAGCAAGAGGTCACCAACGCAGCTGTGTCACGGCCAGCTCCTCTGAGGGCAGGGTTAGCATGGCAGAGATGTGGAAAAGTTTTGTCAACACGCCACAGCTAAGTACACCACCACCTGATACGGAACGTGTTAGCAGGAGGCAACATTTCACTAACATGGTGGAACAGTACGTGTGCACACCCCTCCACGTACTGACTGATGGTTCGGCCCCATTCAACTTCTGGGTCTCTAAATTGTCCACGTGGCCAGAGCTAGCCTTTTATGCCTTGGAGGTGCTGGCCTGCCCGGCGGCCAGCGTTTTGTCTGAACATGTATTCAGCACTGGCAGGGGGCGTCATTACAGACAAACGCAGCCGCCTGTCTACAGCCAATGTGGACAAGCTGACGTTCATAAAAATGAACCAGGCATGGATCCCACAGGACCTGTCCATCCCTTGTGCAGATTAGACATTAACTACCTCCCCTTAACCATATATTATTGTACTCCAGGGCACTTCCTCATTCAATCCTATTTTTATTTTCATTTTACCATTATATTGCGGGGCAACCTAAAGTTGAATGAACCTCTCCTCTGTCTGGGTGCCGGGGCCTAAAAATATCTCACAGTGGCCTGTTCCAGTGTTGGGTGACGTGAAGCCTGATTCTCTTCTATGACATGAAGACTGATTCTCTGCTGAGTCGCTGACATGAAGCCTGAATCTCTGTTATGGGACCTCTCTCCTCTGTCTGGGTGCCGGGGCCTAAATTATATGACAATGGACTGTTCCAATGTTAGGTGACGTGAAGCATGATTCTCTGCTATGACATGAAGACTGATTCTCTGCTGACATGAAGCCTGAATCCCTGTAATGGGACCTCTCTCCTCTGCCTGGGCCTAAATATATGACAATGGACTGTTCCAGTGTTGGGTGACGTGAAGCCTGATTCTCTGCTATGACATGAAGACTGATTCTCTGCTGACATGAAGCCAGATTCTCTGTTATGGGACCTCTCTCCTCTGCCTGGGTGCCGGGGCCTAAATTATATGACACCTGGACTGGGGCCCGTAGATATTGATCAGGCGCAGTTCCTGTCCCTTCATGAGGATATCCAAGATCAAACACCTCCCCATTTCCAGCTCAACCACCCGTCGGCATTCTACGGGTACGGTGAAAAGAACCGCCACTCCGCTATACGGCTCAGCCGCAAGAAACCAGGAGGGCCCGGATCTCCACTCCCTCTTTGCCTTGTGGACTTCTGTCAAGTTTGACAGTCTGGTCTCTTGCAAAAATAAAACATCAGCTTCAACTCGGCTGATAAAATCAAAGGCTGCATAGCGAGCCGCATCAGATTTAACGCTGGCGACATTAATGGTCGCCAGTGTCAGCTGAGTGGGTACCGCCATACTTGGTGTTTAAACTGAATGTCCTCCTTCCTTCCCAACCTTCTTACCCCTCCCGGGGCTATCCTCTAAGGCGGCACGTCCTCTTTTAGGAGAGACGGTGGTGTCCATTCCATCTGTCACCACCGCTCCCTCTTGCGTACCGCCCCTGTCTTTCTCAGTTCCGGGAATCAGGTTTGCCTCCTCTTCTGGGGACCTTAAATCCACACCAGAGAGGGGCACGGGGCCTCCTGGAAGCCCTCCCACCTTCGCCCCCGGTACCCCACCTCTTACCTCCTCCCCAGATGAAGAGGAGGCGGAGATCTCATCCAAAGTGAGATACCGGTTGGAGAGCCCAAGAGGGGAGCCAGTTACGCCTTCCCTGGCTACTTTGGTCGGGCTCTTTTTCTTTTTTGAGAACCGTTTTCATCTGTTGATGTAGGACCCAGTCTCACTACCCTCTGCTGCGCTTTCGTAGTGTGAAGACTGGGTCCCATCGGCCCGGTCTAGTCTCTCGATTTCCGCACTTAGCTCCCTGTCCCCTAGGGTCTCCGAACTACGGGAGTCCGCCACTTGGGGAGGGGCAGACATCACCCCATTTTGGTGGGGTTCCTTCTGTTCCCTCTCCGCCTGGCGCCTCTCCCTCCGCCTCTGCCGGGACGGACCGCTCTTGGTCTTCACCGACCCCTTAACTCGACTGTCTCCGCCAGCACCCGCCTCAGCCGTACGGAGCTCCCGGTCGACTCCTGCATGAGCTCGGGCCGCATTGACCTCTGAGAGGGGACAGCGACTAAATGGGTGTCCAAGCACACCACACAAGTTGCACCTAATCTCCCCACAAGATGCGGCAAGATGACCTGTCCCTCCACACAACGCGCACTTCTGCACTTGGCAGCTGGCGCTGAAGTGTGAAGGGCTGCCACACTTGTGACAGAGCTTAGGCTGCCCCCTGTAGAAAACGAGAATCCTATCCCGGCCGATGAAGGCAGAGGATGGAATGTGGGAAACTGTACTTCCCAGACATTTCAACTTCACATTGAAAGTCCAGGCTCCCGACCAAATGCCAAATTCGTCCAGGTTTTTAGATGGTACACCCTGGACGTCACCATACCTGCTTAGCCAGGTCAGAATATCAACGCAAGAAAGCGATTCGTTACGGGTCAAAACGGTCACTTTCTTGACGTTGTTCTGCCGGGTTATCGCCTGAGCGAAAAACCCCTTCCAATCCGGTAAGTTCTTCAACAGCTCATACCCGGACCAGAAAAGCTCTAGGCCCTCCGGCCGGGCAAAGCTGATGTCGAACTCCCTGGAACCATAGGGATGTATCAGGGCGAAGATGTCAGCCACCCTGAAACCCATCTCAAGCAGGAGCTCCACCACCCTTTTACTTGTAGGGCAGGCATCATTGCTTCTCCACTTGAGACAGACTACATTCCGTCTGGTCCCAGGGCCGGTTGTGGGCAGGGACCAGGTGGTCTCGCCCCCCCTTTCCTCTCGGAAAGCTCGCAGGCCGTGCCTGTCTATCCATAAGGATAGGTCCACCTTCTCACCCTCTACTGTCATTGAACTCTCCCCCCTTCTGAGGGCCTCCAGGTGTTGCCGCTGCAAGTCACCAACCGCGACTCCCGGGAGTGAGGAAGCCAACGAGGACAGCCCCTCTCCCCCACAGCCGCAGCCACACTGGCATAACTTCTGCCAGGTGTTACGGCCGCAGGAGGGGCAACCGAACCGGCCCCCCCCCACTACACTAATACCGGATGTCACACCGGATCCCTCCGGAGGGCGGACACCAGGAGCCGCAGCCACCGCTTTCTCAGCGACGGTCTGCTGACCCCCAGCATCCAACCCACCTTTGTGACCAGATGCAGCACCTCCACCAACACCCCGACCACCACCCTGCTCACATGCACCCTTTCTCTCTGCTGGGACAGCTGGTGCAGCAGGTGTCATTTTACCTTTATTTTTTCCTTTATTATTATTTCCTTTATTATTATCCTTAACATTACTTATTGCCTTATCATTTTTTACTCTACTATGCTCCTTGCCACCCTCATTGCCACTGGTCAAGCCCCCCCTGCTGCCCTTAAGACCTGGGCATTGATCATCACACTCCCCCCCCTCCCCAGCACTTAATTCAGCGCCGGAGGAGGAGGCGGAAACAGAGCGGGCGTGTCCTGTGTCAGCAGCATTCCAACTCCAGCAGTCAGGGAGTAAGGGTGTGGTTGTTTGGAGCTCTGGACTTCCACCTCGTTAAGGGCCCAGGGAGATTTCCAACATCTTAATCCCCTGGGCGGAACCAGACTTGTGGGGAGGCTTTCCATCTCTCTCCCCAGCCCAGGCCCTGCCGCTCCCTAGGGAGTTTGGCAGGGGCCTGGGCCATGACTTCGAGGAAGAAGAACCCTGCTCCCCGGTCGGGGTCAGGCGGATCCCGCGCATGGACCCAGAGTGGTGGAGGCGAGGGGGTGAGGAAGACCGGACGAGGTAGCAGCAGCCAAGTCCCCCCCAAGGACCCTGGAACTTCCGGAAGGAGGATTGCAAGAATTGCTGAGGCTGAGGAGGTGCCGTCCCAGGTAGGTTGGGGGTCCCGGAGGGAGGGAGAGTCCACCCCCACCTACAGCTCCCGGGTAGCGTTTCACCTCCGTGAGGTTAAGGAGCTGGGACGGCACCTCAAAATACTCGGCCAGGAGCTTGTGCTGCAGAGGACAAAAGCGAACAGCATGTCCAGTAAGAAGCGGGGCCCTGTGTCGCTCAGGATAAAAGAGCTGAAAATGGAGATTGCTGCTTTCTGGGAGAAGAGGGACACTCTAATTTCGGAGAGCGGCCCCTTCAAAGAGAAGCTCTATAATGAGGACAGGTTTTTGGCCATGGAGGAAAGGAGAGGGGAGCGGTGTGAGGGGGATAGCGGGGAGGAGGAGGAGGGCAGTGTGCTGGGTGAATCACCTGCATCCGGCATAGCTGTCACTCCCCGGTCGTCCCTGCCTAAACCTGCACCAGCTCCCCCTCTGAACCCTCAGCTATCGGTGCCGGAGGGGTACAGCTGCATAGCTGCTGAACAAGCAGGGCTGCCCCCATCCGATGATGAGGATTTCGAGGGCAGCTGTGATGGTGGCGGAGGGCTCCTGGAGGAGATACGAATGTTGGAGTCGCCGATGGAGCTACAAGGCTTTGCGTTTGGTGATGAACTTTTGGAAGATGGTGGCGGGGAAAAAAAGAAAAAGAAAAAGAAAAAGTTGAGATTAAATATGTTTTTGTACCGCACCTGGCAGGGACTGAAAAGTCAATGTCAGGTGCGGCATTAGCAAGTGTTGTTCCAGATCGGACTGTATGTACTGTAAATAGTGACCAATCGGGGGCCTCCGGCACTGTGGGTCGCTCCCCTGTGGGAGGGGGGAGTGGCTTGGTGCAGGAGCGTGCCCCCGTGATAGAGGCGGTTCTGTCCGCCGCCCCGGTGTGCAGGGTGGCGCTGGGGCGGTGTGACGGGATCGCCGTTCCTCCCACCCATGTTGGTGCTCCCTCGGTCCCCGCTGTCGGCTTGCGGCGGGGATCGGGGAGCGGAGATGCGGCAGCGGGGGGCGCGTCCGGGGGCATTCCCGGCGCTGTTCCTGTACGTGGGGATGGTGCCGGGGGCGTGTCTGGGTGCGCTCCTGGGCGCGGTCCTCCTCTTGATGCGGCTGGAAGTGCGGCTGGGGGTGTGTCCGGGGGCGCGTCCGGGGCCCCTTCGGTTGGTGCGCATGTGGGCGTGGCCGGGGGGGTTCCGGGCTGTGCTTCCGGGCGCGCTCCTAGTGCCGCAAGTGATTTCGCGGGCACGGCAAGCAGGCGCCTGTGCGCAAAAGAACTAAGAGTCGGAGTAGCTGAGAAGGAGGAGTTTGCGGTACCCCGGTCCTCCAAAAGGGGTATAATTGCACCACAATACGTGGCGGAGTACATTGCCACTGTGCGCGCCCCCTCTGTTTCCGCCTCCTCCTCCGGCGCTGAATTAAGTGCTGGGGAGGAGAGGAATATTATCACCAATGCCCAGATCTTGAGGGCAGCAGAGGAGGGCTTGGCCAGTGGCAGTGAAAGTGGTAGTAATGTGCGTAATGTAAATAGTGTGACATTTGTTGCACCAGCTGTCCCAGCAGGTGGAATGGGTGCATGTAAGCGGGGTAGTGATGTTGGTGGAGGTGCCGCATCGGGTCCCAAAGGTGGGGTGGATGCTGGGGGTCAGCGGACCGTCGCTGAAAAAGCGGTGGCGGCGGCTCCTGGTGTCCGCCCTCCGGAGGGATCCGGTGTGGCATCTGGTATTCGTGTAGTGGGGAGGGCCGGTTCGGTTGCCCCTCCTGCGGCCGTAACACCTGGCAGAAGTTATGCCAGTGTGGCTGCGGCCGTGGGGGGGAGGGGCTATCCTCGTTGGCTTCCTCATTCCCGGGAGTCGCGGTTGGTGACTTGCAACGGCGACACCTGGAGGCCCTCAAAAGGGGGGAGAGTTCAATGATAGTAGAGGGTGAGAAAGTGGATCTATCCTTATGGATAGACAGGCACGGCCTGCGAGCTTTCCGAGAGGAAAGGGGGGGGCGAGACCACCTGGTCCCTGCCCACAACCGGCCCTGGGACCAGACGGAATGTAGTCTGTCTCAAGTGGAGAAGCGATGATGCCTGCCCTACAAGGAAAAGGGTGGTGGAGCTCCTGCTTGGGATGGGTTTCAGGGTGGCTGACATCTTCGCCCTGATACATCCCTATGGTTCCAAGGAGTTCGACATCAGCTTTGCCCGGCCGGAGGGCCTAGAGCTTTTCTGGTCCGGGTATGAGCTGGTGAAGTACTTACCGGATTGGAAGGGGTTTTTCGCCCAGGCGATAACCCGGCAGAACAACGTCAAGAAAGTGACCGTTTTGACCCGTAACGAATCGCTTTCTTGCGTTGATATTCTGACCTGGCTAAGCAGGTACGGTGACGTCCAGGGTGTACCATCTAAAAACCTGGACGAATTTGGCATTTGGTCGGGAGCCTGGACTTTCAATGTGAAGTTGAAATGTCTGGGAAGTACGGTTTCCCACATTCCATCCTCTGCCTTCATCGGCCGGGATAGGATTCTCGTTTTCTACAGGGGGCAGCCTAAGCTCTGTCACAAGTGCGGCAGCCCTTCGCACTTCAGCGCCAGCTGCCAAGTGCAGAAGTGCGCGTTGTGTGGAGGGACAGGTCACCTTGCCGCATCTTGTAAGGAGATTAGGTGCAACTTGTGTGGTGTGCTCGGACACCCATTTAGTCGTTGTCCCCTCTCAGAGGTCAATGCGGCCCGAGCTCACGCAGGAGTGGGCCGGGAGGTCCCTTCGGCTGAGGCGGGTGCTGGCGGAGACAGTCGAGTTGAGGGGTCAGTGAAGACCAAGAGCGGTCCGTCCCGGCAGAGGCGGAGGGAGAGACGCCAGGCGGAGAGGGAGCAGAAGGAACCCCACCACAACGGGGTGATGTCTGCCCCTCCCCAAGTGGCTGACTCCCGTAGTTCGGAGACCCTAGGGGACAGGGAGCTAAGTGCGGAAATCGAGAGACTAGACCGAGCCGATGGGACCCAGTCTTCGCACTACGAAAGCGTAGCAGAGGGTAGTGAGACTGGGTCCTATACCAACAGACGGAAACGGTACTCAAAAAAGAAAAACAGCCCGACCAAAGTAGCCAGGGAAGGCGTAACTGGCTCCCCTCTTGGGCTCTCCAACCGGTATCTCACTTTGGATGAGATCTCCGCCTCCTCTTCATCCGGGGAGGAGGTAAGAGGTGGGGTACCGGGGGCGAAGGTGGGAGGGCTTCCAGGAGGCCCCGTGCCCCTCTCTGGTGCGGACGTAAGGTCCCCAGTAGAGGAGGCAAACCAGATTCCCGGAACCGAGAAAGACAGGGGCGGTACGCAAGAGGGAGCGGTGGTGACAGACGGAATGGACACCACCGTCTCTCTCAAAAGAGGACGTGCCGCCTTAGAGGATAGCCCCGGGAGGGGTAGGAAGGGTGGGAAGGAAGGAGGACATTCAGCTTAAACACCAAGTATGGCGGTACCCACTCAGCTGACGCTGGCGACCATTAATGTCGCCAGCGTTAAATCTGATGCGGCTCGCTATACAGCCTTTGATTTTTTCAGCCGAGTTGAAGCTGATGTTTTATTTTTGCAGGAGACCAGACTGTCAAACTTGGCAGAAGTACATAAGGCGAAGAGGGAGTGGAGATCTGGGCCCTCCTTCTGGTCTCTTGCGGCTGAGCCGTATAGCGGAGTGGCGGTTCTTTTCACCGTACCGGTAGAATGCCGACGGGTGGTTGAGCTGGAAATGGGGAGGTGTTTGATCTTGGATATCCTCATGAAGGGACAGGAACTGCGCCTAATCAACATCTATGGGCCCCAGTCCAAGTGGGACAGGAAATGTCTCTTTATGAGGATCAAGCCTTTCCTTTTTACAAGCCGGCAAGTGGTCTTTGGTGGGGACTTTAACACCATCGTGAGGTCCCAAGATAGGGGAGGCACCAGAGACCGGCTGGCTTATGATAGTGTAGCTTTAAATAGCATAGCTAGTGAGGCTCGTCTGGTGGATGTCCACATTAGGCACACCCCAGACCACGGGGGTTTCACTTTCTATAGAGGAGATAGGATTCAGGTCTAGAATAGATAGGTTTTTTTTGAAGGAGGAGGCTACTTTCTCGCCCTTGAGAGGTTGTGGAGGTAGAATTCTCTGACCACTGTCTGATTATGTTTTCTCTGAATATTTCAGAGTCCCCCCAAATGGGAAGAGGTTACTGGAAGCTGAATGCGGGAGTCCTGAAGGAAGCAGAGGTGAGACAATCCTTTGAGGACTTTCTTCAGAGTCAGGTAACCTTGCTGGATCTCTGTGACACTAAGTCAGAGTGGTGGGAGGTATTCAAAGACCGGGCTGCAAAGTTCTTCCGCCAGCTCTCGAGCCTCAGGTCCCTGGACAGGTACCGCCTGTATCAGGGTCTGAGGAGGAAACTCGAAGATCTGGTCTCGACTGGAGGTAGCCGCGAGGATATCTCCAGGGTGAAATCTTTGCTCAAGAGGTGCCAGTATGATAGACACACATCTTTGGTTTTTGAGAGGGACTTCGGGAGGTACCGCTCGCCCGACCCCTACAGAAACTGTAAGATGTCAGTGAAGAGTAAGTTAATAACAGGACTGGTCGATGGTACGGGGTCTCTGAACAGGTCCAGATCAGGGATCCTGGAAGTCGTCAGATCCTTTTACTCGTGCCTCTTGGGGAAGAGGGATCTGGATCGGGACAGGATGTCGGCTTTCCTGGCTGAAATCACCCCTGAGTCAGAAGCTCACCTCTCTTTTGACGGTTTGGTAGAAGAGATCAGGAAGGAGGAAGTTATCCTGGCGGTGGAAGGGTTAGCTCTGAAGAAGTCGCCAGGCCCGGATGGCTTAACATCCGAGTTTTATAAGACCTTTAAGGAATCTTTATGTCCCCTCTTGACTGAGGTATTCAATGAGTGTCTATCCTCGGGCACTCTGCCTCAGTCAATGAGGAGGTCAGCGCTGATCCTTCTATCAAAGGGTAAAGATCCGAGCCGTATTGAGAACTGGCGTCCCATAGCACTTCGCAATACGGACAGAAAGATTCTGGCCAAGATACTGTTTAACAGGCTGGTGAAATTCGCGCCTCAACTTCTTTCGGTGGCTCAGCATTGCTCGGTTCCAGGCCGCAGCACTTTTAGTGCTGTCCTCGGTGTCCGAGAGGCAGTGGAACGGAGTAGGGCAGGCCACTGGAAGGGGTACATGCTGTCCTTAGATCAAGAAAAGGCGTTTGATCGGGTGAACCACGAGTACCTCTGGTCAGTCCTTCTGAAGTATGGCCTGCCGGGGGGGTTTGTCGACTGGTTAAAGATCTTGTATGCGGGGGCGGAGAGTTTCCCGCTTGTGAACGGTTGGTCTGGCTGCCCTTTTGAGGTTGGGTCTGGCGTTCGCCAGGGTTGTCCTTTGAGCCCGCTTTTATACGTGTTCGCGATTGATCCCTTTCTTAAGAGGGTCAATCGTGGACCGTTGGCGGGAGTCGGGATGGATCCGGTGGCGCCGGAAGCCACTCTGAGGACAGTAGCGTACGCCGACGATGTCACCATTTTCGTGTCCTCGAGAGGGGAGGCGGAATACGTGATGTCTGAGGTGGATCGCTACTCGGAGGTATCCGGGTCCATGATCAATCGGGATAAGTGTGAGAGTCTCTGGCTGGGAGGGGGTGATCCAGCTTTCGATCTCCCGGACACCCTCCCAGGGCCCCAGTCGTCAGCCAAAGTCCTAGGCATCCATTTCGGCCATGGGGATTATCCCACCCAAAATTGGGACGACAGGCTTAAGATCGCGCTCAGAAGGTCGACCAGTGGAAGGGCTGGTCTTTGACCCTCAGGGAAAGGGTGCACCTGATCAAAGCTTTCTTGCTCCCTTTGCTGATCTATTTGGGCAGTGTGTGTATCTTACCAGAGCCTCTCTGGACTCGGGTTTACAGTCTGTTCTTCCAGCTCTTATGGGGGAATAGACTGAACCTGATCAAGAGGGAGGTGACTTACCACACGAGGAGACTAGGGGGGTTATCTATGGTCAACCCCGTGGTGTTTCTTGTAAACACATTTGTTAAAGCGAATCTGGCGAACCTCTGGATGGAGAGGGCTTCTCCGTGGGTAGTCTCCTGCCGGGGGTGGTTTCGGCCTTTCTTCCAGGAATGGGAGACAGGAGGGCGAGTGAAGGACTTGCGTACGCC